>NW_022145559.1:0-332500 GCF_000002235.5 Strongylocentrotus purpuratus
GGGGAGAGAGGGGGAGAGGGGGGAGGTAGAGTGACACTCACATTACATGAAATTTAATAAATATGTTCATGACTAAAAATTCTAGTTCGTAAAGAATATGTAAGCAAAGGGGGTGTAGGAGGTTAGAAATTAACAATGAGTATATCATTTTTTAACATGTTTAAACCATATTTTCATTTTTATTTTTTCATTTCCAACAGAATACAATATATAATAACGAATACAAGGGAAAATGTATGCAAAACATAATTACACCAAAAAAAAACAGTAATTGATACTTTTGAGGAAGACAAAAACTGAATTATAAAGTTAACTGCATTTTATTATGAGGAAATGGAGAGGTCCACTGAAAGTAGAGCTTGTAAATTGTGGAAGATACACACGCGATCAATGCATTGTGTACATCAAAATACTGGCCTTTGAACGAAAACACCAAAGTGGGAGATTGACCCTGATTGTACGTGACATACAGCCTTTTTAGCTGTGTGTGAAAAGGCTGCAATACTCATAACTAAAATCAAATATTTACCTGAAAGGAACTCATTTGGTTACTGAGTCCTGCTTGTACTTTTTGCTTATATTCTATTTCATTTCCTCTTCCTTTTTTTCGAAATTTGAAATTCAATATAAGCAAAGATGAGAGCAACACTAGACCGAAACAGACCGAACCGAAAATTGCATTAACATATATAATAATAATAATCTATATTCATGTAGGGCTTAAATGCCGGCTCTACTAGTTTATCCAGAAGGGATTAGACCACACAGCGAGGAAGGTCACTGCCAGGTGGCTATCTCATTAACTCAGCTCTCAATTAACATCTGAAAAAGAGGATCATGGGGGACCACAGGCACCGATTGGGGAAGTTTTCTATAATATAGAGGGAGCAAGTATCTACAGTAGGAGACAGTGTGGCTTTAATACGCACTACCGTCTCTAAACGCATTACAAATATTATTACCCCAGTCATCGGATTCATTCACGTACATTGTGTACCATCTCCACTCTCTGGGAGCATTCTTACGTTCAATTCAATTCAATTCAAGTTTATTTTTCATTTCCACAGAAATCAGAACAATATTTCATTAAAACAAAACAAAAATTGAACAAGATAACATGTGAATAATATCATTTACAAATACTTAACTGCATATAAACAAAATTTGAATAACATAATACAAAAAAAAATTGATATTTTCTATGGAAATGGAGGGACCCATTAAAAGTGGATACTTGTAGATTATGGGTCCCTCAAAATAACAAAGTAGCATTACACAAATTAGCTTATACAGAACAAAAACACAAATATATTAATATAAAAGTTTGCTCTTTGTTTTTAAAATAAAAAAAAATAAAAAATAAAGTAAAGACAATGACAAGCCCGCGAAGACAGAACAGTAACAAGTAGAGACAATGTAAGACAGAGAAAGACATTCAATAACAAACAAAAAAAAAAAAAAAAAAAAAAAAAAAAACGAATATACAGCACAGACGTGGACGTAACATTTCCAAAACAACAAATCAGTTATTCTACATTCCGTATACTATTGTCAATACAAATCAGATTATTAATAAAAAGTAAGACCGTATAAATCGACAACTGCGCATATAATTATTAAAGAGAAAATAAGGGGAAAGTATGGGGAAAGTATGCGCGTATTCCTCAAAATCAAGACAATGATGCATCGTGTATAATGTGTAAGTATTAGTGTGTGTGTGTGGGTGTCAGGGGGGGGGGGTAAATCAAACTAATTTACTTTATATTTTAAGAACAAAAATATTTTTAATCTTTTCTTAAATGTATATAATGAAGGGGCATTTTTCAAGGAATCAGTAAAGGAATTCCACAAATTTGGGCCATCATAGATAAAAGTGTTTTTAGCGAAGGAAGTTCGAAGTAATGGCAATGGTACTCTTCCGATTGTCTAGTTGAATGTTGATGAAAAGAGCGATTTTTTAAAAACATAGTCTTAAAAATTTTTGGCAGCAAATCATTAGTATTTTTATACATAAATTGACCTAATTGAAGCAAATACAAATCTTTTACTTTCAAAATATTATTATCATAAAACAACGGATTAGTGTGTGCACGAAAATCTGCCTGGAAAATAATTCTAACTGCTCTCTTCTGTAACAATAAAAGTTTGTCTAAAATGTTCTGATGAGCGTTACCCCATGCGAGTAAGCCATAATTCAGATAAGGTAATGTTAAGGATGAATATAATGTTAATAATGCTGAAGATGGGAGTTGTGTTTTAAGTCTATTTAATATACCAATATTTCTCGAATTTTTTTTAGAAATGTTATCGACATGAACTTTCCATGAAAGCTTATTATCAATTATTACACCTAGAAATTTAGAATGTGTAACCTTTTCCAAATGAGTGTCATCAAAACTAAATCAGTTGGCAAAGAATCTATTGAATTACTAAAAAGAATATATTTAGTCTTTTGTAAATTTAAAGACAGCCTATTAGCTCGGATCCATTGAATAATTTTTTCTAATTCAAAATTTACAATTTCAACAAGAGTATTTGGATTTGTATGTGAAAAGAACAAATTTGTATCATCAGCAAATGATATAAAAGACGCCATATCTGATGATCTATAAAAATCATTAATATAAATAATAAACAAAAGCGGGCCCAGCAAACTACCTTGAGGGACCCCACAATTAATATTTCGTAATTCAGAAGTGTGACCATCCAGAAATACAAACTGTTTCCTATCGGAAAGGTAACTCCTGAACCACTCAAGGCCTTTCCACGTATACCATAATGAGAAAGTTTATGAAGCAAATATCGTGGTTGATCGTGTCAAAGGCCTTGGAGAAGTCCAGGAGTATTCCAACCATATGATAAGAGAGTCGAGAGCATGGGCTACCTTTTCAACAAGTGATAATAATGCATGACTCGTGCTATGTTTCTCTCTAAATCCAAATTGGGAATCACAAAAAATATTATGAACTTTCAAAAAAGCAACTGTTCTTTTATGTATAAGTTTTTCTAAACCTTCGAAAGAGATGATAATAAAGATATCGGGCGATAATTATTTACATCTTGCTTATCACCCTTCTTAAATAGTGGAATAACTTTTGCAATTTTCATAACATTAGGTACTTCTCCATTCAAGAAAGACAAATTAAAGATATGAACCAATGGATCTACAATGAAAGGTATTATCCCTTTTAAAATAAAGTTATTAATATTATCAACACCAGAACTTTTCTTGTTTTTCAAATGAGAAACAATATCTATTATTTCAAATCTATGAGCTGGAACAAAGAAAATAGAATTTGTATTTGGGGCGTTTAAAAAATCTGTGAAAGATTTTTTTGATTGTGGTATATTTTGTGCTAACGTCTCACCATCGAAGAAAAGTGTTTATTAAAAATTTTACAATCATATCAGAATCATCGATCACTTCATTATCCCTTTTTATTTTAATAATATCATTTTTATTATGGACCAAATTCATAGCCTGTTTAAGAATTTTCCAAGTATTCTGCATATCATGTTTATAAAACTCTAAGCGATTCACGAAATAATTCTTCTTTTCAAAACGCAAAATTCTAATCAAAGCATTCTTATACGAAGTATATTTGCTTTTAGTTCTATCTGTAAGATTTGCTTTATACTTATAGTACAACTTATTCTTTTTATTAATACATCTTAGAAGAGATTTCGAAATCCAGGGAAGTCTAGGGGTAATTTTATAATTATTTACTTTATCTCTTTGTAAGGGAATACATGTATCTAACTCTTCATTCAGAATATCTAAAAAATTATTATACGAACTATTTACATCATCAGTGTTATAAACACTTGACCAATCTGCGTGCTCTAAACTGGCTCCAAGTCTTGCTATATTCTCTGGGGAAGCTCGACGTCTTAATGGACGAGGCCGTCCACCGTGGACTGAATTTGAAAGAGTAAACTGAGTAAAAATGGGATAATGATCAGATATATCAGAAAGTATAATGTATGAATCAGGATGTGGAATGACATTACTAAAGATATTATCAATCAATGTAGCAGAATTATTAGTTACACGAGTGGGCTTAGAAATAAGTGGGAAGAATGAATTTGATAAAATATTTCCAAAAAATCATGACATAAATTATCAGTATCATATTTTAATAAATTGATATTGAAGTCACCCATTATAAAGCAATCTTTATTAATCATTACCGAATTATTCAAAATATCAGTTAGGGACGATAAAAAATCTAAGTATTACTACTTGGGGGGTCGATAACTACACCAATGATTACATTCTTCCGACCTGGCAATAAGATTTCAATAAACAAGGATTCCAAGATATTGTTCATTATAGTAATATCATTACAAACATTGTAAGAATAATTTTTTGAAACATATAAACCAACACCTCCTCCAAGTTTTTCCTTCCTACTACTAAAAATAAAATCATGTTCATGTAGGGCAAATGGTGGGTTAGGATCTGTGGTTAACCAAGTCTCGGTAAGCCCATTATAGAGGGAAGACATTGGGACGAATTATCTAAGAGGAATTGAAAATCATCAAAATGTTTATTAATACTTCTAATATTTAAATGGAATAAAGAAAATGTATCTTTATTAATATTATTATTACACATAAAGTCTTTGAATTGATGGTTAGTAATGTACTCAGTTAGAGAATTGGCGATAGTCTCATCATATCGATCATCACGAAGAGAATTAAACGCTAAGTTATTATGTAACGTATCCATTTAGAGTTTGACCACAAAAGGATTGCGTAACAAAATAGTAGTATAATATATACATAATGCGCAGTATCTAAAATGGAAGTTTCAAATTTAGTTAGAAAAGAGAATCGGTCTGTATGGACAACATTGTGATATAAAAATGGAAATTAAGTATAGACAAGAAAAATACACAAGTAAACATAGGCAAACAAAAGACGAACATTTAACAGATATGAATATATTACAAGAAATCTCCGCAGGCTTGGAGAACAAACGATAAACATCCGCAAAATCGTAACAAAGCATTACAAAGCAAAACAACACTATCTTGAACTCCCTGATATAGATAAAGAAGTTCGAAATAGATTTTCAATGTAGACTAGTCATAATTATAATTATACGCAACAAAAGAGTGAATATAACAGAAATAATAATGAAAATTACTTTCATTTTTTAGAAAATACATATACAAAAAAACAAAACAAAAAGAAAAAACGTCATTATTAAATACTTATTTATTTAGACCTCATGCGATTGCGCATCGTGGCAGACCGTGAGCAAAGCATCCTGAGGGCAAGAAAAAATATTTTAAAAAATATATATACAAACAGCAACAACAAAAGCATGCTGCCTCATCAAATTACTCTGCCCGGTAAGCCACGAGACGCCACCGTACTAAAACAAAAAAAAAAAAAAAAGAAAAGAATGTTACAAGCTCCAATATCAAAATTATTTAGAATAAGGCGAAAACAGGAAATGTAAGTCAGTATTCAAAAGACATTTGAGTGAGAAAGGATGGGGTATAAAGAGCTGAGAATGACAAAGTCAACGAAGCATAAACCGCGGGATAAAAGAAGGGGGGGGGGGTAAGAGGACACTTTTTTTTTTTTTTTTGGTCTCGAAATTTGGAAATTTGACATTTTGCTCCGTTGGGGGGGGGTAAGGTCACCTTTTTTAGGTCGGCCATGGGAATTTTTTTTTTTTTTTTTTTTTAATAATTAAAAAAAAAAAAAAAAAAAAAAAAAAAAATCCAAAAGGGGGGGGGGGGGGGTTTTAGGTTTTTTTTAGGGGGTTTACACACAAAAAATTTCCAAAGGGGGGGGTTTAACCCCCCAAACCCCCCCCCCCCCCCCCTGCGTACGCGCCTGGGGGGGGGGGGGGGGAATCACTGAATATTTGACCAGGCATAGAAACGCTCAAATTAGGATAAACAAGATAAATGCAAACATTATGGTTATAAATGCAAACGTTATGGTCACCGTGAAGGCATATGGCAATTACTTAAACAAATCAAAGGATTTTATCATGCTACCGGATTGCCATTTCTCTCCTGAGTATTGAATGTCAAATGTAGATTAATGCCTTACCAAATGGCATTAGTACCGTGTTGGGGATCAAACCAACGAAATTCGACCACGATGCCCCGAATGGCTAAGAATCTATCAGTTTGGAGTCAGCAGTGTGTCTTATATATTCTCTCAGAATGAGGGTTGTTGCCTCCCCCATTTTTTTTATTTTTTATTTTTTTTTGGGGGGGGTTGATAGCAGCGGAGGCAAATTTCCCTTGAAAGTATAAAAACAGCCAGTCCTCTGGTAACAGTCGATATCTCTATACGGAAATATGAAGCGTATTACATTTCACGTTATCATAAAAATAACCACGCGGTTTGCCGGTTCATAAACGAGGCTTTATTGTGTTTTACCTCGAAAGGAGAGAGGAACTATATCGATACATTAGGTCTGCACGTGATACTATTTCTTTTGTGACTTCTTCTGTGGCTGATTCGACATGATGAGTGTCTGTTTGTTGATCTTGTTATATGTAATATGTAATGTCAATTAGTTTTACTTACAATGTAGGTGTAATTATAGATGAATTGGTTAACTTTCCCATAACTATTTTTGTCATTTACTTATCTATTTTGTTATTTATTGTTGTATTAATGTTGTTTATATATTCAAATTTGTTATGATTGTAAAGCGCAGAGACATATTTTCGATTTATTATGCGCGTCATAAATCATTATTGTTATTAATCCTTCACAGCGACGTTCTGTAATGCCATCCTCTGGTTTGGTATCACTTCAGAATCTCAAGAGGAACTACTCAATATCAAAGTGTGCAATCAGTGACATTTATATTTATGTTAGGTGAAGTGATTGCTTAAAGATAAAGTTGACTACTGGTCACGTGATTGCATTGCGAAAGAAACTATCTGGAAGCAATGTGCAAAGGTTGCAAATGTAGTACATACGACTTGAAGTGTACTGTGAGGCTGTTGAATGATAAAGATCAGAAATTGTCCATTTCTTGCTGAAGATTGCACGCACTGAACACAGAAATTGTTATATGGGACTACATGTAAATATCGTTTCCTTGTCATATTCCCGGACACGAGGGCATTTTACTAAGGACCGCTCTTTTCTATTGGATGTTTCTACTATGACATTCTTCGAAACAACTGAATTCAAAAGATTAAGAAATCTAACAAAGTATTTTTAATCTTTATCAAGACTCAACCTTCTCTTTAAATACAATACCAATAGGATTAAAGTCCACACTTCTTAAGCATTTGTGTACGGACGGTCAAAGGGACTTCCCCCTTTTCTACAGCCGACCTTGTCATAAAAGAAGTCCATTTATAACACTTGCTCGAGGGTCACGGGGATTTATCAAACATTGGACAAGCACAAGAGCAATAAACGGTGTATCAACGGAGTACTGATATCAAACTGAGCACCCACAAGCGTTCTAAAACTATTTGTTTGGCGTGTATTTGTGAATAATTCTTGCGGACCGAACACAGTAGGCCATGTCGATATGATATGATTCCATCCAGGATATATGAAAGGAACAAACACGAGAGTAACTCAGCCAGACCTGTTCACTGGTAAAGAACTGTTCATGATAGCCAGGAATACCAGTAGACACAGTAGTTACATACTTCATAATACGTGCTTTCAGCCATCTCTTTCTTCTGTTAATGCTTTCCCGACATATCGCCAGAATGAAGTCTTCGTCATATCAATTCATATTTTTCGTCATTCACGTTGTCACCTCGTCTCACTATTTATGTAAGTATATATAGTAAAGGCAGTCATTCTATGAAGGGAAGTCATGATCATGAGTTTTCCTACATAGAATCCTATAAGATCCTTATAGTTTATGACTGATGTCAGCTAGTGAGCTAACAATAATGGTCTGAAGGAAAATAGATTCATGTGCTTAGTTTCTTGTCTTATCTTAACCATATCTAATTTAGTTTCTTTTTTTAAGTAAAGAGTATATATAAAACAGTGTCAAAAGTTTGGCGATTCGTGCCCCCCTCTAACTCCTTGAATAAGAAAAGAGAGAGACAGAGAGGAGGATGACGTAGAGGGATAGAGAAAATAGAGAGAGGGAGAGAGAGAGGGGGGAGGAGATGAGGTAGAGAGCGAGAAAGAGAGAGAGAAAGAAAAAGAGAGAGCCTTTAGAGTGATAGAGGTAGAGAGAGAAAAAAAGAGAGAGAGAGAGAGGGGGAAATAGAATGATAGAGATACAGAGAGAGAGAGAGAGACAGACAGAGAAAGATAAGAAGAGGAAGTAAATAACGAGAGAGAGAGAGAGATCGGATAGAAAGAAAGAAAGATAAGGAAAAGGAATGAAAAGATAATCATATAAGCCCCTCCCCCCCCCCCTCTTCTCACATATCACTACCCGATATCTCTGTTAACTCGTTTTGCATTTACCTCAGGAGCCCCCCCCCCCCCGCATGTTGTTGTTGTTGGTAGTAGTTTAATGGCGTTCATTCAGTATTGGATATATACGCCATATCTTCAGTTTTATAAGAATATCAGTTATCCGTAAAGAAAACTGAGAATAAAAATTCATAATGATATAATTAATCAATAAGTATAAAACGCAATTTATTAGGAGTCTCTGGATGGTTTGCAACTTCGTATTTCTGCTATATGCTATTTTGTATACGGTTAATCTGGTCGGCCCGGTTTATGGAATTCTAGCTTTGACCGATTTAGGCTACTCGGCGTGCGTGCGCAGCGATCTTTTTATTTTGTAACGCACGGTGCCTTAACCTCTCAGAAACATGATACCAGTGCCACTGATAACCAATATTTATTCAAGTCATTGAAGTCATACACCCTATTTTCAATATGCACAATGCTACGTCAACTTACGGAAATACTTCATTTCAGTCTTTGTAAGGTTTCTTTTTACCTGTAGAAGTCATCTGTCATATTAACGACTGCGGAATATTATTTAAAGAGAATGCTGTCATATTTTTAGCCTGAGATTCATAAAACTGCGTGAAAATAGAAAATAATCTCCTATTGAATAAACATATTAGTAACAATGGTAGTAGCAGTGGCGGAGGGGGCCCGCCCACCCGTGTAAAAACACGTGATTCTTACCTTTTTTTTGGGGGGGGGGGGTGGGGTGCAAATTTTGAAATTTCTGAAGGCCAAAAAAAAAATGTGTTCATTATTTTTTTTGGCCTTCAGAAATTTCAAAATTTGCACCCCCCCCCCCCCCCCCCCCCCCCCCCCCCCCCCCCCCCCACTGAGCAACTTTTTTGGCCTTTGAATTTTCGGGAGCAAAAAAAAAAAAAAAAAAAAAATTGGTCCCCCTCCCCCAAGAAATCTTGGATCCGCGTCTGGGTAGTAGTTTGCAGCCAGTAATCTTATGTTCATGGTTATCATTTGATAAAGTATGAATTTGTTAATGTGTAACAAAATTTGTTTAATAAAAATAAATAGCAATAATTGCGGAAATAATAATAATATTAATAACAATGGTAATCATAATGATAATAAAAATAAAACTAATAAAGATAATTATAATAATAATAATAATAAAATGCCGTTGGAATAACCTTTTCATTGTTAGGGCTTGTAAATGGGACATAGTACTTTTAAAGCATGCATAATCTAGCTGTAGCCTAATTATGTGTATTTTAACATTCACGAAACTTGTTTATCATAGGCAAATGCATGAGAAGAATAAAAAGTCTCTCAAGGTTTTATGGCCGCATTATGCACTTTTAATTTTTGCCCAATTTTCAACCTGAAAATTTGGATTGTTTGTATTGCGGTTTCTCTCATATCCTGTACATAAGGATGTATTTGGTTTCAATTACTTGTTTAATTTGTTGACCACAATTTCAATAAATTTCCGTCAATCCTAGTTTCCGTGTATGAGGTTGACTGTTGGCCTTGATAAATTATATGACTAAATTGTTTTTGTTTTTTTTTGTTTTAAGAGCAAAGGTGGATGTTGTATTTTAATAAACAGATATCAGTATAGCCTGTCTGAGTCTTTCTACGGGGCACTGGTTTCTGTTCTCATTGTGTTGTTGTTTTGTGTGTGTGTATTGAAGTTCATACCAACAAAACTGATATGTACAAAGGAGATGAGGAGAAATCAACGTATACCATGATAATGATAATTTGATATGTTGCGCATTTGCAGATGCCGGAGTCATTTTCGCACCCCCTCCATTATCTGGCACACAAGGACCTTAATTACACAGAAGAAAAGCTATGAGAATAATGAAGAGGTGTTCCACTAGACTAGTGGATAAGTCATGGAACTGTAGGTAACATGATACGGGATTCTAATCCCAGCCTTGCACTACCGTCCTTTGACGATAAGTTTATTTAAATTTGCCATTCTCCTTCCAGGTCAGGTGTCAATTGGTACTTGATGACATTAAGAGCGAACTTTGTTCCCCCTAAAAAAAGACAGTAGGGAAGTGAAAACCTTTGTGTTTTCCTAGGGGAGGGGTTGCTTTTTTGTTTTAATAGCAACTACTTAAACCAAATCACATGCTAAGGCAATTGAAATGGTCTTGTGCATCATATATTGAAGTGTGCGAACATGACGACGACGTGTTACATAACCGGAATATGATTTGTATGGGACAGCAATATGATATTGAAATTGTTCTTAAGTTGATTTCTCGAATGTAGTTGTGATCATTTTCCAATAATATGTCCTCTCCACAGGTTTGATATCAGCTATCTGTGCCATGCCAGACCCCATAGCTAACACCATAACAACCTTGCCGAACAAAACGCTGGATACAGGTTCTTATATCACATGGGAATGCAGCGATGGATACATGATGGATGGCCTGACAAACACTGTTGTATGGGTGTGCTTAGAGGACGGGTCTTGGCTGGTTCAAAAACCCATATGCACGGGTAAGGGCTTCACATGCTTATATAAATCAATCTAAATTAGCGCATTATATAGAGATTAAAACAAAAGTACATATGTTACTATGAATTGAGAAGGAAAAAAGACACATTGCATAACTAAAGTTTACAAATAATAGACATGTATCAAAGTGTATATGGAAGATATTGTATTTGTGTCTTACAGTTTTTGATAATTTACTTTTATTAATGGAATACATTGACTTTTACATTTTACCTACAACAATTTTCTGAAAAACTATTTTGGTTTCTTCTATGGAGTAAATTAGTATGATATTCACTTTTACTAATAATTAATCATGTTCATTTGGTACTGTTAATAAGCTGTAGAGATTTCTTAGATTAGCTGAAAAAAACAAACCGATGACATGATAATAACGTGATCATAAAGACATCAAAGAAAACCAATTAAGGGCAATTTCGATACCATATTGCATAACCATTATATTTTATGTTCGGATTATGACGTAATACGTCAGTGTAATGTCTTGTAATATTTCAAAATATGGCGTACAAGACCATTGGAAAAGACCATTTGAATGGTTCACTAACATATTGAAATGTATGCATACTGTTTAAATAAAGGTTGTTCTTGAGAAATCGAGAGCTTGCTCGAGGCTTGCTCTACAAAGCAACGAGTAATGTTTGCATACTGGATTCCAAGTATTGCAGTTCATTCATTAAATTAATAACAGGTTAATGGAATACCTCGTCACTATAAGTCCCCAGGAAAGAAACATCCATGAATTTGAATATGTTAGTATACCGATCTATTGCCTTTAGATTGAATCATTACTCATGTTGTTGCAGCTATTGAATGTCCGTCGCCTCCTATCGCTGCGTATTCAGAGCTCGATCCTCCATTGCCTGAAGCTCCTGTGGTTAACCAGACGATATCATATACATGCAGAAGCGAATACACTCTGCTTGGAAATAGCTTGAATAGATGTCTACAAGATGGCACATGGGAGAACGATCCTCCCGTCTGTCAAAGTAAGCAGCTATTTTGATTCCGATGTTTTTCCATGTTTAGTCGTCAATAGCCCGCACCACATATTTTATCGTGTTTGCTGCGTTATTAGTATTAATGACTATCTCTACCTCTAAAGAAATGTAAAGTTTCTAAGCTCTACTTATATAATTAATGATTTAATACAAATCGTGATAAGCAGATCATGACTCAATTGTTCACAATTTACAAAACAAATTTAAAAATAAATGAAATATGATAATGCAAAAGGTAAATTGTACAAACTCAACGGTCATAAAATGTTATACAATTTTTTTTAATGTTGTTGTTCCTATTTGTTAAGGGGATTGCGGCGGTACATCCACTAAAATCAAACGATACTCCGATCTCACTTGTTACTGTCGACGTGGTGGTAGCAATGCGATAAATTGGATAGGATCGAATAACCTCTGCAATGCGGAAGGAGAGCTACTTGCCACAGTGAAAGAAGCTGAGACACAAACGTTTCTCGTCGAGTTCATTGGCGACCAGATCGGCAACAGTGTTTGGATTGGAGCGATGGAAGGACAAGACTGGATTTGGAGACATAGTAAATTATCTCTAGCTTTGTTAAGTTCATTTGTATTTTTATTTTCACAATCTTCAGTAGCCTATTATTGGCAAAACAAAAAAGCAATGGTTATTAGTGCGACAGAATAAATACGACCGTCTCGTATGCAAAAATGGACAATTCCCGAACGAAATAGTGATACATTTTCTCAACCTTCCCTTTAATGATTCTCTATATAGTAAATGGTTATTTTAATCTAAATTATGGATGCAGTCACATGCGTATTTTTTGACAGAGGTAGACGTACATCGACATGAAATTTCATGAATTCTATCTTCATTAAGTTAAATAAATATAACACGAATAACGTGATTAAGTAATATGATAATGATACACAAAAAAATAATGAAGAAATAGTATTCAGAATCAAGTTTGCAAGAATAACAGGACAGATATTGAATGGCAGACGGGCTAAAAAGCAAATGCCAAGATAAAATAAATGTTCTTTCTTTCTTTTTTCTTTTTTTATGTTGATCCTTGTTTTTCTCAGGTAGGAAATACATCGAACGCTTCTTTTGGCAATATCAATTTCCAAGTTCTAATTCAGAGGATTGTATTGAACTGTCATATCAGGATGGATCGTTTTCATGGAGTCCTAGATCAAACCAAACAGGCAATGGCTTGCTCTGTCAGTATGGTAATTGATATTAATATTATTACTACTATTACTACTACTACTACTACTACTACTACTACTACCACCACTACAACAGGATTTCTGTCGATTTTAACAATTATTTTTCATTCAATGTCATAAATGTGCACTTCTTTTTCATCCTGAGAATCCGTTAACCTTCAAATGTCAAAGTTAACTTCGTCATTTGTAATTTAAGCTGGGCAGCGGTCAATGGATTTCAACACATGTCCATTAAATGTCGTCAGACTTCATTCAGCGTCGTCTCACATAACGGTCCGCTGCAAAATGTAATAATAATAATAATAATAATAATAATAATAATAATAATAATAATAATAATAATAATAATACTACTATTAATAATAATAATAATACTAATACACTTATAGAGCGCGGACATTATCCAACATTAATTATATATTCTACTGCGCTACAAAAGCTCCTGATATGCCTAAATTTACAGTTAATTGAAAAAATGTGCTTTCAGTTTTGATTTAAAGATATTCACAGATGGTGATTTCCTGACTTCCAATGGTAAATTATTCCAGACTTTTAGAACTGAACAAACAAATGCTTCATCACCTAGCGTTATTTTGTTTTGATAGATGGGATCTGCAGCAACAAAGTATTTCGGGAACTGCGCATGTTGAGATTGTGTAGATCAAGTTTGAAATTTAACAGTTCTTTGATATAAGTGGGAACTTACAAGAAGTGCGTTATATACAATCAGCAAGATTTAGAATGTTATTTTCTGGCGTACTGGTAACTAATGTAAGTTTCTTAAAATGGGGATGATCCGTGTCAATTTGGAACAACCATAAATCAGCCTTGCACAGGTGTTTTGAACCCGTTTCAATCTCACTATTTGAGAGCCAGGGATCCCATACAGTAGACCATTACAATAGTCCAACTTATTAGTGATGCATGCATGAACAATGTATTTTGTGATGTCCTTATCTAAGTATATCCGAATACGTCTGAGATTATAGGTAATCAAATTCGTCCTATGCCTGCGTCACATATCCAACGGCAGGGGTGGTGGAGCGTCTTTCAAAGTGGGGGTGCACCACCAAAAAAGGGCACCTACATAGGGAAACCTCAACGCGAAAATATAAAACTTCTAGACATTGGTATATACCCCTACATTGCGATTACATTATCAGGGATGATTTAAATATTTGTTTCTCTCTTAACATGGTCCAATTTACTGCTTAAGCATCATATATTGCAGACAGGTGTGATGGTCTGAATATTCATTTGTGAGAGAGTGAAGCGAATGAATTTTTGTGTATGTATAGATTTGAGAGATCGTAGTGCGAAAAATTACATTTTATAAAGTGGAAAAAATACAATTATGATGGGGATTTAAGCAAAATCTAATCATGAAAGAATGAAAACACCTTCTATAAGAAACATATCAACTTAAAATGCGAGCGAGCTAAACAGTTTTTCGATTTTTCTTTTTTCATAAGCTATGTTTTCCTCTTATGAAAACGATATCTTATTTGTGTGAATTCCTTAAAATGAATACCAACAAAGAAGAATACAAGACGGAGAGATAAAATACACAATCAAGTAATTCTGATAGTGGCCTAGATTAATATTCATAGGCCTACGCAGCTACGCCATTAAGATAAGTTTTCATGTTTAACAAACGAACACATGACGAATTTAAATGGCTCTGTGACGAAATCAATTGCAAAATTACAAAATTGATTCGTGCAATGGTACTTTGACAGCCGGGGTTGCCAAAACTTGATTTGACTTGGACAAAATTGAATGCATAATTACCAAATTTAATGACAAAGTGAGTAAATGAATGACCAAAGACGAAATCGACATCGAGATGTGCAATACCACAAAGTTACGGGACGGAATTGAATGAAAAAATATGAAATCAACTTCTACTTCTACTACTACTACTACTACTACTACTACTACTACTACTACTGCTGCTGCTACCGCTACTACTACTACTACTATTACTGCTACTAGTTCTATGGGATTTCCCTGCGTATTTCGCGAGTTTGTCATTTAAATTCATTTACTATGCACAACTAAGCGAGGATCAGCTTTGCCATGCCAATTATCATTCAATTTTCCCGTTTTTGTATTTTATTTAGATTCTTGGTCGAAGGGTTTTATAGATATTTATTTATTTATTTATTTATTTCTGATATATAGACAGGGTGACTCATTATCACCAATAATGGTGGTCTTCCATGAAGCCATGTTAAACATAATGAGGTACATTAAAGTTTAACAAATATATATATGAAAATAATACTAAGTGCACAAAGTCATAATTTGAATACTACAAATGAATTAGAGTGCTAAAAGTAAACAGTCGTGATGTCAGAAAGTCGTGTTGCGCCAACTCGAACGACCAAATAGCGAAAGAAGCACATTGTTCATAAATTTGAATGAAATAGACTCTTAGGAAAACTTTATAGATTTGAAAACTAGAAAAAGGAATAGAGATATAGCTGACAGCACTAAAACCGTCAAATTTGAACGCAAGAAAAATTCATTTTGATGACAAACTCGCGAATTTGGCCGGGAAATCCCATACTACTACTACTACTACTACTACTACAACTACCACTACAACAACTACTGTCAACTTTACTACTGCTCTACTACTACTACTACTACTACTACTACTACTATTACTGTCAGCTATTTTACTACTGCTGTACTACTACTACTACTACTACTACTACTACTAAGGCGCCCTGGATTAATTCTCATGTGCGAGAAGCTGCGGCTTTTTAACCTAAGGGCGCATGCAGGGGAGCTGTACTGAGGTAATCCCGCGGTTTGCCCACGAAAAGCCGCATTGTGTGTGTGTCCGAAGACCGTGACGTCCTTTTCAAGCCAGAAAAACCGAGATCAATTTTCAACCCATTGAAAGATTCGTCATACTTGTTTAGCTCCCTGTATGATTGTATATATTTTGAATAACTAATGCAAGCTCAATAGTCAAATCTTTAAATCAGAAAAGAAGATTCCTGGTTTTACAAATTAAATTTATCAAAGAATATACACTGTTGGTCATAATGGTGGAATAATTATTTTTACCCCGTTTATTGAATGATTTTGACAATGATTTATTCCTAATAGATCTAGATACTAGTAAACATTCTCAGATTTTATTGAATGACAATTGGGGAGTGTTTGTTTTGCGTGAACAACAGTGTTTATTCGTACCATGCTTCGTTATGCAATATAACCAAGTTTACAGCGCAGTCTAGTTTACTATCGAAGACACGGAAGCGCTTTAAGTCAATCGTCCCGAAGCAATGAGGCAAACACCTGTACCGCCTCTTAACCCGTACCATATAAATACAAATTATCACAAAGACAAATGAAAAAATAAGCTCAAAAGCAATTCCAATATCCTATTGCGTAAAAAAAAAAACATCATGTTCGGACTACATTGTTTTTAATATTCCATCGTAATGTTCACACGATCATAATGTGACGGACAAGGCTATTTAAAACGGCTTAAGTCGATATTTTCGAAGGTCTGTATGATCGTGCTTTAGCACGTCTTCACATTCCATGATGAGCTAAACCTTATTTAGATTATTACTAAGTCATAAAATGTTTATTTCTAGATCGGTCTTGTCAGAGTGTTGGTCTTAACCAATCCGACATGGTACTAGAATACATGGACACCTGTTTCCAATTCCAGGATGTTTCGAAGAACTGTGATGACGGGGCCGAAGAGTGTGATGGGAGAGGAGGATTTTTGGCTGAAATACTCGATGAGAGCACTAATGCTTTATTGCTGGACCGAGCCCTGTATCTGAGAAGCAAAGGCGTAAACACGGCCTGGTGGATCGGTGGTAATGACGAAGACGTAGGACGGTCCTGGTATTGGTCTGATAGTACGTGATTGCTCAGAAACTATAGTAACAGTAACACGTAGTCTTCATCTGTTTATTGGAAGACAAACATTTACCTTTGAAGCAAATCCAACGATATAAGAAGCTAAAGGTTATAAACTGTATACAATTTTGAACGATGTACCATTAGCCACCATTTGTATGCCAAAACTCCCAGTTTAAATTGTTGTTTTAACACAGGAATTGAAATGAGTTTAGAAATATGAAATCTATATGAAATCTATATCAACTTTATCGGCTATGAATTTTAAAGTCTGGACATCCTGGTTATCTTTGGCATTATACAAGTTATTCGTTGCAGTCCAGAACTAATACATATACATTGTTTAGTGATAGCAACATTGCCAGAATGATATCTTGTATTGTATGAATGTAGTTATTAGTAACGTATTTTAAGATTTGCTGCAAAGTAATAACATGACACTTACTTTAAGCATGGTCAATACAAACGAATTCTATTGTGAGATGTATACATATACAATATCAGATGTAAACGAATTTAGATATTTTATCTACATTTACTAATTTGAATGAATTGAGAAATACCATCTTGAAAACAATGAAAAGATAAAAGTAGTAGAATAACAACAACGATACACTAAATACTTTTGTAAGAATACACGATTTAAACCTACACATTCAGCTAAACCTAAGCATTTTTTTTTAAAAATACCAAGAATTTACACACTCTACCGTGTGAGTCAAAAAAAAGTTGACACCTAGAAAATTGCTAAATCTAAAAAAAATATCATCTATTAACAGTAAATTGTTATACATATTATGAAAGAGTGTTTTATCCCAAATCATTTGGTATCATTATTGTGTAGTATGTGTTCACGCATGGATGAACAGGAGGCATTGTTTGCGGGAGTGAAAAAGTCGACGTGCGCCAAAGTGATGCCTACAGTATGTATTATGTGGGATTAGCGGAGTGAGAAAATGAATTGAAATTATCAAATGAAATGCATTGCATATGCTTTTTGCAGAAGCAGAGTCACACACACACACTCACGCGCACAAATGTTCATTGATATTTAATATTCTATATTTGATATGTGTTGCATGATTAATATTAGGAATGATATTTGGATCTGCGAAGACCGAATTAATACCCAAATTCCAATTGTTTTATTCAAAATTCACATAAACAATTTTGGCGCAATTCGATTTTTACACTCTCGCAAACAATGCCTCCTGTTCATCCAAGCGTGAACACAAATCACACGAAGTGATACTAAATGTGGGGGATCCACAACCTACAAGCACTGCCTTTTAGTGGATCCCCCCCCCCCCCCCCCATTTCCTCAGAAATTAAAAATTCTTGTAATAATTTTATTGTGTGCAAAGTTTATTTGTATAGTTTCTTGAAAAAAATAATTTTGTATGAAATCAAATGTAATATCTTTGTTTACCTTTCTGTTGGATATGAAATAAATATGAATATGAATATGAATATATGAAATGATTCGGGATAAAAGACGTTTTCATAAGATCCATAATAATTTACTGCTCATATAAATGATTTTTTTTTAAATAATTAGCAATTTTCTAGGTGTAATTTTTTTTGGACTAACACTGTATATCAGGCACATCTTGTATGCTATCAATAAAAATCTTAATTCAATGAAACTATTGACTATTCCAAATACAGATCAGCATGAACGAGCAAATTGAAGCTAGTATTTTTTTTAACATTAGGGCTTTTTAACGAAAGTAGAAATCAGAGGAGCTTACTTACGAATAGTAGGACACCATATTCATTTAATCATTCATCTTTTTCTTCAGAAACTCGAATGAACTATGAGAAATGGTACGATAACGAACCTAGTACGAATTTTGAAGACTGTGTAGAAATGAGAAGGGGCTTTCAGTATCAATGGAATGACGAATATTGTTCGAACCCGAGGCTTACTCTATGTCAAATTGGTGAGAAAATGTGAAATATACCTTTTGAATATCTGTTATGGGGTCATGGGGTTGTACAAACATACAAAATGACTATGTTAGGTGGCTTTTTAAAACAAATTACAAGAATTGTAGCTGAGATGATTAACAAATATATGAGCAATCAAAATATTTTGTATTGTTTAAAAATCATTATGAATATGTTATATTATTTGATTTGATTTTCTTTTCTTTTCTTTTTCTTTTGCATTTTTACAAACATATAACAAACAAAGCATTGGCTTTCTTAACGTGAATAAAGGAATGGATGGAATAAATACATAAATGAAATATCAGAGTGAATATGTCAGTGAGGTTTCAAGTTTATAGATTTGGTCTGATATTTTTTCCAGGAATTCCTGCTTGCGGTGACCCAGGTGAACCTTTGCATGGTAATCGTTTACCAGACGATAGAACAACTTACTCTGTCGGTGCTACTCTTTATTTTACCTGTCAGGAGGGCTTTACATTATCTGGAGAAAACGTTTTAAGATGTATGAATAATGGATCATGGAATCACCAAAGACCATCGTGTAAAGGTAAAGTGATTGTTATGTTAATAAATAAGAAATAATAACTAAATCTTATTTACCCACAGAGAACTTGCAGGCCTTCGAAGTTGTATTACCACAGCAATTGCCAGATACCCATTTGCACCTGGATGGATACTGGCAAATGTGGATTTATGTCTTGCCAAAGGAGATTTATACCGGTTTGATATCCGAACCCTCATCGAATGAAATGAGAGTCAAGTGAACGAACTACTATATACTATACCGGGGGTTTAAAACTATCAAATTTCAGTAATATGCGGCTAAAAATATGTTTAATACTGAAATCATGAAGAAAGGCGTCGTCGAAACTTCGAACATTATTGCCGTCAATAAAGTTGTTATTCATGAAGGATTACAATAAGGTATTCTCATCTAAGAGCTAGTGATAATTAAACAAAAATTGATTTTGAAAATTGTACTAACACTATGTTTTAATGTAAGAAACAAAAGCATCCCTTTATTGAAAATGAATAATGACATGATATTTATCCGGTCTTTTCTGTTTTCCTGAACAGCTGTCAAATGTGAGGGAAGCCCATCAAACGTCACACTTGCCTCCATTATGATGCAAGGATCAGTGTATCAAGATATAGTTCTATACACCTGTCAGGATGGTTATATTCCTGACAATGAACCAATCAGCTACTGTCGGCATACAGGCAATTGGAGTACACCTAACTTCACCTGTTCAGGTAAGATGATATATTTATTTATTCATCTATTCTGTGTTCTTTATACAGGGTAAATTCTTCAGTACATTAAACACTGCTTTGCAAGAGACCCTTGTACATGGGGCAGGTAGATGATTTGTTTTACCTGATAGCTAAAAAGCATTGCATACTTTGGAAATGAGTAACTAGATGACAGACGGCTTTAATGACTCTCTGAGGGTCGGGGTAATGAGGATTAATGCCTTACTAAAGGGTGCTAGCACATCGACTTGGTTTAGACCCGGGACCTTCCAGTTATGAGATCACCGCTCTACCACTGAGCTGTCGTGAATATAAAAAAAACAAGTACAACAAGTATTATAGTTTTTTAATGTAGCTGGATTGTGATGTGACTTCGAAGAATAATTAAGCTCACTCTAGCGATAATTCTAATTGAAGGACAATGATTTCAGTTATCAATGTCTTCTCATGTTCTTGATATTTGCTGTAAATCTGTTTTCTATTCCAGCACTCAGCCAATGCTACAATAACCCCTGTATGAATGGAGGTACTTGTTATGAAGTAGATGGATCACCATTCACATGTACATGTACACCAAGCTACACTGGTTCCACCTGTAATGAAGGTAAGGCATCCAATATATATGTGTTGTGGACTAGTGGCTAGGGCTCCTGACAGTGAACACGGTACGGTTCGGTGTTCGAATACCTGCCGCATCCCAACTTCCTTTGACAATATATTGATCTACGCTTTCCACAGTCTACTTAAATATCGTAGTAAGGGGGTACATGGCAGAATTTATTTCTTGAATGAACTGAGCCCTACGGGTTTCGGAGCTAAAGCCGACCTACCCATTGTACTTCAATTGTTGTTTTCTTTAAAAAAAAATCTTGCAGAGCCTCTCCTGCCTCAATGGAAGCACCACAACTAACTTTTACTTTACTAACATAATCCAACTGCAATAAAAAAAAATAAAAAAAAAAGTCGTAGGTTTATATTTCATCATAAAACTCTTATTACCCATTTTTTTTATTTTGCAACTTTAGCCTTACTGCTATTTGAAGACTTTTATTTTATGTTGAACCTAAAAGATAAACATTGTTTTTCATTCTTTCAGGAAAAACGACGCCATTCACCTTTACTACGCAAGCTTCTCCTCAAAGCACAGAATCACAAACAGGTTTGACATTGTATCAAGATATTAATCTGCTCTAAACACGACCACAAAGACTTTCAAAACGGCTTACTTCGAATCATCGGGTCAACCTGTCGAGTCGGATGGTCGCGTTACCCGACCTGCTGCAAAAACATGCCCCTTTATTCACGAACTGTCGGTGGGAATGTTTGTGAAATAACCTACCGACATTTCAAATAATCGGGTCCAATAATCGGGTCCAATTTACCTGACACTTTGTTCTAACCCTACGGCAAAGCTACAAAGTTCGCGTCCTTAATAGTTATTAAACGTGCATCTTTACATGATCTTCCGTTTTAGCTTCACAAAAGGTTGTGTAACGCGACACCCGACCGAACACGATGATCCGATGTTTTGAAGTAAGCCTTCAAAATCAAATCATTGCCATGTTAGCACGTTTCAAAAAGTGTTGCACGGGGCTTATGAGATCGTCTTCGTAGATTTTCGATACTATTTTTGCATGATCTAATCCTCGGGTTTATATGTATAGTAACATTGAATCACTTCGAATACTTTCTTAATTTGAACTATGTTCCCTGCATAATTATATTTAATTGAATTTCAGCAGGTATCTATATACTTAAAGTAGCAATGTATTTAAAGCATGAGAAACAGAATATGAAAGGAACATATTCCTTGAAAAGATGATCCTTAATAACTGACAATGAGCTTATTATCAAAAAGATCCTGATTTCTTTCAGCTTTCATTTAGATTTCCCCCGATAATTCTATCGCTTGTGTGCTTGATAAAACTACATCTATACGACTTTAGATTTGAGTATTTTAGAAAATGATATAACAACATTTGCTTTAGTTTACTTTTATTTTATATCGGATACTAACATATTTTCTTTTCTTGATTTAGAAATGTCGTTGACAACGACGGCATATTTATCAACATCGCTATTAACATCATTAGCACTAACTACATGGTTTTCTCCAAAATCCACAGGTTTGAATATATTTTAGAGCTCTTGGCACAACTTTTAAGAAAAGTTACCAAGCGTATTAAATCATGGATCACAGGAGGGTAATCCCTCATTTCTTCCTTCAAAAAATTGTTCCACGAATTAAGAAATCAAAACCCCTACCGTCTACATCTAACCCCCACCCCCTATCCGCTCGTAAACAAGGCCTGCCAGTTGCGATAGCCATTTTACTATGACTTAACACAAATTACTATTGATTTAAATTTAATCTAGAAGTACTTGCTTATTGCATCATGATCATATTTCCATCTTACCACTCTAAAAGCTCAACAAATTTGATCGACGTTTGAAAGGGCCGATGAGAGTCACCATTCCCAAACTCGTAGATTACACGAAGCGAATCTGGATGATTTTGGACTCTGTGTTTTCTGTTATTTTGTGAGTATTTTGACATTCCGTATATGTTTCTGACTCTTGCTTTAGTAATGTAAGGCTTTTTAAAGCCTCAAACTACAACCAGGAGCATGTTTTATCGCATCGAATCCGTGAAATAGTGAACTTTGGACTCAGTTTATTACTACCACTTAGAGGATCAAAAGTGCTGATAGTCCCAAACACGCAAAATTTCGTTTCCAACCTGCTTTTTCGTATTTCCGATAAAACCCTATAGTTAGTATACTTCTATGCCATGGTATTGCTGTTTAATGAGGCATGAAGTGAACATATCTATTGTCAGCGCTGATGGTCAACTACAATCATCTTATTGCCCCAGTCTGCTGCTACCCAGGATTTTATTGTGGACACTTTAAGCTTCATTGTTGGTAATTTAATCCAGCTCTACCGAAACCAACGATTCCCATGGCAGATACAGACAAAGCCCAAATGAATACAAGGGGGAAGGAGAAAGAGAAATCTGCTTTGCTGGCATCAGTGATACAGGACATCTTTCGGGATAAAAGATTCATCGACTTAGTGGAAGAGCGCGTTAATAAACAACTAGCTGACATCAGGGAAACCATCGACACTCAACAGGCAAGGATCTTCGATCTCGAAATCGTAACAGACAGCAAGTCGAAGGAGATCGCAAACGTCCAAAACCAACTTGAAAATCAACACGAGCAGATTAAAACACTACAACGCAAGCTCGACCAACAGGAACAATACTCCAGGCGAAATTGTCTCCTGTTCTTTGGCTTCGAGGAACGCAGTGAAGAAGATACCGATGACATCATTCTTCAAGTGGCAAATGAAGTTCTCCAGGTCAATCTCTCCAAGGATGATCTGGAACGTACCCATAGAAATGGCTCCAGGCAGAAACATCAAGAAAAGAACCTGCCACGCCCAATCATCGCGAAGTTTACATCATATAGAAAGCGCCAGGAAGTAATCTCCAAACGACGGAAGCTCGCCGGTAAGCGGAAGTCCATCCAGGAAGATCTGACGAAAGCAAATCAAGACCTGCTTGCACATGTACGAACCTCTGAGAAAGTAAAAGCAGCATGGACACGAGATGGGCGTATTCTAATGACTGACAAAAACAACAAAAAACACTTGATCTTGTGCAAAGACGACCTACGGAAGTTTTAAAGTCTGGTTAGGGTAGGCACATTCTGAACTAAGTGAGTGAACTTTTCATTTATTTTTTTCCCCCCTCATTTAACAAAAATACTTGTTACATACTTTGTTATTACAGTATATTAATTGTTATGTTCTGTATTTATTGTACCCCTATGTTTTGTTGTTTGTCTTTATGTAGACGGATTGTCATGGTCATATTTAATGTTCTCCTTTTACATGGATGATACACATGACGCACAGTATCCCATATGCTTAAACCCAGTGTTTCCATTTTCTGATTTGAGCGATGATGAATTTAAGAATATTTTTTCAACACCATTGCATGAACATAAAATTGATATAAATAAATTTAAAAATACATTTAAACATTCTTTAGAATGTGATCCAGCGTGTGACAATGATGACGATGATTTTTTACAGGACGATATTGTTGAAAGTAATTATTATTTGGAAGATGAATTTATGTCTTTACCAAAATTAGATTCTGATTTTAGTATTATACATTTCAATGCAAGAAGTTTATCCAAGAATTTTTTAGCTATAAGTGAATTTATTCATTCATTAAGTTACTCTTTTTCTATTTATGGTTTCACGGAGACATGGATTCAAAGTAATACTCCCATTTTATTTCATTTAGAAGGATATTCATTCATTCATATTGATCGTATCAGTGGTAGAGGAGGAGGAGTGGCTTTTCTTGTCTTGGACTCTTTGAATTTTAAAATTAGAAATGATATTTTATTGCAATGCGATGGTAATGAATGTCTTTTTATTGAGATTACGAATAAGATTGGAAAAAATATAATTGTTGGAATAATTTATAGGAAACCGCAATCAAGAGTAGAAAGCTTTATTAACGCAGTTTATGTATGTTTACAAAAACTTAATAAAGAAAATAAATTAATTTATATTATGGGTGATTTTAATATTGATCTTTTAAAATGTTCAAATAAATATAGTGCTGATTTTTTAGACATGTTACATTCCTCATCACTCTTGCCACTAATTGTTAAACCCACACGTATTTCTGTAAATAGTGCAACTCTTATAGACAATATATTTACAAACAATGTTTTTTCATGTATAACCCCGGGAATATTTTTTAATGATGCATCTGACCATCTTCCAATATTTCAAATAACAGGGAAAATTATTTATAGAGATTATGTGTGTAATATTCCTAAAAAACGTATAATCAATGAACGTACTATAAATAGTTTAAAGTTGGATTTGAATAATGAGGATTGGAATGGGGTTATGTATCCCAGTAATGTAGAAGTAGCATATGGTCGGTTTAAACATAGATTTATGGTATATTATGATAAAAACTTAACGTATTCTACTAGAAAAAATAAGAATAAGTGCAAGAAACCTTGGTTAAGCGAAGAATTATTGAATGTAATCAAAAATAAAAACAAGTTGTATAGAATATATTGTAAGAATTCTTCTTCTAATAATAAACTTAAGTATCATAAAGCTCGCAACAAGGTAAATAAATTATTAAAAATGGCACGCAAGGCATATTATGCAAATAGATTTAAGAAAACTAAAGGTAATATTAAACAAACATGGTCTGTAATAAATGAAATATTTGGTAAATCTAGGAAGACTTTGCCTTCATATTTTATAGTAAATGGACAAAATATTCATGATCCACATGATATTGCAAATTCTTTTAATGATTTTTTTATTAATATTGGATTGAATATATGCAATACTATTCCTGTAAATAATATTGTAAATTATAGAGATTTTCTGCCTCAACCATGTGCTACATCTTTATTTCTAAAACCTGTTAATGCAAATGAAATAACTACAATTGTGCAATCATTAAAAAGTACTCAAAGTTGTGGAGTAGATGATTTTAATCCATGTGTAATTAAGAAAGTTATTGATTATATTTTAGAACCTCTTATTCATATTTTTAATATGTCTTTAAGTACAGGAATTATTCCATCTGATATGAAAATAGCGAGAGTCACCCCAATATACAAAAAAGATGATGTTCATAATTTAGGCAATTACAGACCAATCTCAGTTTTAACTTTTTTTTCAAAAATCTTAGAACGAATTGTATATAATCGTTTGAATACATTTTTATTAAACAATACAATATTACATTCTTGCCAATATGGATTTACGAAAAATGTATCAACTGAAATGGCTCTAATTGATGTTCATGATTATTTAGTATCTTCCTTAAGTAATAAATTACACACTGTAGGTCTTTTCTT
Organism: Strongylocentrotus purpuratus; assembly: GCF_000002235.5. Classification (NCBI taxonomy): domain Eukaryota; kingdom Metazoa; phylum Echinodermata; class Echinoidea; order Camarodonta; family Strongylocentrotidae; genus Strongylocentrotus; species Strongylocentrotus purpuratus. The sequence goes on from NW_022145559.1 coordinate 26,157, forward strand.
AGATTTAAGCAAAGCCTTTGATTCTATAGATCACAATATTTTGTTAGATAAATTGAATTACTATGGAATAAGAGGTGTTGCTTACACATGGTTGAAAAATTATTTGAATAATCGACACCAAATAGTTGTATATAACAATGTTTTATCTGACCCAATGCAAGTCACGTGTGGAGTCCCTCAGGGCTCAATTTTAGGTCCTCTTTTATTTTTATTGTACATAAATGATTTAAATTATTGTTCAAACATTTTGAAATTTGTCCTTTTTGCTGATGACACCAATATCCTCTATTCTCATAAAGATATTAATATTTTATGTCAAACTTTAAATAATGAGCTGCAGCATGTATCGCAATGGTTCAATAGTAATAAATTGTCTTTGAATACATCTAAATCAAATTTTATATATTTTCATTATAAGCAAAAAATTATTTCAGCTGATTATTTTTCATTGAATGTATTAAATATAAAGATGAATGATGTTCCGATAAAACGAGTGCAATCAACTAGCTTTTTAGGTGTAATTATTGACCAAAATTTAACTTGGAATGCTCATATACTTACCATTTCAAACAAAATTTCAAGAAATATTGGTGTCATCAGCAAATTACGTCATATCTTGCCACAAAGTATTTTGATTTTATTGTATAATACAATGGTTTTACCGTATTTAATGTATTGTAATGTTGTATGGGGCAACACATACCCAACGAGATTACAACGACTGCACATATTACAAAAGCGTATAGTAAGAATATGTCTTATGTCTGATTTCAATGCCCATTCAATACCATTATTTCAACAACTACAGTTTTTAAATATTTTTCAATTGAATCAATATTGTATATCACTCATGGTTTTTAAACATAAAACTGATAAACTGCCGATTAATCTTACCACTATGATGAAATGTAAAAAATACGTTCATAATTATAATACTAGAAATCCTGATAACTATTTTATTGAAAAATGTCCATCAACAAATTCCTTATTTACTTTTAGACACACTGGCCCGAAAATATGGAATTCCCTCCCCAAAGATATACGTGATACTGCTTTCTTAAACTCTTTTAAATCTAAACTAAAAAAATACTTCATCTGTTTTTAAATCTATAATAATATTTGCATGTTAATACGTCTCCTATGTTTTGTACACTGTTTTGTTATTGTTATACTTTTTATAGCCAATTGTTGGAAGTTGTATATGTATCTTTTAATAACAGGGAGCTGCCTCGACAGAACCTTATGGTTTTATTTGCAGTTTCCCCAATTCATTTCTATTGCTGTTTAACTTTTTATAATTCCGATATATTTGTAGACATGTTTCCATTTTGTGTGTATTTTGTGTTTTCTATATTGTATATAATCTGTATCTTGTATGTTTTTTATGGACTTGAATTGAAATAAAACTTGAACTTGAACTTGAACACTTGTAGCATGTTAGATCCAACAGTATAAAGGCTAAATAAAGCTTGCTAAAAGAGTGCATCAACCAGTTTGAAAATGCTACTCCTTTGCCTTCAAAATATAAATGACGTAACGTTTGGGGTTTTAGAATGTAGCTCTCAAATGTATCCTAATTTCAAGAAATACAATTCCTTGATTTGGAATGAAAGCTTTCTTTTAATGGAAAAAGACAATGCTTGCTAAAATCGTAACTTTTAGAGCACTTTCATATTTTTTTTTGCTTAATGTTTTTTTCATAAAACCTTCTGTAAACCAAGAAACTTAGGCGGGCATGAAGTGTTTAAGAATAGATCGATTGTTCCACTTGCAAGAATGACGCAAAAATGATTAAATCACGACTGAGAGTTTTATCTGACTACTCAGAGTGGACGACAAGGACTTAATAAAGCAGCTCCCACCCCGTGTCCCCTCGCTGATATTGACAACTCGCAACTGGTGACATATTCAAACAAGTGTCGGTCTTTTATAGCTATGGTTGGTATACGAGATAGTAACTGACCATTCTGAAACAACAGTGAAATTTTACAATTCATCAAAGGTTCTTGCCGTGAAAGTTGCTCTAGCAGCGTGTGCAGTTTAGAAGCAAAAAAAATCATGTCGCCAATGCTTTTGGTTTTACATTACTGATGTATTATTTATAATAATAATAATAAAGATATAGAGATTTATTGCACGCATAATAAACAGAAGTTTCTCTTTAAGCTTTACAAATTAAAAAATAAGCATGTACAAGAATATTTAAATAGTGCAATATAGAAAAATAAAAACGTTAAAAAAAGACATGTAGCCAAGAGTATAAATTCATTACGACCAAAGTTAATACAGATAGCAAATATTTATGAAAAATCAATTACAGCAACATATTCAATTATAATACATTACATAATCAAGTGATCTTGATTTCTTTTGATTCTCACTGTTGGTTCTATAATTTAAATGTCTTCGTTTTTCATCACAGAAAGTCCAAAGGGAAATTCATTACCTTCTGGAGGTGAGTAACTTCGCGATTATCAGAGAATTATTATTATTTTTATCATCAATATCTAATCGGCAATGGTACATATCAAATTCGGTTCTTTAAACAAAAATGTTGTTTGATATAAATTTGAAGAAAATCATAAATACAAATATTCAAACATTAAAAGGAAAGAACACACTTGTTTTAATATGTTAGTTCGTTCTGAAAAGGAAAACATATAAAATGAATGCAAAATCACTGATTGAATATGTATATAACAATCCGATGTTTAAAACAAAACATTGTGAAATAGTTATTACAAAATGCATTCCTTCTTGTAATATACAGCGATCATATACATAAAAGCTTCTCAACACAAGGGAGACGACGGGCTTCTTTCTTTTACAGGTTTCAATATATGAAGTAACTTACAAGGGAAACAAAATATGTTTGCGCTAAATATATATACACACAATACATATCTTTATATTATTCCTCTTAAAAGCTATTGCAGGTGGAAGCTTGGTGGTCATCCTTTTCATCTTAGTGGTAATCGTTTTAACCGCCGTCTTGTTGAGAAGGTATATATATATATATATATATATATATTTATATTTTTAAAAAATCTTAGTTTATTATTAGTTATCATTATTAGTACACAATAACGCCACTTTTTTTACCTTTGCCCCAGATTCACCATGATTCTATACTTTTACATTTTGGAGGCATGTTTTACTTTAGCGATCAATGTTGAAAATATAAAAGATCACCCCCAGTCCGGGACTACTTGATATATGAACTGTTCCTTTTTTTCAACACAGGGAACTTTAATGTTTGTCACCAAACCACACACTCTTTTGATACAAATTATTATCAAGATTGCTTGCTTCGGCGAGTATTTTCTCTTTTTTAGAGATTATACAATGAAATCAATTCTACGCTCTATATCCAAGACTGTTGAGCATGTAAAACTCCACCTTTGTGCCAGGTGTCATGGTTTGAACAAATCATTCCCAATTCCTTTGATATTATCCAGCATTCGACTGGACCGTAACAACCACAACTGTAAGCAAAAGAAATGAATACAAAATTAAAAAGATAATCCTTTGTATTTCTACGTTACGTATTTATAATTGTGTGATTTCATGAATTATGCACTCTAAAAACTAAAATGTTAAATGAACATTTACAAGTTTCGAGAAGCAAGATACGTCATTATAATCAATACTTATAACACGATATATCGAACAATGTAAGAGCTCGATCAGGCATGTCAAATTGTTAATTTACTATTTTGAAAAAGTCACTCCTATTCATCAGAGCTCCCGAATGTTGATTTAATTAACCTTGAACTTTTAGTGTGTTCACTTTGTTTATGATTTTTCTACAGGCGTCGTGCGGCTAAACCTGTCCAACCCGATGATGAAAACGAAATGGAGAACTATGCCGCAGTTGCAAACTGCTACGAAGATAGCAAACCAGCAGACAGTACTCCTCACGCACCATATTATCTAACGCTCGAGCCAGACAGCGATCAAAATGGCGGATTTGGGAATTCCGTTGCTGAGCAACCCTCTCCGCATCTTTGGAAGGGCATGACACAGGATGACACACCCTCTGTCATCAAGGGTTCTAATGGTTGGAATGAAACTGATACCGAAGATGGTTTCGTGGATAATGTTTTATATGGAACAAGTGATGAACAAACTGTGAGCCCGTCATCATTGAATCATAACTCTTCTGATCATAAGGCAGCGAAACACCACGCCATAACTACATCTCATCAAGGTCCTGGACGTCCAAAGCCTGGTAATCCCAAGAGCGGTGCTATCGAAACTGATGAGGACGCTTATGAAGGTTATGAAGATAAAAATGCTATGGTTGACAACGAGCTTTACGGTGCTCCATCCCCGATAACTCCTCGCGCTCACAAGCACGGCGCGGTGGCTGATCAGGAAAACGACGCCGTTTATGAAAACCCCGACGGCAACGTCTATGAAACTTATGAGGAAGAAGACTCAATGGTCGACAACGAACTCTACGGTGCAGCAACCCCGCATACTCCCCGTGCTGATAATACGAACGATCCGGTGGTTGGCGAGGGGGACGGTGAGATGTATCAAAACACCGAATTCCATTCAGTGCCAACTAACTTGATAGCGAATGAATTTTACAAAAGCGTAGATGAAATTTAATTCAGTTCAGTACTATTCAATGTATATAATATATCATTCGCACCATGGTATATATCTTCCAAAGACTACCATGTGCTATGGGAAATATAATCATAACATAGTCGTTAATTTGTAGTAAAGTGCATCAATCTATCTAAAACAGTTTGAAAGAAAATATTGGGAATGTTCAAAACTTCCTTTGTGCTAGATTGTACAGATTTCAAGGGTGAAATATAATTTTACATGAATTTTGAATCTAATGATTGTAGCGATTATTTCTCAATAGTTGAAAAAAGTGCGATTCGAACTCGGTACACGCAATCAAAGAAGATATAAATGATCAATATAGTAATAGTCATCTCGTTTTTCAACGGCTGGTTCAAATTATCGAATATTTGTGGGGCACCACAAATATTAAAAATATTTATGTTCATGGATATTTCAGCCGTCTCTGAACCGATTTTGATCACGCAAAGATGAATTTGTAATTTGAATTGTATTTTCTTTCAGATTTGACACTCAGCTCTTCACTATCTCACACACAAGAATATTTTGAGTAGCGCCCTCTGCAACGAAACTCAACTATCCCTTTATATGTTTATGAAATACTTGGATGTAAACAGAAGGATATCGTAATATTACCAAACTTTCCTTTGTACGTCAAACATTGGGGGGAAGGTATAAGGCAGAAGAAGCAGTATTTGTAAATCATTTGTAATGGAGGTAAAACGACGTTCCCCCACCCCCTCTCTTTATCTCTCTCTCTCTCTCTCTCTCTCTTTCTCTCTCTCTCTCTCTCTCTCTCTCGCAATTTCTATCTGCCCCTTTCTTTCTATCCGCCTTAGATTGTGAAAATTATTATAAACAAAGAAGTAATTACCACAAACAAGCTGTTGTTTTAAATAATCTTTAATCAGGGATGCAACGTGCTGGACAGAGTAAAGCTTATACAAATATTTAGGTGATTCATTTTTAGAAAAAGTGCTTTAAAAACACAATGCAAAGTTTATGTAGAGAATCACATTTATCCTTAAGTACTAATAATCACAAATTAAGTGCAATTCATTGGAAATATAACTTGAAGCTATGCAAGAACCCCTCGGGACTGATCAAAATTACACCTTATATGATTTAAATACGTATACATCACATATTAATTATCTCATGGCAGCAAATGAAGTCTTATATGACCTGACAGTGGTGCAAACAACTCATTTTACTAGAGAATACATTCTGACTATTTTAATACCAGTTATTTTTACTGTATATATACTGTCATATTTCGTTTCCTATTAGTTATGAATTAGATTCAGGAAAATGTTATGCCAGAAACTTTGAAATCCTAAACGACACAACGCTGAATGTTTAATTTGCCAAATTTACATTGATACTGCTTTCACTATAATAATAATCATGTTTGGGCATGTTCCGGCTATGTCTACTACTCATAGAAACTAAATGACCTGCAACGTTTACTCATTTTATTTACTTTGAAGTTCTTAGTGTGTACACTTCTTTAATGATTTTCTTACAGGCGTCGTGCGGCTATATATTATGAACACAATTAGCCTAACATTTGTACATCCGTGTTCTAATTCGATATAATCTTTCATGAACAATCATCTCTTAAACTGCAAATCAAATTTGCTAACTTGTTCCACATAACAAGAGATAATTGGTACATTATTTGTGAAATCTATTTGCCTGACAAGAAAGGAGGATAACAAAGAAACGTGGTCTTGTTTGAAAAAATAAGGAGAAATAAAAGCGAAGAACATCCTTTAAATCTATGATTAGTATAGAGCTAGAAAGAGAAAATTTATGCCGTTATGGTTGACGTGATTGTGGGCGTGAATGAGAGAGAGAGAGAGAGAGAGAGGGGGTAGAACTCGGGGAGTATGGCAGTTGTGGAAATAGCTAGAGTCTATTATAGTCCGGCAGCCACTGAGCTACACCTCGTTTTGTTGAAATAAGTTTTTTTCTTGATGGTTTCTGTTTCCTTAGGCATTGCAGATGACCAAACAGAAAACTGGAGCTTTGTCAGTGTTGAGCAATTTAAGATATGGCCAAAAACAAAATGGCCGCCAAAATAGCCTATTTTCAGTAAAATTTGAATTATTTCATAATACATTACGAAATATTGGCAGAATAGTGTGCTTATAATTCATAAAGACCATTGTCAACACATTCCTGATGACCATACATGAACAAAGATGACCATAGATGACATAATTAGCATATTTTCCATTGTAATTGTTGCTAATTTGCATATTCAAAATGGCGGATAAATGCCAGCTGTTAAGCTTAGAATCACAGTAAAATAGTATTACACTCATTTCTTTTTATCTTATGTTTTCGATTTCTAGAATACCTAAGTGTACCAAATACTTATGTTATACTCATTTGTCAATAATGACTAATTTAGTTAATGGGAAAAAACAAAATGGCCACCAAAATGATATACATTTAGACATCGCACGGATGCATGGCACGCACAGAACATTGTGCACGCTAATTTGGCTTTGTTATCCACATCCTGATGATTTGCATGGGTTGTCACTTGCACAATAGCAACATATAAGTCTTAGTATGTTTGCAGGTGCAAGTTTCACATTTGGAGGAGTGGTTACCGGAATGATTGATTTTGTTGCTTCGTCTTTCATGTAACCAAATACAGTGGGATCCAATGTTGATGGATTCATTTCCAAAGCACTCTTCCAAATCCATGTTTGAAGATGGGCACGCTTAACATTAACTTTGAAAGCTTCGGTTGTTGGTGGCATTGCAGCAAGATTTGGATTGTTGGGAGCTTCTGCTTTCCCGACCCGTCTAATCCACACATTCAGTCGGGCATTTGACAGTGTCGTAGCATTGGGTTGTCCATAGCATCATCACGTCGGCCATATCTGCATGTATGTCTCCAATCGATGGCAATGGGAACCTATTTTTCTGCATGCCGCAGCAGTTTTAGCAAAGTTCCTTTGCCAACTCCAAAATGTGCACCAACAGTATCAAAGCCTGCCAATGGGTGACCTGCTAGCATAGAAGGGATGATGTCTCTGTGTCTGTCTACTGTGGCATGTATATCGATTACAGATCTGTCTCTGATGGGCGACTTCATTATCAAGGGTGACTGAAGGCCTTGCTTTTGGTAGAAATGAAGCAGAAGAACATAGACATCTGTGTCGTCTGCAGGCACCCTGGTGGATCGTCCTTCATCTGCAAGCATGATAGTCTGCTGCACAATAATCACATCAGCCTCCTCATGAGATGTGGCCATATCGTGCCATTGGATTGGAACACCACCTGGACCTAGTTGAACAGGAGTAATATTTTGGCTGGTGATCACAAGCTTGTGTTTTATGATGAAACCTGCATCGCTTTGCAGATGTTGACAAATGATGTTAGTCAATTGTTTCTTGTTCTCGGTTGGAAAACTCTGCAACCATCATTGCCTCTCGATATCCTGGTTGCACACTTGGTGCTGTAATCATTGTACCTGTCAAAGACCAAATACACATCACCGGATTTTAGTCTCTCTTCAATCTTGCGTTTGAATTTTGATACAAAGTCCACCACTGTTGGTTCTCGTGTTGGTGGTGATAAAGGCCAATTGGGAATCCAAAGGAGAGCACAGCCATCGATCACTCTACACGTTTCTTCAAATTTTGCGTGTCTGATTCTTCAACCTTTGTCTCTGGTTCTTCACAGCGGTCTTGGACTTCGAGACACCTATATCTCCATACTCATCAAACAGAGCTGTAGGAACTGGCGACAGCTCGCATGACATTACATCATGAAATTCAACATCTCTGGAACTTGCTTGGAGACCTATCACGCGAGAGTATATCAACTTGGTATCGTATACCTTGGAATCGCCCACGTCAATTTATTTCTTCATGACAGCCATGGTTTGAACTTTCTTCAAAATTGTGTCGTAGAAACCTCCAGGCAATTTCCGTTCAAACTCACCCATTTGCTGAGCACCAGTTTCAACTTCTCTGTCAACATTCACTGATTCAGGAGCGATCTGTCCATTGACCACATTGACAATGTTCGCTGGGTGCTTCTTTGGGTCCATTGGATTGATGCTCACATCAAGTTTTCTGCGCAACCAGTCTCTGTCACCTTGGTCTGCAGACATCCTTGCTGGAGCCTCTTCTTTGTGTACTGTTTTAGAACTAGCCGACTTGTCTCTCAGAGTTAAAACGTCTTCCACAAGTCTGATACATATGTGCAAGCTAAGGTCCCAGGTCTTGAGAGTTTCTTGCTTTAGGGTGATACCAATCACACCAGCTGTACCATGCCCATATCGCATTAATGTTGTCTCGATGAGCATGTCGCTCCATATGCCATTCCATAAGCCTTTAGCGTGTCTCATCACATGAGACCCTTTCATGGAATGCTGGAGTGCATCTCCCGGTAGAGCTTCCATGCGTCGAAGGTAGAATAACCCATATCGCGCGTAGTTTACATGTCCTAACGCAAAGAAGTAGGGCATCGTAAGCTTCACTGCCTCCAGGTGTAGTGGCCAATCACTTTCTCGTTCAGCCCGTACATAGAGCATCATTATCAGTACTGGTTTGATCAAGTTGTACCTCTACTGCAACCCTGTACAGTTGTTGATCTGCAGTGAAGACAGTGAAACATTGACCAGTTTTCTCTGTTTAACTGTGTCTGGATGTGCTGGTGGCATATCAATCAATGATAGATACACTGCTTTAGTTTTTGGTTGTGTGGCTTCTCCTTGATTGAGACACAAATGCGTATTATATCCATTGAATTCAGGACAGTTATCACACTCATTAGGTCTCTGTCAAGAAACCATATGAGCGAGAACACTAAGTGGTGGAACTTGGTTCTTGACAGGTGGCATATCTGCGTTCCTTGGACCATTGTATCTCATGATGTCAAGCTTGTAGTCAATATCTGTAGACATCTCAGCCTTCTTCAGTTGTGAAATCTCTTGCTGATCATCATGGTGCATGCTCGTTTCTGGCTGGGTCATGAGAACTGCAAGGGAATCTGTTGACAATTTACCGTTCTGAGATAAAACATCTGCATTAAAGTTGTCAACTACGATCTGAACAAGACCATCTTCAGCACTTGATAATGCTGTCAGTTCAGTGTTTTCCCCTTTTGAATCGTAGCAGTTCATCATAGCTGTGTGTGTGTTCAACAGGGTATCTCTACAAAAACATTTGCTTTGAGATGATAGGCTACATGAATTAGCTTTAATTAAAATGCAGCCTATATGTGTATACATTGATTGCTTGTTATCGAAGTAGAAATGTACACTTTTTTATGAATCACCCTGTATAAATGTATAAATTGCTCTGCTATCTAAAACCACGTTTAGAATTATCAAAATATATATCATATATCTCATATCTGGTAAAAAAAAAAATTAAAAACAAGTTTCTTAATGCAGCAATAAAACATGACAAAGTATACATTTTCACATATTCTTAGAGCAGAAAACGCCATTTTGGCGGCCATTTTGTTTTTCCTTATAATCACAAATTGCTAAAGGCGATATGATGAAAGGCTACATCAATTAGCTTCAATTACAATAAAGCTTATATGCATCACAAAATATGTTGCTAGAGTGTGTATACATCGATGGCTTGTTATCGAAGTAGAAATCGCAAACAGCCAATCTCTTGTACACTTTTTTATGAATCACCCTGTATAAATAATGTATAAATTGGTCTGCAATCTAAAATAATATTAATAATTATCAAAATATGTATCATATATATCATAAAGGAGTATCTGGTAAAGAAAATAAGAAAAGAGTGCTAAATGCAGCAAAAAAACATGACAAAGAAATCGCAAACAGCCAAGACCTTGTAGAGTCTACACTTTTTTTATGAATCACCCTGTATAAATAATGTATAAATTGCTCTGCCATCTAAAATAATATCAAGAATTATCAAAATATGTACCATATATATCATATCTGGTAAAGAAAATCAGAAAAGGGTTCTAAATACAGCAATGAAACATGACAAAGTATACATTTTCACAATTTTTAGAGCAGAAAACGCCATTTTGGCGGCCATTTTGTTTTTGCTTATATCTCAAATTGCTCAAGGCTGACAGAGCTCCAGTTTTTTGCTTGTTCACAGTGGATATCTAGACAATCAGAATCCATTAAAAAAAAAACTTATTTCACCAAAACAAGGTTAGGCCCCAAATCCGGGTTTGGCTGCCGGACTATTATGAGCGATGAAGAGAAAAAGAGGGGGCGGGGAGATGGAGAGAGAGGCGGATAGAGTAATACTATAAGGATAAAATATGTGGGCATATGAGCATGGTTTCGATTGACATAGCAGAAGAATAGAGGAGGCAAATAAGGATTCGTGATAATGTACACATTAATACATCATAAGATGGGGAAGAACATAGAAAGGGAGAAGGAAAGAGTTAGCTAATTCAGTTTTAATATACGAACAAAAGAAGGAACAAAAATAAAAAGAAAGAAAGATTTTTTAAAATTCAATTTCAACAATATTCTACGATTGCAAAGCACAAACCATATATAAGAATACATACATACAATAAATCGAAAGATAAGAAATACGTTCACGAGAAAAATGTCTGCATTCGTAAAGAACATGTAAGTAAAGGAGAAGTGGGAAGTCAGAAATAAAAATACTGGCCTTTGAACGAAACCACTAAAATGGGAGATTGACCCCGATTGTACGTCACAGATACTCTCATTAATCAAATATTTACATGAAAATAATTTTATTTTCATTTTATTTTATTGCATTCGTCATATAAAAAACAAACATGATTACAACATTGATATTTACAGATAAGTAAAGAACATACAAATAACATAACGAAAGATAAACATAAAATACAAATATATATACGGATGAGGAACCAGCAAGAAAGAACAATTAAGTTTTGTGTGGTGCTGGTCCCTTGCGACATGATAAAGAATTTTAACCTATAAGACTAAACACCTTACACCTAACACCTAACAACTAACACCTAACATCTAACACCTGATTGCATATATAAAAACTAATAAAATACTATTCACAAAAACGTAATTGTTTGTATCTTATTTTAAATGTATTCAAAGTTGGGCTTGATTTAACATTAGGAGGTAAATCATTCCATAAAATAGGTCCTCTAAAGAAAATTGAATTTTTAGAGACAGAAGTGGTATATGAAAATGAGATGATTGTCTAGTTATATATGAATGTACTTCAGAATTCAAAATATATTTGTTTGATAGACTAGGAGGAATATGAATTGAATTGTGAAGTGGTGATTGTAGTGTTGCTTATATTCTATTTCACTTCCTCTTTCTTTTTGTTACCGAAATTCAATAAGCAAAATGTCCTACCTGTAGCTATTTGCTCCCTCTATATAGAAAACTTTCCCAATCGGTGCCTGTTGGTCCCCCATGATCCTCTTTTTATTATGTTAGTTGAGAGCTGAGTTAATGAGATAGCCACCTGTCAGTGACCTCGCTGTGTGGTCTAATCCCTTCTGGCCCAGTAGTATTGACGGTGTTTAATACCTTATTCAAACCAATGAGGCCAACACCAGAACGAAAACGGACCAAACTGAAAATTACAATTATAATAATAATAATAATAATAATAATAATAATAATAATAATAATAATAATAATAATAATAATAATAATAATAATAATAATAATAATCTGGATTTATGTAGCGCTTAATACGAAATTCCGTTTCTTAGCGCTTTACAATTGTATTACCCCGGTCACCGGATTCATTCCCACACAGTGTGCACCATCTCCACTCCCTGGGGAGTATTCCTATGTCATGGTCACCGTGAGGGCATATGGCGATTACTGTCACGAAGGCTTTCGTCATGCTACCGGATCGCCATTTGTCTACTGGGTATGGAATGGCAATTGTAGACCAATGCCTTCCCAAAGGACATTACTGCCGTTTCGACCTTCGTATTTCAATTAAAATGCTTAAACCACTCGATTACTAGTACGACACCCCGAATGGCTTAGAGTCTGTCAGTGTGAAGTCGGTTTGGCGGTGTGACTGTAGTATTAGAGTGTATTCACTGTGGAATCTTATCAGAATGGAGGTTGTCGCCTTTTCCCCTCTATTTAAAAAAAAAATGTAAATGAATTGTAACTCCGCGCAACAAAGTTCGTGCGCGTGTTCACTGAGCTCGGTGTCATAAGATACATAACTGTGAAGCGTATTCAACTTCACGCCATCATGAAAAAAATTAACACCCCGGTTTTCCGCGTCATATCTGAGAGAGACTTTACAGTGTTTTACCTTGAAAGGAAAGAGGAAATATATCGATACATTAAGTCAACACGTAATACTATTTTGTATGCGACTTTATCCTTCACTGCGAAGTTCTGTATTCACATTCACTGGTTTGGTATAAATTCAGAATCTTAAAGCCCCACTGCACTAGTTATAGCTACTTGCGCCCTCTTTACATCAATCAATGTATAATCGGTGACCGTTGGTCCCCCATGATCCCTTTTTCTTATGTTAATTGAGAGCTGATTTGATGAGATAACCACCTGTCAGTGACCTTACAGAGAGGTTTGTTTGTTTGTTTGTTTTTATTTCCGTAGAAAATCATCACAACATACAAATACATACATAAATGAGATAAACGGCGGATAGCCCATTTCAGGTGTATTAACAAAAAACGCCTTTTCTTCCATGGGGTAAAAAGCTATTACAAATTGAAATCAAGACCTAGACAACTGCTGCAGGCCAGCGAGCTGTATGGAGAACTATGGTGGCCCTGAAGGGACATCGCGAATAGACCAAATCGCAAATTATTCACGACGATATCGTGAATAATTGGCGATAAAATTCACGACATGGTCAATTTCGTCGTGAATTATTGGCGATAAAATTCACGACGAGATTCACGCCTGGCTGGTTTTCGTCACCAATTACGTCGTCAATTTTTATTTGTCCTTGCTTACGCGGCCTGCCTTGTCTAGCAGTAAACAGCCCAGCCCCCTGAAGACGATTATGATGAGACGTTTTTATCATGATTTCTGTGAATATGGTAGGTTTTAATTTCATATCATGCTCTATATGTATTTTATCTTTGACAAGATAAGGGTAAAGCACTAAGGGTAATTGTACAGCGGAAAGGAGAGAGAGAGAAAGAGAGAGAAGGAAATCATATTGCTCCGATTGTCTCATTTTCGCTTGCTGGAACATTGCCAGCACAGACCACTGACCTCTACCTCCTGGACGGATCATCGCCCATTCCCATTCAATATACGTTACATACTCAAAGGCTTATTGTCTGACCGTTCATGAATATTCATGTTTTTGCTTACCTCAGCAAAATGTTTGCTTTTACTAAATGGAAAAATTACGGTGGGGGTTGGATGAAATGGACACAATGAACCAAGCAGAAGTGATCTATGATAATTCATGCTTCTTATCCTTCGTGTGCTTGACCTATAATCTTAAAATCGCTTGCCTGGCAAACTGAGTCTAAAGTTCGACTTGTTTCACATGTGTATTATAGGCAATGACGAGATTGCAACCTATTTTGAACAAATTACGGTGGAAGAACTTTCAAAAGTCAATGGGACATGAGGGTTCCAATGAAAGAGCTAGTGATAACGTAAGTCGGCTGGATGTGCTTTTCGTTTAAACAAAAAATGAATATTTAACGATTATTTTTTTGTTCAATTCCATAGGCTAACATGTCAAGCTGCTGACTCTGACGATAGGGGGCGTTGTGAAATGAGACTAAACGGAGCTGTATGGAAGGGAAATGGAAAGAGGAGAGAAATGGAATGCAAGAAAAGAAAGTAGAAAAGAAAAGGGGGAAAGAAGGAGATCGGGGCGAGAGGGCCTTGCCCCTTCCCCCCCCCCCCCCCCCCCCGCAAAAAGAAAGAGAGAGGGAGAAGGGAAAGAAGGGAATTGGAAAGAGGAGATAAGGGGGAGAAAATAAAGAAGAGGAAAAGGAAAAGAAGGAGATCGGGGGGGGCGAAAAGCCCTTGCCTTGCCTCGATCCCCCCTGCAAACCTAAAAGAGAAAGAAGGAAGGAAAAGGGAAGGGAAAGGGAAAGAAAAGAAAAGGGGGGAAAAAGGGAGATCGGGGGCGGCGAGCGGGCCTTGCCCCCCCCCCCCACAAAAATTAGAGAGAACGGGAAAGAAAGTAGAGGAAGAAGAAAAGAAAAGGGGGAAGGAGATCGGGGGCAAAAGGGCCTTGCCCTCTCCCCCCGCAAAAAAAAGAGAGAGAGAAGGAAGGCAAAGGGAAGGGAAAGGGAAAAAAGGGGGAGGGAAAGAAGGAGATAAGGGGCCGAGCGGGCTTTGCTTGCCCCCCCCCCCCCCGGAAAAAAGAGATAGAGAGAAGGCAAAGAAGGGAAAATGAAAGAGGAGAGAACGGGAAAGAAGGAAAAAGAAAAGAAAAAGGGGAAAGAGATCGGGGGCAAAAGGGCCTTGCCCCCCCCCCCCCCTCCGCAACGAGAGAGAGAGGTTTGCAGGGGGAGGCAAGGGCCTTTCGGCCTTTCGGCCTTCCCCCGATCTCCTCCCCCCCCCCCCCCCCGATCTTCTTCTTTTTCTTCTTCCTCTTCTCTCTTTCCCTTTCTCTCCTATAAATTTCCACTTCCCTTCTTTTCCTTCTCTCTCTCTCTCTCTTCCTCTTTTGCGGGGGGGGGGGGCAAGGTTTCTGAATAAGCATGTTTTGCCTGACTGTAAATTTAGGGATTTTTTATTGTCCAACAAACAAGGAAAAAAGTATAATTAACAAAAAGTGAGGAAAAATAAAATACCACCACAATCATTAACTACAACAAAACACAAAACAATTTGGCATATAATTTATAGATACGGAAGGACACTAGCGCCCATAAATCATGGTGAAAAACGTCTCGTCATAATCGTCTTCAAGGGGCTGGATTGTTTACCGCTAGACTAGGCAGGCCGCGTAAGCAAGGACAAATAAAATTGACGACGTTATTGGCGACTAAACCAGCCAGTCGTGAATCTCGTCGTGAATTTTATCGCCAAATATTCACGACGAAATTGACGACGTCGTGAATTTTATCGCCAATTATTCACGACGAAATTGACGATATCGTGAATTTCGTCGCCAATTTCGTCGTGAATAATTCGCGATTTCGTATATTGACGACGTCGTGAATTTGATCGCCAATTATTCACGACGAAATTGACGATATCGTAAATTTAGTCACCAAATTTGTCTTGAATAATTCGCGATTTACAGCTGTAAAGTGAAAATGAAGGCTGTCATTGTCGCTTCGCGACAGACAGCTACTACTAGTACATACAAATCAGATATTTTATACAATCATGGGGATATTAGAATTAAAAGTATATAATTTCAATATAAACATTTCATTAAACAAAAAATATAACGATATAACTGAACATGTATAATATATTTTCGAGTCTAATAAATGCAATTTACATTTAGAATTCATATTCAGTGGATTCTATAAGAGATACTGAACCGCACGAACCCTGAACAAATAAAGTAAAAGAAAAGAGAGGTAAACAGATTATTAAGCACATTTCTAAGATACTGTGAAAAAAGTTATCAGATTGGATTTGAAATTTTGAATCGTGCAAGCACTACGGGTATTAGCTGGTAATTTGTTGTACAATGAAGCTCCTCTGTAATAAAATGATTTTTTACAATTATTGGTTCCCGGTCTAGGGAGACTTAGATTACCTATAGAACGGAAAAGGTACCTGTCTGCTTTAATCGGTATGGGACGTTTGATATATTCAGGAATAAGATTATTTAAAATTGTGTACATCATAATATACATATATATATATCTTCTTGGCGGACACTTAGTATCTTCCAATTAGTATCTTCCAATTCAATCTTCCAATTTAAGACTTCATGGCTAAACTAGTGTAGATGGGCTTTGAAAGGAACTACCTCAAGATCAAAGCATGCAATCAGTGCAAGTGATATTTATGTTAGGTGAAGTGATTGATTCTACTATTGTATTCTGCCAGATAAAATGGCTTTAAAAGATGGAGAATCCCACCAAGCATTTTTCCTCTTTATCAATAATTTACTTTCTTTTTAAATACAATACTAATAGGATTAAAGTCCACATAAGCATTTGTGTACGGACGGTCAAAGTGACTTCTCCTTTACACAAAACTAAAGCAGAACAATAATGCCGTGCAAAAGCGGGAACAGCCTTCAACTGCTGATATCGTGTATTATGATTAAGTCTCGCGGCACGAACACATTAAATGTATTTGTACATAATTTTAATATTATATGATCGCTCCCTACGGTATATATGACAGGAATAAACACGGAAGCAAATCAGTCAAACTTGTTCTCAGGTTAAGGACTGTTCATAATAGCCAGGAATACGAGTAGACACAACTGTTGCATACGTCATGATAAGTGTGTCCAGTCATTTGCTTCTTGTCTTACCGCTTTCCTGACATTTCGCCAAAATGAAGTCTTCGTCATATCAATTTATATATGTCGTCATTCACGTAGTCACCTCGTCTCACTATATCTGTAAGTATATATAGGCAGTCATATATATATATATATATATATACATTTTTTTCTTTTTAAATTTTATTTTTTAAAGTAAACAGTATATTAAAAAAAATAGTGTCATAGGTTTGGAGATATGTCCCCCCCCCCCCTCTTCTCAACCCCTTCAATTATGAAAAGAACAGAGAGAGACGGGGAGAAAGAGAGAAAGAGGGAGAGAAAGAGACGGAGAAGAATAAGACGAGAGATAGAGAGAGAGAGAAAAAAAAGATGGGACAGACAGAAAGAAAGATGAGGAAAAGGAAGTGAAAAGAAAATCCTATGAGCCCCCCTTCTCACATCACACTACCTGATGTCTTTGTTATCTCGTATTTAATCTACCTCATGAGCCCCCTCCATCCCCCCCCCCCTGCCCGCATGATATCAGTACCACTGTCAAACGATATTTGTTCAATCAGTTCTGTGTGTGTATTAAAGTCGTACACCCTAATTTGCGATATACACAAACACAATGCTACGTCAATTGCCAAATGTACTTACATTCACAGTAACAAAATGAAACGGAATGCGTTTTGCGGGTACTTGAGATTCAATAGAGGATGGAATCTTGTTACCCTGAATATCAACATCTTGACAACAGCAACAACTACGACACAAACTTTCCCAACTGAATATAGAATACTTTTACTTTAAATGTTACACTGCTCCAATCCGCCCCAGGGTAGGACCCGGGTATTACTTTCGAATCTTTTGATCAGTTTATACAAGTATCTGTACCTGTCCTGAAAACACTGGAGCATGGAGCTACCATGTCGGATCCAAAGTACCCTCTGCATCGAGGCCGCCAACAGACGAGACTTGTGTACACCCCCCCCCCCCCCTCCAACAGCCCGTAAAAAGGTGACACTGTTCCCTGCATTAAGCAGGCGAACAGAGTTTACCATCCCATTGGGAACTGTGAGTACAGGATATACGTCTACCACCCCTCTGCATACAAAGAAGGCAAACAGGTCCCTGCATTTGACAGGCAAACAGATTCCTAATTCACAGGTGGGTACAGGCAGGGGCGTCGCTAGACCTGAGTAATGAGTAATTTTTGCAATTTTTGCGAATCTGCATATATAAAAAAGTTGTGAAAATAACTAAATCCGCCTAATTAATATGCGCATATGTAATCAAATCAAAACCGAACATGATACATCAGTGAAACCTATGTATATCAGACAGGTATGGAAATATATTTCATTTGAAATTAAAACAAAATCATGAATATTCATCAAATATGCAAATTAGTCATTTCAGCTAATTATATATTCACGCACTCATTATGCAAATTATGAAAGTCAAACTATTCATTTTTGGGGCATTTTTAAATCATATATTCATAGATCATATTTACACCAAATATTAACCTTAAATTCTAAATATTTTGCAATACCAATAAAATATGGCGATGGAAATTACTTGGATCAACGTCACAGCTATTTTCTCATATGTTTCACAAATTATTCAGAACAACCGATCATATGATAAGAATTTGTAGACTTCCAGCTACATCACAGTATATTTGCCTATTTAAAAAATGTCAGATTTGAGGATTTATGATGATTTTCCGAGAAACCATTCAACAGGCCATAACATTCTACAGGGACTGAATTTTAGAGTAGCAAAGTTTTTGGTGACCCCAGTATAGTTGAGGCTACCTTGAGTGTAAATAACAAATTGATTTAATGAGTGAAACACATGAGGATATTGCATTTTTGTAGGGAAGTTTTATACATTGAGGTTCATTTTCACCACGCAGAATGAGCAGCGCGAGTCAATGGGCGATCAGCGGGCCATGTCACACATGGCTGAAAAGACAATATTCTAATTAAATAATTAACATATTTCCCACATGCCTATAACAATGAACCTATACAGAATTGTAGTTGAAGGTATGCTTGAAATATATGTAAAATAACAATTTAAAAATATTGTTTCGTTTTGTTTTTTTAATACATTTACTAAAAAAATGCTATTTTTACCAACTGACTGCTGTTGTGTGTGTTTGTTCGCGGGGCAGACTGTTTGCACAGGCAGTGTGATCACCCTATTATAGGAAAAGAAGACGATTTATTGTACAGTTCTCGACTGTTAATCCTTGTCTGAATAAAGTCCTCCCCTCCCCCCCCCCCCCCCCCCCCCCCCCGCACGAAAGCTTTGGCGTTTCATCAAATTAAGAGGAAAAGCAGACGATTGGGATTACTGTTCTCGACTCTTAATCCTTATCTGAATTCAGTTCTACCCGAACCGCGCGAAGCGCGGAAGTTTTGGCGTTTCATTAAATTATTAGAGAAAGTAGACGATTCGTTAAACCGTGCTGGACTCTTAATCCTTGTTTGAATTCAGTTTGGAAGCTTTGACATTTCATTAAATTATTAGAGAAATTAGACGAATCGTTAAACCGTGATCGACTCTTAATCCTTGTGTGGATTCGGTTCCCCCTTCCGCGCAAAGCGCGGAAGTCTTGACGTTTCATTAAATTATTAGAGAAAAAAGACAATTCGCTGTACCGTTTTCGACTCTTAATAAACCCTAATTGTCTGGATTCGGTTTCCCCCTCCCGCGAAAAGCGCGGAAGTCTTAACGTTTCATTAAATTTTTTTTTTTAAAGACGCTTCATTGCAACGTTTTCGACTCTTAAAGCCCTATTTATCTTAATCCAGTTCCTTCCTCTCGAGCGAAGCGCGGAAGATTTGACGTTTCCCTAAATTGTTAGAGAAAGCAGACGATTTGTTGTACCGTTTTAGACTCTTAATAAGCCCTATTTATCTGAATTCAGTTTCCCCTCTCGCGCGAAGCACGGCAGCCTTGACGTTTCCTTAAATTATTAAAGAAAGCAGACGATTCGTTGTACCGTTCGCGACTCTTCTAGATGAGGTTTTCCCCGCCCGCGCCAAGCGCGGAATTTTTGGCGTTTTATCAAAATATAGAGAAAGGAAGACGATTCGTCGTACCGTTGTTGACTCTTAATCTTTGTTTGAATTTAGTTTCCCCGGAAATGTTAAACCTCTGATTTCTTTAGCTGATAATATAGGAAAGTAAAACTTCGAGAAAATACAAGTATTTTAGTTGTAGTCACTCTCGAAGTCGTCACAGCGGATAAAAGGTCACAGTTCGTAGGGAAAAAACTTGTCGGCCGACCGACAATATACATCTCACCGACTTCAAACTTCTACATTGATATAGTATACACGAGGATAGAGCAAGAATACCTACACAGCTGACCCGACACAGCAATATATTTACCCGTGCCTTTCTTGCTCCCTCTCCGAGACGACTCCACCTAACAACCCCCTCTCTCTTTTACTCCCATTTCTCATATCTCAGGCTCCTATACCTCCCCTCTCTCCTCTCTTTCATCCCCCGTTTATTTTGTTCCCTTTTCTCTTGTTTCTTCTTTTTTTTTCCTTTCCTTTCTTTCCACTCCTTTCTCTCCTCTCCTTTCTCTTTTTCTTTTTTTTTTCTTTCTTTCTTTCTTCTCTTTTCTTTCCTTTCTTTTTCTTTCTTTCCTTTCTTTTTCTTTCTTTCTTTTCTTTTCCTTTTCTCTTTTTCTTTTCTTTCCCTTTCCCTCTCTTTTTTCCCTCCCCCTTTTCTCTTTTTTTCCCGGCGGCACCGCAATTTTACCGACAATATCCCGACAGGTGGGGGTGTCGCACCCCCCTCCCCGCCCCTTTGTAGACGCCCCTGGGTACCGGTTATAAACAAACGACAGGACGGGATGCCTGTTATCATCGGGGCCCCACCGGAAACCAATTGAGCTCTGCAAGATACAATGGCCAATTAAAATAAAGCAATTCATATTCTCAAAAACACAACCTTCCCATGAGGTATTTTGCAGCAGTGTGTAATACATTTAACACCATTTATATGTATATATTTACATATATACACATACACACATATATATTTTGCTTCGAAATCAGACTGGGCAGGGTCTATCTGAGTATTACAAGTTAACTAACGTTGGAACCAGATAATTTAAATGTCTGGATCAAAGAGTGGGGGTGCCACCGTGGGGTGGTTATGAAAACAAAGTGATACTTTAGGGACTCTGTTTTCTTTTAAGTGTAGGGCCTAATGATGAATGCAGAAGAAAAAGAAGGATCTCTCAGGGTTTTATGACCGGACTATGCACTTGTATTTGTTATTTTTGCCCTATTTTTAACCTGAAAATTTGGACTGTTTGTATTGCGGTTTCTTTCACGTCATGTTTTTAATTTAAAACAATTCAATTTCGGTTCTATTACAAATATACCATATAAAAAGTCCAAAGACTAACAATAATTGGCTCACAATGTATCATATAAAAATGCATTAAAAACAGTAGATTTAAAAATTCAGTAATAAGTTAAAGTACATTGCTCACATTGTATCATATAAAAATGCAATATAAACAGTTCATTTAAACATTCAGTAATAACTTAAAATATGAAGAAAAAAAAGGGGGAAAAAGTGATTGTAAATTATAAAATGGTGATAATCAGTTTGTCAGTGAAATGAGAAGAAAGAAGAAAGAAAGAGTGAAAAGTGGAAGAGAGGGAGAGGGAAAGGATAAAGAAAAAAAGAAAAGAGATTTCAATTTATGACAAATAAATGTAAGCAAATGAACGAGAATTGAGTTGATTCAGCTTAATGAAACATTGTAAAAGTAAAATGCACATATACAAAAATGCCAAATGATACATTAATACGAATGCCATAATGGAATTTAATTATACTGCCTGTTTAACATTGGTGAATATCAATGACCTATACATATCGGTGACAATTATTAATGAGTAATTATCACAGTGTCAGAAAATTGAGAAAAGGAAATACGAGACAGAAATAGAGAAAAAGTGGGAGAGGGGAGGAGGTAAAGGAGGAGAAGAGAGAAAAGCTAGAGAAAGGGAGAAAGAAAAAGAGAGAGAGAGACGGAGAGAGGGAGAGAGTTCGAATAATGACAATACAATGTAAACAGGTCTAACAAGATTTCAGTTGATTGAATTTAGCTAACGAACAAGAGAGGGAACTGTCGATTGTTTGTAGCGCTGGGTTCTGCATCGTGGCAGGGACAAATGATCGGAGTTTATTAAGCTGCGGCAAGTGATCACATGGCGCGGTTGTGGCAGGAGATGACGGTGTCTTAAAGAACCCACAAGTGATTTCGCAATGTTAGGCGTATGCATTGATTTAAACGGGTTTATGTTCTTTCTTTATCCACTCAAACTATTGTAACTTGCTGGCGGGGAGGGGGGGGGGCGCGCAGTTGCAGAAGCCGGACTCGTTTCCGCACCCCCCCCCCCCCCCCTGCTTTAAGACAGAGGTTTAATTGATAGCATTGTTAAAGCTATTGAACTTCAGTAATATGCGGCTGAAAGTATGTTAAATACTTAATTCATTAAGCAAGGCGTCGTTGAAACTTTCTACCATTTTACCATCAATAAAAACGACATTCATGAAAGATTGCAATAAGGTATTCTCATATAAGAGCTATATGTTTAGTAATAAATAAACAAAATGAAATAAAAATGTGTACTAACACTATTTTTGGATGTAAAATGAAACAATATAGCACCCCTTCATTGAAATATGAATAATGACATGATATTCATCTAGTTTTTCTATTTTCCTGAATAGCTGCCGTATGTGAGGGAAGCCCACCAGAGGTCACCGATGCATCAACCCTGATACTAGGATCAGCGTATCAAGATATAGCTGTATACATCTGTCAATATGGTTATATTCCTGATAATGAACCAATCAGCTTCTGTCAGCATACAGGCAACTGGAGTACACCTAACTTTACATGTTTAGGTGAGTTGATATTTGTTTATTTATTCATCTATCTATTTCATGTTCTTTTTACAGGGTAGACTCTTCAGAACATACAACTGCTTTGCACAATACCCCTGCAGGTAGATGGTTTGTTTTACCTGACAGCAGAAAAACCTTGTATAATTTCAAAATAAGTAACCAGATGACCGGCGGCCCTTAGGCCTTTCCGAGAGACTGGGTAATGAGGAGTAACGTCTTTGATTAAAATGTTAATTTTGCTCATGTTTCTAGTTTTACTATACATATGCATTATTAAATGATCCTAGTTTCTTAGATTTCTCACTTTTGATTACGTAATTCCGATGTCATTTTCTTTTCCATCATAGAAATTCCAATGGGGAATTCAACAACTAATGGAGGTGAGTAACCTCGCGATTATCAGAGATTTATCATTTTCAGTATGTGTATCATTTATATCTAATCGGCAATAGTACAGTGTCGCTCATAACGTTGGATTTTTTTTTTTTACCCCAATTTATGGAATTATTTTGACAATGATTTATTCCTAATAGATCTAGATAATAGTATTCATTCTCAGATTTTATTGAATAATAATTTGCCAGTGTTTATTTTGCGTGACTGCTATAGCATGTGTATGCTAATATGCTTATCAACTAGGGGACCTACGCCCTTAAGTCATAAATGACAGTAATGAGGATTAATGCCCCACAAAAGGGCACTAATAGAACATCGACACGGTTTTGATCCTGGGGCCTCACAGTTACGAGGCCGTTGCTTTACCACTGAACCATGACTGTACGCAGCGGGGGCTAGGATAGGGTGCAGTTCCCACAAAAAGAAAAAAAGAAAATGCAATAAATTTTCAATAATTCGTTGAATTTCCCCCCGGTCCCCAACATAAAAAATATATATTTTGTGTGCCCATGCCTTGAGCCATAATGCATGGCCGTACAGAGTATATGTCATGTTGGGGACCGGGGTAAGATGCAATGAATTATTGACAAATTATTGCATTTCCTTTTTGTGTGTGTGTGTGAGGAACTGCCCCCTACCCTGGCCCCCGCTGTGTACAGTCATGGTTCAGTGGCAAAGCAATGGCCTCGTAACTGTGAGGCCCCAGTATCAAAAACCGTGTCGATGTGCTATATAAGTGCCCTTTTGTGGAGCATTAATCCTCATTACTGTCATTTATGACTTAAGGGCGTAGGTCCCCTAGTTGATAAGCACATTAGCATAACATGCTTTAGTAGTCTATTATCTAGATCTATTAGGAAAAAATCATTGTCAAAATAATTCCATAAATTGGGGTAAAAAAATAATATTCCAACGTTATGAGCGACAGTGTACATGTCAAATGCGGTTATTTTAACAAACAGATGAATAATATAAATTTAAAGAAAAACATATATACATTCATTTAAACATTTAGCAATCCATTATGAGCAATTGAGTTCATCCTCTGGTCGCCAGAGTAAAAAGAACAAACTTGTTTATGGTAGTTCTTCCTGACAATGGTAAAATTATAGCACGAATGTCAATCCATGTATTGGAGATTTATTAATAATTCGATGTTTTAAAAAGACCAATGTGAATGGTTATTACAAAAATGTAATCCTTCATGTTATATTTAGTGATCCTGTATATAAAGAGCACTCAACACAAGGGAGACAATCAGAAATACAGTCTTGATATATTGACTGCTTTGTTACAGATTTAAATAGGAAATAATGTGTTCAATTGAAACAAAATATGTTAGAATTGTAGACATAGATTTCGCTATACAGTGCGTCCCAGAAAAAATAAAACCGAGAATTATCGATGTTTTATCATAACTTAGTCACATTTATAATTGATAAATGACACATATTTGGAAAGCCTGGATTCTCCTCCATCATTTGATCTAACTCATATGATGCATATTTCATGCATGAGTGATTAAAATGAATTTGAAGAGAGGAAACCAAAAAGTCATTTGGCGGACGGTATTTGAATTTCAAGGAGAAAATCATATTTCTAGAAAGTTGAGTTTCTGCCCTATTATGACACCTCAATCAGGTAAAATTAGCAACGAATGACTTAGTTCTGTTTTTTTAAAGTAGTGCTTGCATTTCCATAATTTTATCAAACGAATTCGTTTTCACTGGGAGCCTCCATAGCAACATGCAGAATTGACAACAGACTTTACTCCGTTTCGTTGACATAAAACCATGCATGAAGTCTTTCGTCTAAATTAATACAAGTGGTTACTGAAGCAGATCTCATTGACTGTACAAAGAAGATTGTTGCACTGCCTAAATTAATCAAAGATTGTTAATGATTATTAGTATTTTTTTATTCTGACCAAAATGTTGTTTATTATTAAACACAATATAAAGCATGAAGGTTTGGTCCATAGCCTTCAGCTATATCTCATCATATTTTAAATAATATTGAATGTGAAGAGGACCTTTCTAAAACCACATTCTTCACAAATATAATATGATAGCATGAGAAAGCTCACATTTTATTGTCATATGTAACCTACTACAACTCAAACTTATTTGTAACGTCCTTTTTTCTCTTGAAAGTTAGTGCAGGTGAATTTGTGGTGGAAATCATTTTCAGCATACCGATAATCGCCATCTTTCTCATAAGGTATATACCTTTTATTTTTTTTCTCTCTTTTTTTTCTTCTTTGAATTATTAAGTCTAATTAACACCATTTGTTTTCCTTTGCTAAAATGTTATACATTGACCCGTTATCCAGAGTGATCTTATTTGTAACAACTGTACGCTGTTTCGACATAGGCTCTAATGCTTTTAACCAAACACAAACTCTTTTAATAAAAATAAATGTAAAGATTCGATGCTTCGGCAGTCTATGCGCTATATCAAAGACTTTTGAGCATATAGAACTCCACTTCTTGTGCCAGTTGTCATGGAATTAACGAATCATTTACTGCTCTTTTGATATACTAGCAAACATTTTACTGGACCATTACCCCCCCCCCCCCCCCTCCTCCCGTAACCAAGAGTAACTAATACAAAATAAAAATATAAGTATGTGTAACTGTATGATTTCATGAATTTACTTATTTTAAAGTTTCGAGAAGCAATGTAGTTTATAATAATTAATACTTATAAAACATGTATCGCACAGTGTAAGAGTTAGATCAAGCATGGTACAGTTGTTAATCTACCATCTAAAATTATTTATTCCTATAGAACGGCCGCGCTTCTGAATGATGATATAAGTAACATTTACATGTTCACAGTTTACATTTCGTTAATGATTTTCGTACAGGTGTTTCGTACAGGTGTACAGGTGTTGTGCGGCCAAGCCAACAGGCCACACTCCTCACGAACCACATTTTCCAACCGTTGAAGCAGACATCGATCAAAATGGCGGATTTGAGAATTCCGTTGCTGAGCAACCCTCTCCGCATCTTGGTTTCGAGGATAGAGTTTTATATGGAACAAGTGATGAACAAACTGTGAGGCCGTCATCGTTGGAACGTAATTCTACTGATCAAAGTCCTGGACGTCCAAAACTTGGTCATCCCGGCAGCGGTGCTCCCGAAACTGATGAGGACGCTTTTGAAGGTAATGAAGATGAAGAGATTATGGTTGACAACGAGCTTAACAATGCTTCATTCCCGACAACTCCTCGAGCTCATAAGGTCGGTCCGGTGGTTGATCAGGGAGATGACGCCGTTTATGAAATCCCAGACGGGAGCGATCCGGTGGTTGGCGAGGGGGACGGTGAGATGTATCAAAACACCGAATTTCATTCAGTGCCAACTAACTTGACAGCGGATGAACTTTACAAAAGCGTAGATGAAATTTAATTCAGTTCAGTAATTTCCGTTGTATATATAGGATTTCCCGGCCAAATTCGCGAGTTTGTCATTCGAATGCATTTACTTTGCATTTAAGTTAGCGCAGATCAGCTTTGCCATGCCAAATATCATTCAATTTTCCCGATTTTGTATTTAATTTAGGATTTTGGTCGAAGGATTTCATAGATCTGTCATTCAATTTAAAAACTGCTCAACTAGCATTCAAATTAATCGTCACTTGTCGAGGCGTCATTTTTATCATTCAAATTAACACCTGTCATTCGCATTCGAATTATGTTTATTCAAGTTAGGAATGTTAGGGGGAAGAATTGCAACACACGTTTATAGCTTTTAAAAAATGCAATTAAATACATGATTTGCTATTGGGGTCTATTCTGTTATTCAATTTATTAATTTTGAGGACAAAGCATATGTTTGTAGTCAGACAATAGGTAAAGAAGGGGCGAAATTAAGGGATATGGCATCTCTGAACGGACATGTTCATATACCCCGGAAAAGTGGGGACACGAAAACACCTACCCCAGTCACAATATTGTACCCTTCCTCCATAATGAAATTGTGATAAATTTATGATGAAACACGAGACAAACAACTTCCTTACATGAAAATTTACACAAATATTGAGACCATCAAGTCCGTAAATGTACAGTAAGTCTTTTTTTTAACAATCAAACTTAAAGGCTGATGAATATCTGATAAATCTAAAAGTATATAAAGAGTATAAATGCAAGAAAATAAAATAGGATAAAATGCACATGAAAAAACGATCTTGAAAGAAAAAGAATGAGCTATAAAAAGTGTTTAAAAAACGACAAATGTATATTGACCATTCATTTTAGTGCACAAAGTGCTAATTTGAATGCTACAAATGAATTAGACTGCTAAAGTACACCGTCGCGATGTCAGAAAATCGTGTTGCGCTAAATCGAATGACCAAATAGCGAAAGAAGCAATTTGTTCATTAATTGGAATGAAAAATACATAGATTCTAACAAAAACTTCATAGATTTGAAATCTAGAAAAGGGAATATAAACCCAGGATATACCCGACATCACTAAAACCGTAGAATTTGAACGCAAGACAAATGAATTTAAATGACAAACTCGCAAATTTGGCCGGGAAATCCTATATTAAACATTCGAACCATGATATATCTTCCACAGACTATTACTTGCTATTGGCAATGTTATCATAACACAGTCGTTAATAATAATAATAATAATAGTCCGTTCTTGTATAGCGCATAATACTTAGTCTCTATGTGCTTCCAAAGAGCTTCGGAAATTATTACCCTATAGCTTTAGCTCCGGCTACCGATATCGGCGCACAGTGCATTCAAGGAATAGTCCTAACAGGTACCCATTTATCTCATCTGGGTTGAGTTTGGCAAGTGTAGATCAATGTCTTACCAATCTGTACAGTACATCAATCATTCTAAAAACAGTTTAAAAGAAAATATTGGAAATGTTCCAAACTTCCTTAGTGCTAGATCGTACAGATCTCAAGGGTGTGATATCATTTTACATGAATCTAATGATTGAAGGGATTATTTCTCATTCGTTGAAAAGGTGCAATTTGAGCTGGGTACATGCACGGAGTCGCCCTGCATATCATATCATGTAAAAAGAAAAATCCTTCAAAGATGACAAAAGTTATCCTTATAGCGATATTCATTGTCATCTTATTCAATGAACCAGGATACATGTGGTGTTCTAATATTTAATATTAATGAAATACTCGGATGAAACAGAAGGATATCGTAATATATTTAAACTTTAAACTATATTTGTACTTCAGACGTTGGGAGGAGGTATGAGGACAGAGGAAGCAATATCAGTATTTTATTTGTTAATGGAGGCAAAACGACGCCCCCTCTATTCCTCTCTCTCTCTCTCTCCCTCCCTCTCTCTCTCCCTCTCTCTCTGTATCTCTCTCTCTCTCTCTCCCTCTTTCTCGCACTTTCTTTCTACCCTTATTTGAATGTAAATATTAAACAATAAAGTTATTACAACAAACAAGTCATCTTATAGTGCTGTGATGCTGTATTTATTTAACATCATCACTTTACATTTCATTTCGTACGAAATAACAAATTGAGTCAGCGACAGTACTATTTACTATATCTTTTTTTATGTACAAGTTCATTTACAATATTAAAAAAGCAAAAGTGGCATTTAATAATAAATTCTGCAACAGTCAACTATGTTATAATAAAGATTACTTGATTTGACCTTAGCTCTAATTATATAAATGTAATATATAATTAATTTATCTTTTTTCCATTGACAAAATATTTGTGTTTGTATGCATCTTATTTAATGTACTTAACAAATTATTATATGTAAAATGAAGAAATAATTGTTACTTTATGTATATGATCATGTTCTTTTTTGAAAACGCAGAAAAAAAAGGAAGAAAAAAAATGTAATAAAATACAAGTAGAAACATAAACGTACAATGTTCGATAAGAATTTCATTAAAAGAAGTTGTAGTGTACGTGTATATGTGTCGCATAAAGAAAAGTTGTTGCAGAACTTTTTACAGGTCATACAAAAGATAGCAAAAAAGGTTGTGAGACAATGATGTATCGGACATGGCTCCATTTTCGTTGTTGTGAAATTTCCCCTGATATTTACATATTCTTTATTTAACAAATCATGAGGGGAAGGAGAATGAAACATGTGTAAAATAAAACATAATTGCCCTACAATGTGACTTTTTCCTACTGTATTCTCATATGATGTTTTTGTGCAAATGAAAATTGTTAAGCTAATACATTAACTATTATGACTGTATTATTAGCAATGCTTTCTTCATCCACTCTTTTGTAAATGTTCAAGTACTGCAAATGAGATCCCCAATAAACCGCATGTAGCTATAAATGATCACGTTTCTGATTTTGTGTTAAATAATCTGTAATCAGGGATACAAAGTTGCAGGACAGAGTAAAGCTCATACAAATATCAAAGTGATTTGTTTAGAAAAAGAGCTTGACAAAACATAATGCAAAGATTATGTAAAGAATAACAATTATCCTCAAGTGGTAATATTCACAAATTAAGGGCAATTCATTGAAAATAAAACTTGAAGCTATGCACGAACCCCTCGAGACTGATCAAAATTACACCTTATGTGATCTGCCTGCGTATACAAACTTTATCTCATGGCAGCAAATAAAATCTCACATGACCTGACAGTGGTGCAAACGACTCATTGTACTAGATAATACATTCTGACTATTGTAATACCAGTTATTTTTTACTGGCATGGATTTACTAGTCATATTTCGTTTCCTATTAGTTAAATTCAAGAAAATGTTATGCCACAAACTTTGAAATCCTAAACGACACAACACTGAATGTTTAATTCGCCAAAGTTACATTGATACTGCTTTCACTATAATTATCACGTTTGGGCATATTCAGGGATATTGCTATGGTTACTACTCGTTAACACTTCATAACCTGCATTGTTTTCGCCTAAGACTCATTTAATTTATCTCGAAGGTTTTAGTGTGTACACTTCTTTATTAAAATGATTTTCCTACAAGGCGTCGTGCGGCTATTATTATCTCAATAAGCCTAACATTTGTAATTCTGTATTCTAATTCGATATAATCGTTTATGGATACTTATCCTTGCTAACTGGCTAAAATGCCTTAACGGTAGACGTGAGTGTTTTGGCGTGTAAGAAAAAGAGAGAGAGAGAAAAGGAGAGAGAGAGAGGGGAGGAGGAAAGAGAAGGGAGGAGAGAGAGAGAGAGGAGGAGGAGAGGGGGACGGAAGAGGGAGAGAGAGAGAGAGAGAGAGAAGTGGAGAGGGGACTGGAGAGAGAGATGGGTGGGGAGTCGGGGAGTATGGCAGTTGATGAAATACCTGAAGGTTGTTTTGTTATGAGCGAGAAAGAGAGAGAGAGGGGGGGGCAGGGAGAGAGAGATTTTGCGGGGGGGAGAGAGAGATAGAGGAGGGCGGGGATAGAGAGATAGAGAGAGAGAGAGAGAAAGAGAGAGAGAGAGAGAGAGAGAGAGAGAGAGAGAGAGAGAAAGAGAGAGAGAGAGGGGGTAGGGAGAATACTATGATAATAAAAGTGTCAATATGTGATATCATGGTTTTGGATTACATAGCAAAATAATAAATTAAGCAAATAAGAGTAGGCCTACATGAAAATGTACAACATTAATTCATCATGAGATAGGAAAGAACATAGAAAGGAATTAGAAAAAGAGTTTGCTAATCTCATTTGAACATATGTACAAGAAAAGAAAAAGAAAAGAACTTGGCTGCAGGGAAAGGAAGAAAGTTTTGTTTTCTAATTCAACTTCAACATTCTTTCTCAAATGCAAAATACAATATGTATACAAAAAAAAAAGATAAGATACATGTTCACAAGAAAACGTAGGTTTCGTCAAGAGTATACAAGGAAATGGGGAAGTTGGAAGCCGGAAATTAAAAATGATTGTATCGCGTAGTTTAGCAACATGTTAACATGAAATACGAAGATACGTACTAACTCGCTCGAGTGACCTCGATCAATGACGTCGTTCAATGACCTCAATGTGTTAAGGTGACTAACGTGCATTTCCTTGGTAACAAATTAATATGTTTGCTGTATTTGCTATTTTTGCTTGTTTCACTTTGGATATCATCTTTAATATGTTAAGGCCTTCTTGCCCACCTATTATTATTGTTACGTCTGCTACCAATGCAACCACTTCAATCAAAATGTTAGTTTTATTTATGGGAACCTATAGTCTACTAGCTGAGCTTTTCAATAGGTTCATCACATTTTAACCTGTATAACCTACTATTCAATACAATTAATTTCGACGTCTTTTCAAAGAATTGATTATATAATGTGACCCTTTCAGTACATTTCATATCATGTTTTAATTTTGTCAATTATGTGAATTCCTTTTTTGTGAAATGTGAAACAAATAAACTTGAAACTTGAACTTAATATTTGTGTAGATAAAATTACTGGCCTGTGAACGAAAACACCGAAGTAGGAGATTGACCCAGATTGTACGTCACTGGTAGTCACTAATATCTTCAATCAAATATTTACCTAAAAGAAACTCACTTGATTGTGACGAGCTGATTGTAGTTCTGTTTGTATTCTCTTTCACTTCCTCTTTCTTTTTGTTACCGAAATTCAATAATCAAACTTGTTTTATTCGGGCTTAATACCTCAATAATAAGTCCGCCTTTATATAGCGCTTAAAGCCACACTGTACTACTTATAGTCACATAAGTGCTCCCTCTATAAAAAAAAAACAATGTCTAATAGGTGACCATTGGTCCCCCATGATCCTCTTTTTCTTATGTCTAATTTCTCATATAAACTAGTACAGATGGGCTTTAATACATCTATTTATGTCTCTAAACCCTTTAAAGATATATACTATTAGCCCGGTCATTGAATTCAATACCTGTCCGCACACACTGTGTGCACAATCTCCACTCCATGGGTAGCATTCCAGCCAGGCGTTACTTGATGCTCAAAAACTGTTTGATCGACAATGGCGGTCTCATCCTACCGGGTACCCATTTAACACCTGGGTGGAGAGCAGCAAGTGCAGATTAATATCTTGCCAATGGAGATTAGTGCCTTGTTTGATTGGAACCCTCGACCTTCGCATCTCCAGTCAAGCACCTTAAACCACTCAACCACGACACTACCTATGAGACCAACACTAGACTGAAAAAACACCAAACAGAAAATTACATCAATAATAATGAAAATAATCTGGATTTATGTAGCGCTTAATACGAAACACCGGTTCTAAGCGCTTTAAAGATATTATTACCCCGGTCTGTATGGTCACCTTGAGGGCATATGGTAATTACTAACGTAAAGTGTATCGTCATCCTACCGGGTCCCCATTTCTCTCCTAGGTATGTAATGGCAAATGTAGATCAATGCCTTACCAAATGACATTAGTGCCGTTTCGGGGATCAACTTGACCCACGACCTTCACATTTCAATTCAATTGTTTAAACCACTCGACTACGTCACCTTGAATGGCTAAGAGTCTGTCAATAGGGGCTTTTCGTTTGTGTGGACGAGAACGGCGTTCACGTC
Organism: Strongylocentrotus purpuratus; assembly: GCF_000002235.5. Classification (NCBI taxonomy): domain Eukaryota; kingdom Metazoa; phylum Echinodermata; class Echinoidea; order Camarodonta; family Strongylocentrotidae; genus Strongylocentrotus; species Strongylocentrotus purpuratus. Next base: position 59,008 of record NW_022145559.1, read on the forward strand.
CTCTAACGATGCGAATTGGCGTCAGACACCCGTCCTGTTCACTACCTTATAACCCTTTTCGTTTTAAGTCGACACCCGTTTTCTACACGATGACGTAATGGCCCCCATACGCGCTTATTCAATTTCTCCTTCTTTCACTTCTTATTTTGTTCTTCGTTTATTATTCTATTATACTAGCTCTCTCTAGCTCTCTCTATTTTCCTTATGTTATTCCTTGTTTTTCCTTCTTTCTTCTCTTCTATCTTTCCATTGTCTATTCTTTATCATTTTCTCTTCTGTCTTTCCTAATGTTATTGTTGTTGTTATCATTCTATCATTTTTCTTTCTATCTTTCCTCATATTATTCTTTGTTTCTTCCTTCTATCATCTTCTCTTATGTTATTCTTTGTTTTTATCATTTTATCACTTTCTCTTTTTGTACTTCCTTATGTTATTCTTTGTTTTTTCCTTCTTTCACCTTCTCTTTCTGTCTTTCCTTATGTTATTCTTTGTTTTTTCCTTCTGTCACCTTCTTTTCTGTCTTTCCTTATGTTATTCTTTTTTTTTCCTTATTTCACTTTCTCTTCTGTCTTTCCTTATGTTATTCTTTTTTTTTCCTTATTTCACTTTCTCTTCAGTCTTTCCTTATGTTATTCTTTGTTTTTTCCCCTTCTTTCACCTTCTCTTTCTGTCTTTCCTTATGTTATTCTTCGTTTCTTCCTTCTTTCATCTTCTCTTATGTTATTCTTTGGTTTTATGATTTTATCACTTTCTCTTTTTGTACTTCTTTGTGTTATTCTTTGTTTTTTCCTTCTTTCACCTTCTCTTTCTGTCTTTCCTTATGTTATTCTTTGTTTTTTCCTTCTTTCACCTTCTCTTTCTGTCTTTCCTTATGTTATTCTTTGTTTTTTCCTTCTTTCACTTTCTCTTTCTGTCTTTCCTTATGTTATTCTTTGTTTTTTCCCTTCTTTCACCTTCTTTTTCTGTCTTTCCTTATGTTATTCTTTGTTTCTTCCTTCTTTCAACTTAATTCTCTTCTGTTATTCTTTGTTTTTATCATTCTATTACTTTCTCTTTCTGTCTTTCCTTATGTAAGTCTTTGTTTTTTCCTTCTATCATCTTCTCTTATGTTATTCTTTGTTTTTATCATTCTATCACTTTCTCTTTCTGTCTTTCCTTATGTTATTCTTTGTTTCTTCCTTCTATCACCTTTTCTTATGTTATTCTTTGTTTTTTTAATCATTCTATCACTTTCTCTTTCTGTATTTCCTTATGTTATTCTTTGTTTTTTTCCTTCTTTCACCTTCTCTTTCTGTCTTTCCTTATGTTATTCTTTGTTTTTTCTGTCTTTCACTTTCTCTTTCTGTCTTTCCTTATGTTATTCTTTGTTTTTTCCCTTCTTTCACCTTCTCTTATGATATTCTTTACTTTTATTATTCTATCACTTTCTTTTCTGTCTTTCCTTATGTTATTCTTTGTTTTTTCCTTCTATCATCTTCTCTAATGTTATTCTTTGTTTTTATCATTCTATCAATTTCTCTTTTTGTATTTCCTTATATTATTCGTTGTTTTTTTCCTTCTTTCACCTTCTCTTTCTGTCTTTCCTTATGTTATTCTTTGTTTTGTCCTTCTTTCACCTTCTCTTTCTGTCTTTCCTTATGTTATTCTTTGTTTTTTCCTTCTTTCACTTTCTTTTTCTGTCTTTCCTTATGTTATTCTTTGTTTTTTCCTTCTTTCACCTTCTCTTTCTGTCTTTCCTCATGTTATTCTTTGTTTTTTCCTTCTTTCACCTTCTCTTTCTGTCTTTCCTTATGTTATTCTTTGTTTTTTCCCTTCTTTCACCTTCTCTTATGATATTCTTTACTTTTATTATTCTATTACTTTCTCTTTCTGTCTTTCCTTATGTAAGTCTTTGTTTTTTCCTTCTATCATCTTCTCTTATGTTATTCTTTGTTTTTATCATTCTATCACTTTCTCTTTCTGTCTTTCCTTATGTTATTCTTTGTTTCTTCCTTCTATCACCTTTTCTTATGTTATTCTTTGTTTTTTTAATCATTCTATCACTTTCTCTTTCTGTATTTCCTTATGTTATTCTTTGTTTTTTTCCTTCTTTCACCTTCTCTTTCTGTCTTTCCTTATGTTATTCTTTGTTTTTTCTGTCTTTCACTTTCTCTTTCTGTCTTTCCTTATGTTATTCTTTGTTGTTTCCCTTCTTTCACCTTCTCTTATGATATTCTTTACTTTTATTATTCTATCACTTTCTTTTCTGTCTTTCCTTATGTTATTCTTTGTTTTTTCCTTCTATCATCTTCTCTAATGTTATTCTTTGTTTTTATCATTCTATCAATTTCTCTTTTTGTATTTCCTTATATTATTCGTTGTTTTTTTCCTTCTTTCACCTTCTCTTTCTGTCTTTCCTTATGTTATTCTTTGTTTTGTCCTTCTTTCACCTTCTCTTTCTGTCTTTCCTTATGTTATTCTTTGTTTTTTTCCTTCTTTCACTTTCTTTTTCTGTCTTTCCTTATGTTATTCTTTGTTTTTTCCTTCTTTCACCTTCTCTTTCTGTCTTTCCTCATGTTATTCTTTGTTTTTTCCTTCTTTCACCTTCTCTTTCTGTCTTTCCTTATGTTATTCTTTGTTTTTTCCCTTCTTTCACCTTCTCTTATGATATTCTTTACTTTTATTATTCTATCACTTTCTTTTTCTGTCTTTCCTTATGTTATTCTTTGTTTTTTCCTTCTATCATCTTCTCTTATGTTATTCTTTGTTTTTATTATTCTATCAATTTCTCTTTTTGTATTTCCTTATATTATTCGTTGTTTTTTTCCTTCTTTCACCTTCTCTTTCTGTCTTTCCTTATGTTATTCTTTGTTTTTTCCTTCTTTCACCTTCTCTTTCTGTCTTTCCTTATGTTATTCTTTGTTTTTTCCTTCTTTCACTTTCTCTTTCTGTCTTTCCTTATGTTATTCTTTGTTTCTTCCTTCTTTCAACTTAATTCTCTTCTGTTATTCTTTGTTTTTATCATTCTATTACTTTCTCTTTCTGTCTTTCCTTATGTTATTCTTTGTTTTTTCCCTTCATTCACCTTTTCTTTCTGTCTTTCCTTATGTTATTCTTTGTTTTTTCCCTTCTTTCACCTTCTCTTATGATATTCTTTACTTTTATTATTCTATCACTTTCTTTTTCTGTCTTTCCTTATTTTATTCTTTGTTTTTTCCTTCTATCATCTTCTCTTATGTTATTCTTTGTTTTTATCATTCTATCAATTTCTCTTTTTGTATTTCCTTATATTATTCGTTGTTTTTTTCCTTCTTTCACCTTCTCTTTCTGTCTTTCCTTATGTTATTCTTTGTTTTTTCCTTCTTTCACCTTCTCTTTCTGTCTTTCCTTATGTTATTCTTTGTTTTTTTCCTTCTTTCACTTTCTCTTTCTGTCTTTCCTTATGTTATTCTTTGTTTCTTCCTTCTTTCAACTTAATTCTCTTCTGTTATTCTTTGTTTTTATCATTCTATTACTTTCTCTTTCTGTCTTTCCTTATGTAAGTCTTTGTTTTTTTCCTTCTATCATCTTCTCTTATGTTATTCTTTGTTTTTATCATTCTATCACTTTCTCTTTCTGTATTTCCTTATGTTATTCTTTGTTTCTTCCTTCTATCACCTTTTCTTATGTTATTCTTTGTTTTTTTAATCATTCTATCACTTTCTCTTTCTGTTTTTACTCTCTGATTTACGCTGCGATGTAGCAAGATGACGTCATTCTGACGACGGGTCACTAGTTTTCTGACGAACCTCAAATCATCGATGAACGGGTTCGCAAATGTGGCCTGACGACGCCAGACGACCCGACGCATGCGTAGATCGCCGAAATGACGTCACATATTTGACGTCGACTATGTCGACGTGACAAACGAAAACCCCCTAATGTGAAGTCAGTTCGGTGCTTTGACTGTGGTATTAGAGTGTATGCACTGTGGAATGTGTTGGTTTGAACAATTCTATCAGAATGGTGGTTGTCGCCTTTCCCGCTCTATTACAAAAGAAAATAGTGTACATGAATGGTAACTGCGCGCAACAAAGTTTGTGTGCGTGATCACTGAGATCCGTGCTATAAGATACATAAATCTCACGACGTATTTTTCCTGTTTATCAAGACTCAACCTTCTCTTTAAATACAACACCAGCAGCATTAATTCCAATAATTCTAAATCATTTTTGTACGGACGAGCAAAGGAACTGTCCCCTTTTCACAGAACCATTTCATATTTAGGAAGTCAATGAACCATGTGAATGAGTCAATAACATATCAACAACATCAATAGACGATGCATTAAAGCAGAAAAAATAACGCGGCGCAGAAGCAGGAATAGCCTTCGAGTGCTGATATCGTGAATTGTGAGTAAGTCTCGCGGAACGAAAACAATACATGTACATGTACATCATTTCGATATGATTTGATCATTCCGTCCGGGATATACGAAAAGAATAAACACGGAAGAACCTCAGTCGGACTTTTTCTCTTGTAAAGGACTGTTCATGATAGCCAGGAATACGAGTAGACACAGTAGTTACATACTTCAAAATAAGTGCTTTCAGCCATTTACTTATCCTGTTACTGTTTTCCGACATATCGCCAGAATGAAGTCTTCGTCATATCAATTCATGTGTGTCGTCATTCACGTAGTCACCTCGTCTCACTATATATGTAAGTATGTATACTAAAGGCAGTCATTCAATTAAGGGAAGTCATCGGGAAATGATCATGTGTTTTCCTAAATACCGTGTGAGTAAAAAAAAAGTTTAACCTAGAAAATTGCTAATTATTTTTAAAATCATCCATGAACAGTAAATTATTATACATCTTATGATAGAGTGTTTTATCCCAAATCATTTGGTACCATTTTTGTGTGGTATGTGTTCACGCTTGGATGAACAGGTGGCAATGTTTGCGAGTGCAAAAATCGACTTGCGCCAAAGTGATGACTTCAGTATGTATTATGTTGGGATTAGCGGAGTGAGAGAATGGATTGAATGTATCAATTGAAATGCATTGCACACACCCACACACACGCGCACAAATGTTAGTTGATATTTGATATTTGATATTTGATATGGGTGGAATGATTAATTTTGTTAGGAGTGTTATTTGGATCTGCAAATACCGAATTAATACCCAAAACCCAATTTTTTTATTCAAATATCACATAGGCAACTTTGGCGCAATTCGATGTTTGCACTCTCGCAAACAATCTCCTGTTCATCCAAGCGTGAACACATACCACACAAAAATGGTACCAAATGATTTGGGATAAAACACTCTTTCATAAGACATATGACAGTTTAATGTTCATCGATGATTTTTTTAATAATTTGCAATTTTCTAGGTGTAAACTTTTTTTTGACTCACTCTGTAGAGCCAGATAATATCCAGGTGTAGTTAACGTTTATATCATACCGGTATCAGTGAGCTTACAACGTTTTATGAAAGTAAGGAGATTCATGTGTTCGATTCTGTAGTCTCATGTTTCTTGGCTTATCTTAATCAAATCTATAAATTCAGTCTCTTTTTAAATAAAAGGTTTATATGATACAGTGTCATATGTATGGGGATACGCGCCCCCTCCAACTCCATCAATGACGAAAAGAAGAGAGAGGTTAGGAGGGAGAGAGAGAAGAAGAAGAATTAGATAGATAGATAAATAGAGAGAGAGAGAGAGAGAGAGAAAGATGGGATAGAAAGATGAGGAAATGAAATGAAATTAAAAGAAAGTGATATGAGCCCCCCCCCCCCCCCCCCTCCCTTCTCGGATCGCCATACCCGATGTCTTTGTTAATTCGTATTCCATCTATACTACCTCGTGAGACACTTATAAACAATATTTGTATTTCAAACAGTTATGGTGTGTATTAAAGTCGTAAACTCTATTTGCAATATACCCAAACACAATTACTATGTCAATTACTAAATATACGTACGATAATACTTTATTTCAGTAGTGGTAAAGTTTGGTTTTTACCTTTCATAACGACTGCGGAATATGATTTTAGGAGAATAGTGTCATATTTGTTTAGCCTGAGATTCATATACCTGAGTGAGCATAAACAATAAACTCCTACTGAATAAATATATTAGTAATGATGTTAGTAATGTAAATCGTTTGCAGTCAGTAGCTTTATGTTCATGGGTTTTATTCTGATTCTATAGAGTATGAATTTGTCAATGTGTAACAAAATTCGTTTATTGAAGATAAAAAAATAATAATGATGATGATAATAATAATATTATATAATAATAATAATGATGATAATGATAACAATAATGATAAAAAAATAAAACTAATAATAACACGTATAATAACAATAATAATACAGTTAATAATTATAATTGTAATACAAATACTAACAATATTTGTAATGATGGATAATGATAAAAAATAATAACAACTTATTTATTGGTGTATGTAGCGCTTAAAAACAAACGATGTATCTCTGCATATTACAAATATATTACAGAATAACGCAATTACATGATATTTTGTTTAGTATCTCTTTCACTCTCATCAGGTTTATATATCATTTAGCTGAATTATCGAGGCTGGACAGGGTTTACCTGATTAGTACAAGTTAAATAACCCTGGAACCAGATATATGTTACGTTTCTGGATCTAAGGACGTGGATGGATGGTTATGAACACAAAGCGATACTTCAAGGACTATTAGGTGTACTGATGAATATATGTGATATTTACAGCTACTTAAAGATACTATGTCCCTTTTGCAGCTAACATCAAATTATGTAGAACGTTGCAGTAATTATGAATATGTCATGTGTGTCCTACCTGTGCAATCTAATTATTAGCAGTGTCCTAGTATTCAACTTGTGCAAGATAACCCGTTTACCTTCTATACTTCACTGTCATACACTATTAAGTGACTGACTGACACCGTTTTTTCTTTAGTAATAACATACATAAAATGAGCTGTAACAGGTACATGAACATTTGTCTACATAAATAACCTACTACTTGTAATGGCCAAAATTAAACTGATTGAATATTTGGGCAGCACAAAACGTACGACCATTCGGTTTGATAAAGTCTGACAATCAGACTTTTACTTAAGTGATTGCAATCATTTACGTCGATCGACAGCTAATGGTCTTTATTTTACCACTAAAATTATTTTTGTAGCCCTTTTGTTTTGAGGGAAGTTCTAAATTATTATTGTCTTTAAAATGCCGTTGGAATTTAACCTTTAATTTTTTTGGCATGCAAATGGGACATAGTACCTTTAAAGCATGCATACTCCTTTAAAACATTCATTATAGTGCAACATAGACATTCACGAAACTGTGTTATTAATGACAAATGCAGAAAAGGAAGTGAGAAAATGTCTGTCAAGGTTTTATGACCGGACTATGCACTTTTATTTGTTATTTTCCCTGTTTACAACCTAAATATTTGGATTGTTTGTTTTGCGGTTTCTCTCACATCCTGTGAGTAAGGATCTGTTTGATTTCAATTACTTGTTCAATTAATGCGTTTAATTGTTTGACCATAATTTCCTCGTAATTGTTCAACCTAGTTTTTATGTATTAGATCGACTGTTGACCTTGATAATTAATATGACGAAATCAACGTTTTTTAGGAGCAGTTATCATGCTATTGTAAACATGACTGATGACAAAGAGCAAAGGAATGTTTTGTGTTTATTAAACAAATACTGGCAGTGTAGGCTGTCTGGGTGAATTGAGGGAGGTGCCATTACTTTCTGTGGGGCACTGGTTTTTGTTCTTATTGTGGTTGTTGTTTTGGTTTTGCAGATGCCCTTTCGACACCCCCTCCATTATCTGGCACACATGCACCTTAAGTACACAGAAGAAAATCTATGATAATAATGCAGTAGTGTTGGGGTCTAGTGGAAAAGCCAACCGGACTGTAGGTCACAATATACGAGATTCAAATCTCAGCCTTGTACTAATGTCCTTTGGCAAGACGTTAATCTAAATTTGCCACTCTCCTACAAGGTGTAAATTAGTACCAGATGACATTTAGGGGGAATTCAGGGAGGGTGAAAAACCTTTGTGTTTTTTAGGGGCGGAGTTGTTTTTTGTTTCAATCGCCGTTTGTCAGCATGACAGTGACAAGTTTTCGATAGGACATCAATTATATATCCTCTCCACAGGTTTGACATCAGCTAGCTGTGTCATGCCAGACCCCATACCTAACACCATAACAACCTTGCCGAACCAAACACTGGATACAGGTTCTTATATCACATGGGAATGCAGCGATGGATACATGATGGATGGCCTGACAAACACTGCTGTATGGGTGTGCTTCGAGGACGGGTCCTGGCTGGGTCATACACCCATATGCACGGGTACGGGCTTGACCTGCTCAAATAAATAAATCTTAATCAGCGCATAATATTTAGAATTTTAAGAAAATATATGTTACTTTGAATTTAGAAGGAAAAACCCAACTATGCATGACTCAAGTTTACAAACAAGAGACATGTATCAAAGTTTATATGGTAGATATTGTATTTGTGTCTTATAGCTTGTGGACCCCTATTTAATTTCTTTTTGAATTCTGGAAAACAATGACTTATACCTGCAACAATTTCCTAAATCATGATCCTCTTTGTTTTATTATGGAGTAAATCGGTACGATATTAATTTTTACCAGATTAATTATGTTAATCGTCATACTGCTAATAAGCGGCACGAATTTATTCAATTAGGTAATAGATAATCGATGACATAACAACATAGCGATAACAAAGACATCCGAGAAAACACCCAAGGTCAATTTCAATACAATATTGCCTGACCATTAGATTTTTTATATTTGGATTACGTAATTCGTCAGTGTAATGTTGGCATATTTCAGAAAATGGCTTTTAAGGCCATGGGAATAGACCGCTTCACTAACATATTTAAATGTTATGCATACTGTTTAAATAAGAGTTGTTAGGGACTTTTAGATTTGCACGACGACAGCGTGGACGTCACATGTGACTGCCAGTGCCTTAAAAGTACGTCACACTTAGCAGTCTACGCAAATCTAAAAATCCCTGTTATTAAGAACCCGAGAATTTGTCCAAGGCTTGATCGACATAGCAACAAGTAATTTATGCAGACTGGATTCCATGTATTGCAGTTCAGTCATTATGCTTTAGGTCCCCAGGAATGAAACATCCATATTTTAAAATATGTTAATATACTGATGTATTGCCTCATTTTGATTTTTAGAAAGTAGTTGCGATCATGTTTGATAATCAATCCTCATGTTTCTGCAGCTATAGTGTGCCCATCGCCTCCCGTAGCTGCCTATTCAATGCTCGATCCTCTATTGCCTGAAGATCCCGTGGTAAACCAGACGATATCATATAACTGCAGCAGCAGTGAATACACTCTGCTTGGAAGTAACTTCAATAGATGTCTACAAGATGGCACATGGGAGAACGATCCACCAGTCTGTCAAAGTAAGTGTAAACATCGAGGCCAACGTAGTAATGGGTATTGTCAGTATTGTCGCATACATTTAGTTTCCTTTAACCTGTCTTTTGGGACACAGTATTATGAGTTAAGACATATTAGGCTAAAATCTGCTTCTTATATCATCAACTTTGTCAAGAAATCTAGAAAACGGTACAGTTGTTGATTTTAGATTAATACATAAAAAGCATGGATTATCCATTTGCAGGGGAAGATTTACACGAATAAAAAATGGTATAACATGTCTAATGTACTGAAAGTGACGGGAAGAGACATGAGTCCTCTCTTCCATTTTCTTAAAAGCGACTATACCTGGTTATCAAACATGCCGGTATTTTACGTCACCAGTAAATCACGACGTGAAATTTATTATACTACAGTGCGTCCCAGAACAAATGAAACCGAGAACTATCGGTGTTTTATCATAACTTAACCACAATTATGATTAATAAATGACACATATTTGGAAAGATAAGATCATCTTCTTTCATTTGCATTTCATATGATGCATATTTCACACATGAGTGATTGAAAGCAATTTCAAGAGAGGAAACCAAAAAGTCATTTGGCGGGCGGTATCTGAATTTCAAGGAGAAAATCACATTCCTAGAAAGTTCCATTTCTGCCCTTTCATATGACACCTCAATCAGGAAAATGGCCAGGAATAACAAATTTCTGTTTGTTTGTAATACTTGCAGTGGCATAATTTGATCAAACGAGTTCGTTTTCACTGGCTGCCTGCCGTAGCAATGAACAGAGTTGACAAAAGACTTAACTCCGTTTCGTTGAAGATCAGCCATGCATCAGGTCTTTCGTCTTCTTTGAAGAAATCCTCAAAGCGTAACATCCCCCGAGGCTGTCGCACGAACTACATTCAAGGCTTGACGGACCACTCCAAGGTGATGTATAAAGACTACATCGAACACTTCCAGATGGACCCCTTTAGTGAGGAGACACTGGAATCTGGAGAAAATTTGACCAAGGAAATTGGTGAATCTAGAAGGAGGAAGTGGCAAGAATTCATACGATCCACACATAGCAGCAGGAAAGCATGGAAAAAGATCCGGATAATAATAATAATAATAATAATAATAATAATAATAATGATAATAATAATAATAATAATAATAATAATAATAATAATAATAATTGATTCTTATTTAGCGCTAATACATACAAACTGGGCAACGACTATACAAAGGCCCAACCAAGATCTCAAGTCACTGCCAACCAAGTTGCCCACCAACTCCTAGTGAATGGCCGGGGAAACCCTGACCATTACCCCTGAAGAGCCAGGCTCCTTAAGGTCCCAGACGCTCCAAACTCCCAAGATGTCCCAGGCTTCACTAAACCGTTCACCATGAACGACCTGCTTGCTGCCATCAAAGCAATGAAAAACAACAAAGGTGCTGGACTTGATGACATCCTCTGCGAGCAGATCAAACAACTTAGACCAGGCGCCCTCAACTGGCTTCTCAAAATGTTCAACTAATATTTGGGCACCAACAACATCCCAAAGCTCTGGAGGAAATCCAAAGTTATTGCCCTGTTGAAGCCTGGCAAAGGCGCAGCCAGCCCAAAGAGCTACAGACCTATCTCCCTACTGTGCCATACATATAAGCTGTTCGAGCGACTTATCCTCAACCGCATCGCCCCATTCGTGGATGAACATCTCATTCCGGAACAAGCAGGGTTTAGGCCAGGAAAATCATGCACTGGCCAACTCCTAAACCTCACTCAGTTCATTGAGGACGGGTATGAGAGTAACCTTATCACCGGAGCTTCTTTCGTTGATCTCTCTGCTGCCTACGACACTGTGAACCACAGAATCCTCACCAGGAAGATCTTTGAGCTGACAAAGGATGTGAAACTGACTGGACTCATCCAGACGTTGCTGTCCAATCGGCAATTTTGTTGTGATCCTCAACGGCAATCGCAGCTGGCGCAGGCAGAAAAATGGCCTACCACAAGGAAGTGTGCTCGCACCGTTGCTCTTTAACGTGTACACGAACGACCAACCGATCCATCCAAACACCAGGAGCTTCCTCTACGCCGATGATCTCTGCATCGCCACCCAGAACCAGCCTTTTGTGAAGTTGGAGGAGTCCCTCAGTAGTGCCCTGGCCGGAATCCCATACTACGCGACCAACCGCCTAAGAGCTAACCCTGATAAAACTCAGATAAGTGCATTCCATCTCAAGAACAGGGATGCCAACCATCAACTTAGGATCAGCTGGTATGGGAAAAGGCTGAAGCGCACACACCCAACCCAGTTTACCTAGGCGTTACACTGGACCGCTCCCTAACCTACAAGAACCACACTGCCAACACAAAGGCAAAAGTTGGAGCCCGCAATAGCATCCTCAAGAAGCTTGTCAACACCAACTGGGGGACTGATGCCAGAACAATCCGGACGACAGCCCTTGTGCTTTGCTTCTCTGTTGCGGAGTATGCTTCACCAGTATGGAGTAGGTCGGCCCACGCATCCAAGATCGATCCAGCTCTAAATTCATCTTGCAGAGCGATCACTGGTTGCCTTAGGCCAACTGAAGTAGAAGACATCTACCTGCTCTGCGGTATCACCCCTCCACACGTCAGAAGACTGGTTTTGTCCCAGAAAGAAAAGGACAAACAAGAGAATAATCAACTCTACCCACTCTTCGAACAACAGCCAGTGGGCAAGAGGCTCAAATCCAGACGCAGCTTTCTGCACACTGTAGAGCCCCTTAATACCAGCCCTCACAACCAAAGGATGACTTTGTGGTCTAACCACATCCAGACCACTCCACATAAACTCTCCCTCAGCCCGAAGGAATCCCTCACATCCGGCTCCAGTGAGACTTGGCCTACCTGGCTGAGCCTCAACCGCCTAAGAACTGGCTACGGACGATGCAGGGTCCTAATGCAGAGATGGGGTCTAGGAGATGAACAAACAACATGTGAATGCGGCCAGGAACAGACAATGGAACACCTGCTTGTCTGCCCACTCCTGCCAGAGCCATGCACCCAAGATGACCTGGAAGCCGTGAATTGCCGTGCCAAAGCCTGCGTGGACCACTGGACGGGACTTGTGTAGTGACTCGTTAAGAAGAAGCAGAGAGAAGCATAGATTTTCATTTTTATCCGTGGTATTGTTTTCTGTACGATGTTTTTTTTTAAGGAAATATTTTTATAACCATATATTCGATCATATGTTTTGTATCTCAAAGGAAAGTGTGATACAGCCGATACTAGACGTTACACTGATCTCACCTGCTTTCGTACAAGTGATACATATAGGACGTGGGGGGACTCATTTGACTTCTGCTATGATAACGGGGAGCTACTTGTCACGGTAAAAAATCTTGACATGCAGAACTTTATTGCCCAATTAACCGAAGAAAACCTTCGCAGTCCTGGCTGGGTCTGGATCGGTGCAAGGGAAGGTCTAGACTGGAAATGGAGACAAAGTAAGTTCTTTATTCAATCCAGACTAAATGGGAACATGGTACGTTTGCGTAGTACATACATAGGGGAACATACATTATAGAACTTTACAACTTTGTTTAACTTTTAAAGAAATGGACAATTCACAGTTGATATTCGGTTAAGCAACGTCAGTACCTTTGACATTTTTTTTTTTTTTTTTTTTTAGGGGGGGGGGGGGGGGGGAATAGTGTTTTTGTAAACCTATGTATGATACATTGTATATAACACAATCTTGTACATCAAGAGCAAATGAGCGGATACTTATGCAGTGTCTTTTTATACCTGGTTATGCCACCCCCTACGATGAGAATTGAGAAAAATGGTTTTCTAACGCCAGTTTATAAGAGTTCTGACAGTGTTTATCGATATGTTTTAATCAGGTGACACATACATCGATCGCTTCTTTTGGGAGATAGCATACCCTGATCAAAGCTCGGGAGATTGCATCGGATTATCATATCAGAGTAACTCAGGGGAATTCGCATGGAGTCCTAGGTCACCAGGAGACGAGATTGGTTTGCTATGCCAATATAGTGAGTACAAGCAAATTTAGCTCTTACTAGAATTAATGACTTTTGTTAATGACCTCCGTTCTCGCGGCATGAAATTTACTTTCACGAATATCGGCACTCAAGTTATTGTGATTCATTAATTTTACAGGAGGAAGCTTTGGAGTATCCTAACCTCTCGCAAATTTAGAAATGTTCTTGTTTCGTATTGATTTTCTCAGGCCTACAATTTGTTACGAATATGATATTGTTACGATAACTATAAAGGTATCCCAATAAAGAGTGTTTGAATAGTAAACAAAATTAGACATTTGTAGATACACTATTAGATTTTATTCAACGACCCCGTGATATTTTCCAATTAAAAAATATTCAACAAAAACTATTATCGAACTTTACATTTCTGTACTGTGCATGCCATAACAGCATAACGTTTCCGATCCTGGCCAAAATTAAGGTTGATTAAAAACAGACATATCCTAAGGACGCTGATAATAAATTTGCAACTCTTTTTATGAGTTTGATCAACTTATTGTTTTCATGATTTATTTTTTGTTGAAGTCTTCTTTTTTGTAAAGAAAGTTCATGCATCTGTCGAATTATGCATGTGCAATCTTTAGATCAATCTTGTCAGAGTGTTGGTCTTAACCAATCCGACATGGTACTAGAATACATGGGCACCTGTTTCCAATTCCTGGATGTTTCGAAGAACTGTGATGACGGGGCTGAAGAGTGTAATGAGAGAGGAGGATTTCTGGCTGAAATACTCGATGATAGCACTAATGCTTTATTGCTGGACCGAGCCCTGTATCTGAGAGACCTAGGCGTAAACACGGCATGGTGGATTGGTGGTTATGACGTAGGCGTCGGACGGTCCTGGTATTGGTCGGATAGTACGTGATTCCTCAGAAACTATAGTGACAGTAAAATGTAATCAGTATCTGTTTATTGGAAGACTAGCATTTATCTTTGAAACAAAATCCAACAATATTAGCACCCAAAGGATATATACTGTCAACAGAAATTTGAACGGTATACTATTTGTATTCAATGCCAATATAATAAAACTTCCCATTAAATTTTGTTCCTATTTTTACACAACAATTGAAATGAGATTAGAGATATTATACGATATGAAATCAGCATCAAATGTATCGGTCATTTAGTAATTTAAAATTGAACGAATTGAGAAATAACATTTTGAAAACAATGACAAGATTTTTTAAAAGTTGAAGAAAAGAAATGATGCATTAAATGGTTTTGTAAGAAAACACGATTTTAAACTACACATTTTGCTCATTTTGCCATTTTGCTAGGCAATGTAAACAAATACCAAGAACTTACATACTCTATATCTTGTATGCTAAAAAAGACCCAAGATTTGTGTCTGGAATTCACTATTCCAAATACAGATCTGCATGTACGAGTAGAATTGAAGCTAATATTTTTACATTAAGGCTTTTTAGTGAAAAGCAGAAATCAGAGCAACTTCCTAACGCATAGAAGGACATCATATTCACCATACCATTCATCTCTTTCTTCAGAAACTCGAATGAACTATGAGGAATGGAGCGATAACGAACCTAATAATAATAACGAAGACTGTGTTGAAATGCAAAGGGAACGTCAGTACCAATGGAATGACCAAACTTGTTCAGTGCGAAGTCGGACTCTATGTCAAATTGGTGAGAAAATGTGAAATATACTTTTTGTATATCTGTTATGGGGTCATAGTAATGTACACAAATACAAACTGACTATGTTTAAGACGGTTTTTTTTTTTAAACAGATGACAACAATTTTAGCTGAAGTGATTTGAAAATATATGAGCAATCAAAAATTGTGTTTTGTTTAAAAATCATGATACATCATGTACATTATTTACAGTTTTCTTCACGTAAATGAAGGAAGGCATAGAATAAATGAATGAAGTAAATATCACAATGGATGTTTCAGTGATACGTAGAAAGAGTTTGTCTTATATATTTTCAAGGAATTCCTGCCTGCGGTGACCCAGGTGAACCTTTGCATGGTAATCGTTTACCAGACGATAGAACAACTTACTCTGTCGATGCTACTCTTCAATTCACCTGTCAGGAGGGCTATACATTATCTGGAGAAAGCATTTTAAGGTGTATGAATGATGGAGCATGGAATCATCAAAGACCATCATGTGAAGGTAAAGTGATCATAATCATGTTAAAAAAAGGAACTATGATTGAATCCTATTTACCCACAGAGTAGCCCCATCAGCATTAATACTGATCTTCCTCGTGCTATTTCAGGCCCTCGAATGATCATTACCCCTGCAATTACCAAGTGCCTATATACACCTGGCTTGATACAGGCATATGTGGATTTATTTGTTGCTAAAGGACATTTATACCGAGATGAGATACAAACCCTCAACGAATGAAATGAGAGTCAAGTGAATGAACTACTACACCATATTTCGTTTTTGAAAACTCATGTGAGATCAGTGTCAACGTTTACAGATGATTCTCCGAAATTCATGAACATTTTATGACGTCATGCTCTGAGACGGGGGTGTAAATGCTAGCGTAGTGACAATTATTTACCTCTCTTTAGTATGTTGAATAAATCTAGTCATCTGATTAGTTGAAATTGGGGTCGTGATTTTAGCCATGCCCGCCTAACAGTCAATATTTAATGAGAACGATGCCCGTTGACTCGGTTAACAGGCCGCATAGTTAAATTTGGCTGAAATCCCCATTGGCTTACGTGTAAAAAGTTTCGTTGTGCGAGCGCGGATATCATACAGTGCAGTATGTGTGCGATTCCCGAATGATCGTAACATTCAGACAAATTTCCGGCTAAGATTAACAAACAGTGTCACAGATTTTCTGTGATGTTTTAACCAATCTTTACTCAAGAAAAGGATAAGGTTAGAATTCTTTGTAGTTTTTTTTTTCGTGAATTCGGTATATAAAAGATATATAGACTGCTTTGGTGTTCGAACAGCAATGCCTCTCATAGCAGTCAATATATCTAAATATCAAACTTCAGTAATACGCTGCTGAAAATCGTTTTAATACTAAATCATGAAAAAAGGCGTCGTTGAAACTTCCGACATGATTACCGTCAATCAAAATTGTAATTCATGACGGATAACTATAATGTATGTTTATGCTAATGCTAGTGATAAATAAACAAAATTAATATAACAAATTGTACCAACACTATGTTTGGATGTCAAGAGAAACATAAGCATCCCTCAATGAACTATGAACAATGACATGATATTCATCAAGTCTTTCCTGTTTTCCTGAATAGCTGTCGAGTGTGAGGGAAGCCCACCAGAGGTCGCCCTTGCATCCACCATGATACTAGGATCAGTGTATCAAGATATAGCTCTATACACCTGTCAAGTTAGTTATATTCCTGATAGTGAACCAATTAGCTTCTGTCAGCATATAGGCACATGGAGTACACCTAACTTGACATGTAAAGGTAAGATAATATCTATTTATTAATTCTATGTTCTTAATACAGGGTAGACACTTCGGTACAATAAAAAGTTGTATTTAGCGCAGGTACATGGTTTGTTTTACCTGTCAGCTAAATATGCATTGTAAACCTTGGAATTGAGTAACCAGGGACTGACTGCTTTAAGGCCTATCCGAGAAACTGGGTAATGAGGACTAATGCCTTATTAAAGGGTGCTAGCGGATCGGCTTTCTTAAGACCTCTGCTCTAACACTGAGCTTTCGTGAATATACAAAAATAGATAGCATAGTGATGTGACTATAAAGAACAATTAAGCTCGCTGTAGCGATGATTCTAATCTAAGGCCACTGAATTTAGTTGCTAATGTCTTCCCTTGTTCGTGATATTTACTGCAAATCTGTTTTGTATTCCCAACATTCAGCCCATGTTACAGGAACCCCTGTATAAATGGAGTAGATGGTTCATCGTTTACATGTACATGTACCCAAAACTACACTGGTTCCACCTGTGATGAAGTTAAGGCATCCAAGATATATGTGTTGTGGACTAGTGGTTAGGGCTCCTGACAGTGAACACGGTACGGGTCGGGGTTCGAATCCCTACCGCATCCCAACTTCCTTTGGCAGGACATTGATCTACGCTTGCCACATTCTAACTTTTAAAAATGTAGTAAGTGGGTACGTGGTAGGATTCATTTCTTCAATGCACTGAGCAATACGCCTGCCGGAGCTACATCCGACTTAACCATTGTACTTCCCTCATGTCGTTCTTCAAAAAAAAATCTTCCACGGCCTTCAATGCAAGTACCATAACTAACTTTTACTTTAATAAACATAACCAATTTCACCACTCCAGCCCACCTGCTATTTAAATACTTTTTTTAGATTTTGAACCTACATGGTTTGTCATTCTTTCAGAGATAAGGCTTTAATACGAAACCATTCCCTTTTACTAGGCAAGCTTCTCTGCAAAGCACAGAATCACAAACAGGACCTGGAATGACATTGTATCAAGATATTAATCTTTTTTAATAACAACTGCAAAAACTTTCACAACGGCTTACTTCGAATCATAGGGTCTTTATTTATTATTTAAACATTATCTGTGATGCTACCTTGGTATTTCTAATTTATGTCATTATTTTCACTACCATCCTAGTTCCCACAACAACCTCTTCGCCTACTGTTTCTTCTCCACCAAAATCAACTTCTGCTGAAGGTTCTTCAAGTTCCATAGCAACTGTCATAGGAAGCGTTGTTGGTGCTATTCTTGTCATTGTTATCGTTATAGTTCTCATCATCACCTTATACAAGCGAAGAAGGTTAGAGAGTTACCTTGTACTTAACCCGTCCTTCTCATCAGTCCATTCTCATCGTACTCTTTCACGCAAGGGGCGACCTTCATCAGAAAAAATGTTCGTTCAGAGTCCTTACCAAGTAAGGAAGAGGGCTATATCTAAGTCTTTCTGTTCGGCATTTAAAGTCTCTCAATCTTTCACTGGGTCTCAATCGTCGATTCGTGCTCTGCATCTCTGGAAGCCAGTCGCGAAAGTGCTTGTAGAGCGATTCTGCGAACCTTAGGCAAAGATGTTCCCTTCTGTCAGAGAAGGATTGCAGACCTGAAATCTGGAGGGCATGTCCGTAGCTGTGGTATCGATCATGAAAAATGATACGGAGGGCTCTTCTCTGGACTCTCTCGATATCATTGGCCTGTTCAGATGTAATGGATGAATTCCAAACTGGAACACAGTACTCAAGCACAGGTCGAATGTAGCACGTGTAAATTGTGAGGAGATCTTCCACAGGGGCGCGATAACGCTTCAGGGCCCGAATGATGTAGAATTTTCGCGATGCCCTTCCTGTGATATCACGAACGTGGCTGTCCCAACGTAGGTTATGCTGCAGTATGACACCCAGAAGCTTGAGCTCTTTCACCTCCTGCAGAGTTGCATCATCTAACTCAAGATGCAAAGGAGGAAGTTCGGTCCGTGAGAAGGACACTCTCATCGATTTGCACTTTGACGAGTTGATGCGAAGACCGTTATCCAAACACCATTGATGGAACAGCGTTAAGGTGGAAGGCATCATGTTCCTTGACCCTCGTCTGCGGGTTTCTGCGAAGGTTATGTGATCGACGTATTTCCATCTGGATATACCTGCTGCGTCTGTCAATGCGTCATTAATCAACGCAAGGAAAATTGCTGGCCCAAGGCGAGTACCCTGGGATACACCTCCAACTGGAGTAAGAGAAGATGAAAGTACTCCGTTGTATCTTGTCATCTGTTCTCGTCCATGAAGAAAGCTACTGATCCATGGCAGCAGGGATGGTCGAGCACCCATTGCGAAGAGTTTATTTATTGCGATATTTTGATTGACTAAGTCGAAAGCTTTTGAGAAATCAGTTACAACAATGGTGGAAACAGTTTGGAGCCGATCAGCATTGGTGTGGAGGAAATGTAGAAGATTTACGAGATAATCAGCAGTGGAATTTCTTCTCCGACTTCCATACTGTTGAGGGTCAATGTTAGGTTCGATATCTGCCAGTAGTTGGCGATAGATGAAGAGTTCAGCCAATTTTGCAAAGTGGTCAGTCAGGGAGATTGGTCTCAGTTGATCTGTTGTGGGAGGAGATTTCTTTGGGACCGGAACGACAATAGATCTTTTCCACTGTGACGGGACTTTACCTTCCCTATATGAAGTGTTTATGATGTCACATATGGGTGAACTCAGCTCTGCTGCGAACTCACGAATCAGCTTTGCGGAAACTCCATCTGGTCCACAGCTTTTACCAACTGGTGTCTTTTTCAGCTCACAGTACACTTTCCATGGATGAATCTCCATGACACTTGAAGGGTTTATGGGCTGATACGCTGGTAGTTGTCGTAAGTCTAATGGGGGAACGTTTGCTGAGATGTCAGTAAAGTTGTGATTGATTGCATTAGCAATGGCCTGGCTATCAGTTATTTCCACTCCAGGAACCCTGATAACATTGAGTGGTGATGAGTTACTAGTCGCAATTTTAACAAATTTAAACCATGCACTTGGGTTCTGGTTTTTCAGTCTTTGGATCCGATTCTTGTAGTAATCTACTTTTGCTTTCTTGATTTCTCTTATGACCTTGTTCTTCAAACTGGACCACTCGGGACTGCAGCTACTGAGAGCAGCCTGTCTGCGCTTGATCAGTTCTTTTACCACTGGTGTGATCCAAGGTTTGTCCTTGCAGTGGACCTTTACTTCTCTTGATGGGAAGAATAACTCAATGGCAGAATTGAGGTCATTGTAGAAGTCAGGTATCGAAAATCGGTGACTACTCTTTTCTCTGCCGTATCCTTCTTGGATATGAGAAGAACTGGATAGGTGTAAGTGACTGGGGTTTGGGCCTATGCGTCATAGTTCTAGGATTGTGGTTCGATCCTTGAAGTTAACTCTGGGGTGGTCATTAATGGTCAAATGTTTATAATAAAAATTAATGGGATCGGTGTCTAGGAATAATGGGGTTATTTCTATGGATAATGGAGGTGGGAGAAAGGTGAATGACTGAAGGGAGGGGGAGTGATACAAGTACTACATAACAATATTGATAATATATTTATCCTTTTTACCAACATAAACATTAAAATGTTTTATTGGTTCTTCTGTAAATTCAATATCATATTTGTTCGTATCTAATTCTTTCATTTTCAGTACTTTTGTTTTATTCAAATTAATCTTTGGATCTGCAAAATATTCAAAATCGTCTCCTAAATAACATTATCTACTGAATCCATTAAATCAACACATAATGTGGTATTATCTGCAAATTGTGTTATTTTTTACTTCGCTAACCTTCTGAACTTCTATATCTTTGGTTGCAATACTAATCCCTCTTATCTTATGGTTTTCTCGAATTTTATTTGCTAGTATTTCTGCCACTAAGATAAATAACGAAGCTGATAATGGGCAGCCTTGACAAACTCCCTTTTGAATATAAAATGTTTCTGACAACGTCCATGCTGTGAATCCCTACCATCGGCATTGTTGTTTAAAGCTTTAATCCATGCTATTAAGGAACTCTTGAAATGCATACGTTTCAATGTCTCAATAAGAAATGAGTGATTTATATTATCAAACGCCTTTTTTAAATCTAAAAATAAAATGATACCGTCAATATTTGTTAATTTACAATAATCAATAACGTCTTGTACAAGGCTTATGTTTTCACTTGCAGTTCTACCCTATATAAAACCTCTTTGATCAGCTGAAATTATACCTGGCATATTTTGCTGTAGCCCTATTGACAAAACACGTTTTGCAATCTGTAGGAGAGAAATCGGTCGCCAATTATCAAGAAACTCCTTGGTGCCCTTTTTGTACAAAAGAGTAAGAATAGTTTGACGTTGTGTGAACGAGAGCCCTTGTCTCCCATACCCTTTGTTTAAATTATTTATTAACCTGTCCATTATCTGTTCCAAAAAACATTTATAACATTCAATACTCAGTCCGTCACTCCCAGGTGACTTATTTAAATTTATAGTAGACAATGCATCCGTCTCTTTTAACAGAAATTTACAGCTCTCAGCTTCCTTTTCTGTCAAACACTTCATGTTCACATTTCTGAAATAATCAAAATTATTTGCCTCACAGTCTTCTGTCTTACTATACAACATCTTATACAAATTGTTAAATCTCTTTTAAAATATATTTACTGTTTACAATTGTTTTACCACCTTTCTCTATATAATGTAACTCCTTTTTTTCCCCTCTTAGTTTCTCAAGCTGTATTATTAAGAAAGTTAGACCCCCCCCCCCTCAAAAAAAAGCAGCGATTCTGGCGTCTGTCATTTTCTGAATTAAGAACCTACGGAAAGATGAGCCTTCAGAGTAACGCATCTTTCGGAATAAATTCAGATCCTTTGGAAATATGAGCCTTTAAAAAAATACATATTAACAAATAACCGGAATTTACTATTTACATTAATTAGAACGCCAATTATGTTGGAACGCCACGGTGGAAACTGTATTCGGACAGGCCAGACTTCCGATGACTGATGTAGGAATCGTAATCGACTCGGAAGAATTGTGCCCAGATGTAGATTCTGAAGGTAGGGTAATATGTAGTTGCAGATTTTCACAATTTCCAGGTGGGGGGGGGGGGGGGATCGGGGGTGGGGTAGGGCGACTATTTCATTGGACTTTCCCTCCATGATTTCTTCAACAATGTGTTGTAACAGAATATCCAAAAATATTTATAGACCTTTTTATTCTGACATTAATAGGTAATCTATTCCAAAATTCACTGACCATAAAAGACAATGAAAGTTCTTGAAGACATTTTGTGTAACTTCTTTTTTTTTCTTGTGGAGTAGTGGAGTAGCTATGCACTATAATGCCACAGTAGTCTATTAAACCAAATAAGAGGAAAACTTTTATTAAAGGTATTACAAAGTTTCGGGAAATTTTGAAAAATGGGTGGATAGTGATTCTTTACAATTTTGATATATTTGGATGACCCTGTGGATGTATTAAAAACACTAGAATCTTTAGCCCATAAAACTCTTCTGCTTTCGAGAAAAATTGTAAATAAAGATTTATCGGTGCTCCCGGTAAATTTTGATAAATTTCAAATAGCTCCTACGGCTGTACAATGGTAGCTGCGACCATGAGAATCTCAGAATATGTAGTTGTAATAATAATAATATTTAATTTTTATATAGCGCTTAAAGGTAAAGACCAGTATTGGAAACGCCCCAATTTCAAAAAATGAAATGGAAGCTCTTATTACCAATCATGCGAAAGAATATGTTTTGACTAATACATGATGATAATAAAATTGCCGGGAAACCGCCTACTAATTGATATATTTGGTATATTAGTTTATCTACATGGTCTGTGAGAGATAAACGCACGTGTTGCGCACGTGTGCGTATAGTCTCATATACATCTTTCTGTGTACAGTGCTTGTAACTTTACGACGACTGGGTCATATATCTTATCATTTTGATGATTCCAGAACCTTGCAGTACACACCAATACTTATATGCTAGATGATCAACCTTTTCTAATCGATTCCACAACGTTTCTTTCACAATGCAATCGCATGACCATAACTGGTCTTTACCTTTAATACAAATGTCTCGACAAATGTGGTATATAATTTCTGAACGGGAATAGCTAATCGGTTGATTTTAGTCAAGAAACATTGTTTTATAGCTTAATTAATATCTTGACCTTGAGAGGGAGCTATACAACATAAAGTGTTTATTATTTACAATTTCATAACTTTAGAGTCGATTTCGACCGCGACAACGATCAGTGAATATTGTAGGATCGCATATGCTTCCAATGTGTTCATTTGAACCAAATTCACGACCCCATACCAAAACTTTGTATTACCTTTAAACATATCTAACAGGAAAGTATGAATTGATAAATCATGTAAATTATACACATTTAGGATTCGCAATCTTTTAAATATTAACATGAGTTCTCCATTCACTCAATGTTATATACAAGCCATTTTCGGTCAATGCAATATGCTTATGATAGGCTATAGCCTTAAAGGTGCTTCCCTACACCTCTATTCCGTAAGTAATTTGTGGTTGTATACAGAAATTTCACAATTTAAATAACACTTTAAAGGTAGGGTGATATCTAAATATAAGTTGATTCCTGTTGATGTGCAGGGCTGCCTACAAGTCATATTTTGTTATTAAAACACCTAAATATATTTCATAGATTTTTAAAATACTTGAAACAATAATTTCTCTTACCTGCTAAGCTCCACCCTAAAAAAAGCTCCAGATCTCACTCATCTTGTGACATCATCTGTCAATCATAAGTGAGCTAATAAAAGACAGTGCAAGCTCAGCATATGCTCACAAAAGACTTGTATTATTTCATACAATACCTCCACATTACCTTTCTTTCCCTGGTGAGAGCTGACCACCTGTTTACAATAGACCATACAATACCATCATATGAGTTGCTATGTCAGACGTGATGTGAGTTTTTTAAGGGTGTAAATGAAGGAGCTTTCCTTCCTCGACCATTCGTAGTTTCCACTGTTTCATAGTTTAAAAAATAAAAATGAACATAGATTAAACCAGTGTGGATGAAAACTTTTACCAAAGAAAAACAAAATCAGAAAGAAATTGAACACACAACTTATACAAAAGAACAGTGATTATAAATTTCACTTCACGTTACCAATTTCGAAACGTCCATTATGTTTTTCGATTAAATTGCTCTTACTTAATGAACGACACAATGTACTGCACAGAAGTGGACTCAAATTTTTCAGCGATATTTGCACTTTCTCTAAAAGAAGAGCCTAAACTGCTTTGGGTTCAAGAATCAATCGATGGTACTGAAACGGAGAAACAGTTAATTCTTAAAATGGATTGTAATTAAATCTTGATGTTGAATGGCAGGGATTTCATTTAATGATTTTGTTTGCAAATGTTGGCATTTAATTTTTGTTTCAGTGTTATTTCCCCGACACAACTGCTACACAACGCATCATTTGCTTGTCTAATTTTGTTTTCTAAATTATTATGTTACCATTTTTCATAAGGAAAAACATCAATTTCACACTGTTTCATCATGATTGGTAGCAGAGATAGCAAATCGTATTCAAATGATGTTTGTTAGCTTCTTTTTCCTTTATTTGTTAAATCATGTTATTTCTTTTAGGCCTTGCAGCACCAATTATTAGAGCTGTTTGCCAAGTTTCTAGTGACGGCGAAACTTATTGGAACTCCAGTATAAGATGTCAAGAGAATATCACTCGAGAATTAAGGAGAATATTGATGGCAAGTTACATCTTGATTACTTTGGATGCTCTTCCAGTTGTTATGAAGAGGTAGACCGCGGCGTAGACCGTGGCGATTTGTATAAGCCTGTAAATGAATGGCAACTGCGCGCAACAGAGCTTATATGGCTTTCTCAGTTCTTCCCATCTTCGGGTTACACGAACTTTGGCGACTAATCAAGCCCTATCCTCAGACTGGTCTGGCTTATGTTTGTGAAGAAAAAAAATCCGTCCTTGTCTAGTTTAACTGACACTTTTTGACAAGCCTAAACATCAAATCCACGAGAATTGGCGTCCTGACCCGACTTTTTTTTAAATACGATATAAATACTCACAAGACAGTTCGTATGAAGGACCGCGACCAACACTTCGTAATTGTTTGATCGTACAGCATGTTTTTCACAAAAATGTACATGCACAAATATTAGTCTTATCTCTAGGACAATCTTTGAAAATGTTGTGATTATTTGCATTCAGTTTACACGACCTTTCGTGAATAGAGGGGCATGTTTTCACAAAATATCGGGTAGCGCGACGTAAAGCATCCAACCTTTTGTGAATATAGGGGTACGTTTTTACAAAAGGTCGTGTAATCCGACAAACCGACTAGACGCGAACATCCGATGGAACAAAATAAGCCTACGTGTACTTAGCTTTACGTCTTCATTAAAAGAAAGAAACAAACGCCGCTGGTTACCGCTTCATATCAAAGTGAAGCTTAAGAAGTATATTTTAAGGGGCCTAACCCTAACCCTAACTCCTACGTGCAACTAGTCCAACTTTGTCTTATCGTTGAAGCTTAAGAAAAAATAATTTGCGCATTCTAACGTAGTTTAAAACTTCTCACAGGGTTGTATGGGGCTTCGATTATGTCACCCACCATGCCCGAAGTTAAATATGCCTTCAATCCATCGATTCTATTTCAATTATGGGAGCATTTATATATTCATAAGAAAAAATGTGGGATATCGTCTATGATCATTCGTCAGCCCTACCGAGCCAGCTGTCTAAAATGACAAGATTTAGCGTGAATGACAAAATTTAGTCTAGACCCCGCCCCGCCCTTCCCTCTTCGAATCTTCTTGCAAAGCCCTTGTAAGTTAATTGCGAGGCCTGCAAAAGTAGAAGCCCACCCTCACCCAATGTTGTTATGCTATCAACAAGTTAATTTTACAGTAAAGATTACAAACGTCTAATATGTGTGTCTCTTTATACTTGAAGAACGGGATATATGAAGCTAATGTGACAGATGTTGCTGAAGAAGTTTTTACAATAACCCAGAACTATGAGGAAATTGAAGATGAAGACATTGGATTACTGTATGAGATCCTGCAGCTCATAAGGAGCCCGAATCCTGATGCAAATGTGAGTTAATGGGTCATTTCCCTTCCTTTCACGTACCTTATCTTATATATAGAACTAAATCATTTTACATAGAGAGAGAGAAAAAAGAAGAAAAGAAGAAAAACTAGCATGTTCAAACCCATCTGTATAGTTAAGTGTGGAAGAGAAAGTTCTCCAAATTATTATTGAAAACTATACAATATACGATGAATGATAAATGTGATGGTATACTTTATATTATTATTAGTAGAGTAGCAATGGCTCAGTGGTAAAACAGTGTTTTTTATCGGGAGGTCCGGGGTTCGAAACCAAGACGATATGCTAGTGCCCATTGATTTGTAAGGCATTATTAAATCATCATTACCAAGTCCCTGGCTGCTTATTTACAAGCAATCGCATCCTACATAGCAGTCAGGTAAAAATAATCTATCAAACCAAACTTAAGTAAAGGGTCTAAAATAAGAAGCTTAGCGTACTTTCAGACCCCTACACATTCGTGTCTCCAATTACGGCTTGTGATGCTTTGAGGTATCTTGTTGTAATGAACGCAGAAAGTCTAATGTCGGTTGTCGTGTAATGATATTTACATTTTCTTTCATAGGTAACCGGTCTCATAGTGGAAATAGTAAATAACGTGATGTTTGTCGACGAGGATGTGCTAGCATCTGCCCAAGAGAATGGGAATTATACTACCCTCATCGTCCAGGTATTGGAATCTCAGTTGAATACCGTCGAGGTTGGTAACAGCACGCTTGCTGCAACTTATCCTAATATAGCAGTTCAGGTAAACAAGACCTTAACTCTCACAAATCTGTACATTCTTTCTGCCCATATTGAACGTTGTACACAGTGGTACATGATTTTGTTAAGATGATTGACATGTTGACTGGGTTGCAGAAGACGTGGTTCGGACCCCCCCCCCCCCCCCCCCTTGTACAAGTAGGACGGAGCTTTATGTGGCCGGATACTTAACAAAAGTAAAGCTGTCACGTTTGCCGTTGAATATTGGGGAAAATAAGCATCTAATAGCACTGACCATCATGTATATTCGTCCTCTATGGACATTGTCCAATAGAAGTCTTAAAAGATGTATGGAATATTGTATATAACCTTTTTCAAATTTCTGTTTTAAATCACCTGTTGAGATACACACTCTGTCCGGACACGCAATAGCCTCTTGTCGATGGCCCTTGCGTTGTTGGAGTCCTTAAATTCTGGCGAGCGAAGCGAGCCAGAGAACCCGAAGCGTTCGTAGACACGCAACGCCATGGTATACCCCATTTAGGATATTTCCCAATCATCCCAAGGGCTAGAGGGTATTTCTATGCTGATTATATGTCTGGGGGATCTACAGGCATATTGCAATATGGAAACGAAGTTGTGCTAGTGTTTAATCTCGATTGTGTCACTTCATTAATGTTGAGAGTATGCTTGATATAATTTTTGTGGGTAAAAGGGGAAAGAAACTCCCCAAAAAGGAGTCTAGTTTCCAAACGCGTAAATGTGTGTGTGTATTATGATTTTGTGATAGTATGGTATAATTTCGTGAATGTGTACTCAATGTTTAGAGCAGCAATATCGCATATTTAGAACCCATTTTATACCCGCTCCAACGGTAAAAAAAGGGTCATTATTGGTCACTCTTTTGGATTTGAAGTGACACCACTGGTAGTTGGCTGTCCTGGTCCTGTGAATAGCTGGAGGAGAGGTGTGTAAATAGCTTGGTGGGTTGTTCCTTTATGGAAGTTAGGTGAGAGCCCAGAGGCCGGTAGTTGACTTGTGAAATAGTTTATGGTATTATTGCATAATTATAACTGCACATACTTTCCTGTAGGTGCTTGACGTACCTTCAGACACTGCTGGAAACGGAATAGTGGTCACCATTCTAAGTATGGACACCGGTAACCTGAGCAACAGTGCCATCATGGTAGAAACCCACCAAGACGACCCTAATGATTCTGTCCCAAGGAACACCTTTGCCAGGGTTGTTGTACCCATCGAGGTAGCCCAAGTTTTCACTACTCCAGAGTTCACGGAAGGCCCTTCAAGTTCTAATTACACTACCAATGGAGACAACCACGGCACAACTACCGCTTCAGGAGTGTCTAGTGGTCCTGTGAAAATGGTGGATGAAAGCGCTATCGAGTCTCTCAGGGTTTCTTTCGTTGTGTATGCCAATGATGTCATGTTTCCTTCACCAAGTCTTGCTCTACTCAACCGGGAGATTAATACACCAGTGGTGTCCTTAACAATCGGTGGACAGAAGATAGAGGATCTCATGGAGCGTGTCAATATCACTTTCTATAGATTCGAGGTAAGCATGGTATGGTGCACTGAAAAGTTGTGACAAATGCTCCGGTGACAATTGCTCTATCACTATTCCATTATTAACACAATTCGTAGCTTCGGTCTTGGACCAAAGACAATACCTATACACCTAAAACTAAACAAAAAATAATAATTACTTGGAAACCTAATCCCACCACTATATACAAAAAATCTCACAAAACACACCCGGATCAATCATCACCAGCTGGAGCATATTCTCATTAGAAACGAGCGGTAGTAACAACAACAGTGACTGGTGTTTTAAACAATCAATATTCAATCAGTTAATCATTTTTTCACTACTGTTTATCCATTACACTAACCGATGTTTTGGTAAAACCCAGATGCTTAAAATTAGATAGGCCTATATATAGTATACATTTATTATACTTAAAGATATCGTAAATAGGCATGTGCTTAGTTCTGTTGCCACTGGTTATGGGCCGCACGTCTCTAAATTGTAATATATATATATATATATATATATATATATATATATATATATATGGTTATAATTTACTGCTTTCAGCCTGACTCCAGCGATCCTACTTGTACCTTCTGGGAGTTTAATCTTGGTAAATGGTCTGTGGAGGAATGTCAACTGTTACCTGATAACACCGTCAATAGCTCCAGTAATGAATACTACACATGCGCCTGCGACCACCTGACCAGCTTTGCCGTTTTAGTGGTACGTTATTCCTTCCACATGTTGGAGATATATCGCTTTTTTTTTTCCTTCTCAAACTGAATGAGTAGTTTGTTAACGTAGTCACCTCAAACTAAACATCTAAGTAAACATGAGACTGCTGTTGAATAGATAGGATCCTATATGAAGGTTAATCAATAAAAGCTGCATGTCCTACTTGTTATTTTTTTGATAATTCACTTTATTGGTCATTCATCTTGACCGTTTTGCAAATGAAAATAATGCCGAACAGACGTGAAAATAGATTTCACACTTTTTAAACCAAAATAATAAACAAAGATTTGTTCATTTAAAAAAAATATACTGTTAATCGTACGAAATGCAGAGCAAGGCACGGTTAACTTACTTCCCACGAGGTCCTTGACTGGGGATAGGGAGATTGTTTATTCTGTGTTCCTAACGGACAGCTAGTATTTTAGTTTACGGGACAAGTGATGAAGGTAGAATAGGTCGGTCATTCTCAATATCTAGCAGAGTCTCAGCCTGGCAACCCTGTACTCGGGATGGCCAGATATCACCATTCGCCTTTATCTAGAGGCCTCAAGTTCCCCCCAAAACTTAGTTCACCCAGCGCGGATCCACGGGGGGGGAGGGGGAAGGCCCGACGGCTCCCCCCCCCCCCCCCCCACCCCCGTGGATTGGAAAAACAAGGGTTAAAAATAGATGGTAACCACACATTTACCTTTTTCTTTTCTGTTTATCAAGGGAGGGGGTGTTGAGTAAAATTAAAATAAAACAATTGTATTTGTAGTGCTCACTACCACCCCCCCCCCCCCCCCTAAGCGAAAATAACGGTCGGCGCAAATTTAACATTTCCGCCTCCTCCCCCCCCCCCTCCCCCCTATTGGTAAATCCTGGATCCGCCACTGAGTTCACGTGAGTTTGGTTTAAAAGTTTTAAGATTAATTGGTTTGAAGGTTAGACAGGTTGGATTTAATCAAGAGACATGGGTAGTGAACGAATTAAAAACATTACTGACAGTTACATTGCTCGCCCGAAGTTCTAAAGTTAATGACATATGTAAGAAGAGATTGTCATCATCACAATGAAATTAGGATTTATAAAATTGAATGGCGTGACGTGGCTTGTTTGCATGTTTGCATGATTTCACCCGACGTGTTACTTTTAAACCTGTTATCAATGAGTGAAATTCATAATGTATACAGATTCACTAATTCTTTACTGTAATCTTATTTTATTGCTCACGCACACGGGTCACGCTGAAGAACATACATGTTGATGCAGTACCTCCGAAATCTGCACTCCGTATATTGAGTATCATTGGGTGTGCTATATCATGTCTGTGTCTGGTCATCGCTATCGCATCCTATCTTACTATCAAGTAAGTCAAAATGTTTGTGGCTGTGTTTTTTTTTACCCATCCTCTTCCCATCCCCAAGACAATTATTTAATAAGATAGAATCAGTCTAAATCAATGAATTTATACAGAAACAACTCAATATAATAAACTCTCAAACCAGTTCTCATCATGAGGGGATTTGATCCCTCTGATATGTTATGACTATGAAGAAAAAACAATATATATACATAGATAAATGTCTCTGGATGCAATTCCCTTTGTCAACTTTTGTTCCCCATTTGTATATTTTTTTCTTTCTCAATGCTATTATTTATTTTTGATATATTCTGTGTTTAAGTGTAATGTCACGATTTGCATGTGTAGTATGTGAAAGGCAAACATCTGATATAAATAATCTTACATGTCATGTTTGTGAAGATAACTTAGTTTCCTTACGGGCTCTGGAAGATGATTTTGGTTTAAATACATATTACTATACAACATCAGACTATGATAAGAAAATTCATGATTCAAATTCCGAAGAGAAATTTGTAACTGTTGCCCATTTTAATTGTAGAAGTTTGAAGAAGAATATTAACAGTCTTGAATATGTTTTATCAGAAATCAAATGTCCATTTTCTATAATAGCACTATCTGAAACTTGGTTAAAAAATGATGAATGTGTAAACATAAATGGTTACCAGTTTGTTGGAGAAGGGAGAGCCGAGAAACGTGGTGGAGGAGTAGGTTTTTATGTAGGGAATGGCTTGAAATTTAAGAGACGTTCAGATATTGATATTTTAATGACTTCATTGAAGTTCTTTTTATTGAAATATACTGTTAATATTCAAATAAAATTCTTGCTATCTTCTATAGACCACCTGCTCATTCAGTTCCTTTTTTTCTAAATGCATTATAAATACCCCTGCATCAAGTAACAACAGAGGAAAAAGAATGTATTTTAATTGGCGATTTTAATTTAGACTTGTTAAAGATTTCTTCGTTCAACAATTTTAATAGTTTTATTGATATTTTAAAGTCTTATTCTTTTGCTCCCTTGATTCTTAAACCTACAAGAATAACTACACAATCTGTCACCCTCATAGACAATATATTTACGAACAGACCTGAAAATAATATCAATGCTGGGATACTCCTCACTGATGTGAGTGATCATCTCTCTATTTTTTGTCAATTGCAATTTCTCATTCATGATGATGATCCTGGTGCAATATACAAGCGTGCAATAAATGACTCAAATATTTCTATGTTCTGTGAAAGGCTACTTATGACAAACTGGGGTGAGATTTTAAAATTTGATTATGTTAACAGTGTTTTTGATGTTTTTATGAAATATTTTCTTGAAACGTACAATAAATGCTTTCCATTTCAAAAAATGAAAATAAAACAGAGACAAGAAAAGCCTTGGTTTGATGCTGAACTTAAAAAAATGTGCAAAAAGAAAAATATTTTATTTCGGAAATATATCAAAAATCCATCTCGTTATCGGAAAAATGTATACTCGTGTTATAGAAATGTTGTAAACAGTGAGATACGAAAACATAAACGAGAATATTATTTTTCCAAATTTAAACGTGTCAAAAGTAATATTAAGGCAACTTGGAAAACCATAAATGATATTTTAATGAAAGCTCGGGAAAAAATGCAATGTGATTTTATTGAACAAAATGGTATACAGATACATGATAAACAGGCCATTGTCCAAGGATTTAATAACTTTGTTAGCTCTATTTGTTATACTGCTTTGTAATTTATTCAATTTGTCTTTACAAGTTGGAGTTTTTCCTACTGCTTTCAAGAAGGCTAAGGTAATTCCTGTGTACAAAAAAGGAGATAAACATATTTTAAATAATTATAGACCGATATCAATTTTATCTACTTTCTCAAAAATCTTTGAAAAGCTAGTTTATAGTCGTCTATTTTCCTTCTTATGTAAAAGAGATATATTATACCATGAACAGTATGGGTTTAGACAAAATTACAGTACATATATGGCTCTTTTGGATTTTACGAATATTATTGCTAAATCATTTGAAGATAAAAAAAAAGTTGTTATTGGAATATTTTTAGATCTTACCAAAGCATTCGATTGTATAAGTCATCAAATATTGTTACAAAAATTACAATTTTATGGTATTCGGGGTTCTGTACTTAAGTGGTTTTCCAGTTATTTAAATAATAGAGTACAATATGTATGTATAAATAATTTATCTTCTGAGATTGCACATAACCCATTTGGTGTCCCTCAGGGATCAGTATTTGGTCCGTTACTGTTTTTTATTGTATATTAATGATATTCAATTCGTAAGTAATATCTTACAGTCGATAATTTTTGCAGATGATACAAGTTTATTTTTGTCTGGTAAAAATATTGATACATTGTGTTTTACTGTTAATACGGAACTTAAATTGATTGATACATGGTTTAAAGCAAATAAATTAAAATTGAATGCACAAAAAACATGCTGTATGTTATTTCAGCCCAAAAATAAAAATAGTAATACATCCTGTATGGAAATAAGTATCAACCAACAAAAAATATCGATAATAAATTCTACAATTTTTTAGGAGTAAGAATTGACAACAAACTGACTTGGAAACAACATGTACATTATGTATCATGTCAAATATCTAAAGCTATTGGTGCAATGAACAGAATTAAAACAATTGTACCTTTTAATATTCTTCTTAATCTGTATAATACCATGATTCTTCCCTATCTTATCTACTGTAACATAGTGCGGGGAGATTGTGCTGAAACTTCAGAAACGGGCAATACGAATTATTTTAAACTTACTTCCTTTTTCCCACACTGCTCCTATATTTAGAAAACATTGTATATTAACAATTTATGATACACATAAGCAACATATTGGTATCTTTATGTTTTCTTACTCTAAAAATATACTTCCAAAGTTTCTAGATGACTGTTTTATTTGTAATAGAAATGTGACGAATTATGAAACTCGTCAATCAAATCTTTTCCACCTGCCAATGTTTACTTATGATTTCTCAAGAACAACAATTATTTATGCCGGACCAAAATTATGGAACAAACTACCTCAAGAACTCCAAACATGCCCAACTGTATCAATTTTTAAAAGAAAACTTAAGAAGTATCTTGTAAATGAATATTTATAATTACTATTATTTTTTTACATAAATGCCTTTTCTGTTTCTTGTCTTTTTGTAATGGATTTGTCCGGTTTAGTTTTGATAATTGAGGCTTTGTGTTATTTCAATCTCTTTTTTTTTTATCTCGTTTTTAATAAATTTAAGAAACTTTTTATGTAAATTTTGTTTTTTCCCACCACATTATGATTTAAATTGAAGGTGTTTCATTTTAACGTTTGTTAATGTATATATATATGCATATAAATTGTACTTGTGTTTTTTTTAATCAGATGTGGAAATAAAACTTGAACTTGAACTTGAACATGATAATGTACACAAGTGATTGAAAATGAAAGTTAAAACAGACTAAGAGATGTCTATCAGTAAAACAATGGCAAAGACATTTCAATGGTATTTTAAGTACCGATTTAAAGGCTTATATGCCGGCTTACATTCCTCAGGAATAATGATTATTCTGATAACGTAATACGTCATTTGAATGTTCACATTTTTCAATAGAGGATGTGACGATGTTTAAGGCAATTAAAGGGCAATCCAACAGTTCCGACTCTTACGAAACCAATTAGAAAAGAGAAACAGAATGGAGACAGTTAGAATAAACAGGACCAATCATAAGGGAGTTATGAATGTTTGAAACATCGTATTACAAAATCTATGGGAATCTTAAATTGGCAATTTGGAAAGTGGAATGTGACGTAGTTATGGACAACTGAGTCATCTGTCGTTTATAAAAACTTAATTAATTTCTGTTTTGCTCTTATTTGTCTTCTCACTCAGGGCACTACACAAAACATATCATGGATAGCATATTATCACAGATCCTCTAAAAAGAAAGGACCCTCCTGAGTCATGCATTTTGAAGAAAAAAAATTGTTTAAACATATGGAGAATTTTGTTCCGGTACTACGTCATAGTGACTGTACCAATTAAGCTAACATTGAGCACCTATAGATTATTAACATAGAAAAATCACAACTTGTAAACATTCATCCATTCATTATTTTTATTTATATATTTACTCTTTTTTTTCTTTCAATTACTATTATTATTATTTTTGTTTTTTTCGGGGGGGGGGGTGTCCTATTCCATGCCAACTTTCACCAGTCTGCTTCTAGACGGTGTGTGTATCTCCAAAGCTTTGGAAAAACTTCCACCAGACATGTAAAAGCCTCATCTTGGGCCGTTCTCAAACTTTTGTTGGAGACACATCTGTTCTAAGACCACGTTCTCACTCACTTTGAAAGTGGTCTTAGTTAGACCGCTCCAGAGGAACGGGTCTTGATAAACGGTTTGCGAGCGTTCACACTCCGAGCAGTTTTGTATGGCTCAAACCGCTCCACGAGTCAAGGTGGTCTTGTTGCTATTGCAGCTCAGGTCAGCAGGTCAATTTTTTCGCGCGCGGAATACAAACCGTATGTACCGTACTACATGTTTCGCACGGAACGTCACTAGCTCACTTCCGATCAAAGTACGCTTCCGTTCACATTGCACGTTAGAGCGGTCCAAACCGCTCTAAATAAGACCCGTTCCTCAAGACCACCTCCCGAGGTGGTCTTCTGGAGCGGTCTAGAAGTCCACTTCCTGGACCACTTTGACCGTTCTCACTCACCTATGAACTGCTCCTGAGGAACGGGTCTTAGTTAGACCGCTCCAACGAAGTGAATGAGAACGGGGTCTAAGAAGCCTTTTGAAAAAGTTTTGGTTGTGTGTCAATTTAAGATATGTTTTTCACCACGGTGCAAGTCAGTATATTACATTAACTGCACTATGCATCGATCGTATTATCAATGCTATCATAACATAATGGTTGTTAATGTAACGATAGCATTGATAATACGATCGATTCATAGCGCAGCTAATGTAATATAATGTCTACAGAGTTTTTCATTTTGGAATAAAACAGATGGGGAGACATTATGTCGTATACAGGTCACATTGCACGGAACTGCCCTTGTTAGTAAAATCAGATCAACGAATTTTCGTCTATTTCTTTGGAGAAAAAAAAACGTATAAACGATAACATCTTTCATCAACAGGAATATACATCAGAGTACCAAGATTTTCATCTGTCTTTGCACTACCCTGCTCTGTTTTTACACCGTCTCCCTCGCCATCATCGCTCTCGACACAAAGTTCCAGCATGCCGAGGTCGAGTTGATACCGTGTACCGTCTTGGCGACACTCGTCCACTACTTCGTGCTCTCTTCGCTTACGTGGATGGGCATCGAGGGGTTTAGTCTGGCCATTATAAAACGTATTGATAATCACATCTCGATGACCAAAGTTTCGATTGTAGGATGGGGTAAGAACCGTTGATATCTCGTTATAATACACCAAATACAACTATAGTGCGTACTTAAAAAAAAAAAATCACTGACAAGAGACGAGACCATTATAGGTGTCTAGATGACCTTAATGGTCACCATAGACTTTTCAAGAACAGACAGAGGTTGTTTTTACTTGATTCCTGTATTCACTATTGTGACATTTGTCTTGTTAAAGGAGGATAGCCGCGTCATACACACTCACCACACCCTTACAATGGCACCGGCCGCTTGTTTTTATATTAGAGTTGTTTCCCCTATTTACTTACGGAGGCTAATACAAATGTTTCCTTTGGT
The DNA here is from genome assembly GCF_000002235.5 of Strongylocentrotus purpuratus. Classification (NCBI taxonomy): domain Eukaryota; kingdom Metazoa; phylum Echinodermata; class Echinoidea; order Camarodonta; family Strongylocentrotidae; genus Strongylocentrotus; species Strongylocentrotus purpuratus. The sequence goes on from NW_022145559.1 coordinate 95,173, forward strand.
GTAGGCTGCCATGCGTTTTTGTGCATTGGACTGAACCTTTGCTTTCTCCATACTTATCATATGATTTCACCTGATCGTCGGTTCTACTATAATCGACGGTTCAGTTGTGGTTAATTAACAGACGTAGACGTAGAGGACTCTAAACTCTGCACAACTCCCCCTATCCTCTCCCCTATCCCCCCCCCCCCCATTCCACCCCTGAATGATCAGGACCACCCTGTGCAAAGCGGAGCGCGGTTTGGGAAACATTCAGTCTTTGTTTATCATTTGTTTATTTATTTAGTTATGAATTTATTTTTTAATTCATTTACTTTTTCTTTTTACAATTATTCCTGTATCTATTTTGTTTCAATTACTCATATATTTATTCATTTTTACTCCAAAGTATATAGAGTAATAGAGTATAAAGGGGACATTGTCTTATTTTCCTAATCTTTGTTTTCCTTTTCTTTTCAAACTCAGGTATCCCGGCTGTGATTGTTGCCGTAACTGGGGGAATCACTAGGAACTATTATGCTGTCAAGGATTAGTAAGTTACTTGCACATGAGGAATCTTGCAAGAAGTTGATAATTACTGACAAATTAAAGCATTTCAATTTGTGTTTATCTATATCTCGAAGTTCGAACTGAATACTCCTACTGTTGTAGAATATCAACGGAACTGCTTTAATACAGCTCTGGTATAGAGGAAACAACAAATGCCCTTGAGCTTGATAATTACAACTAGGGTCTCGTTTGCAGGTGAAACTATCTGGTTTATTAATTTATAGGCACCAAACGTAGTAAGCCACAGAAAGGTTTTTTTTCCAAGAACGTTTTCATTTATTTCATGAACATGTACTTCCAGGAGAAGGGGTTGATTTAGCCGGTGATTTTAACACGGTCCTGAATTGTAAAAAGGACAAAAATTAAGGAATAATCAAAGATGGTAATGATGCTTTCTATTTGCGTTACCAAATCTCTTTAAAAAACTTAATTGATATATGGAGATTGAGAAACCCTGAAGCAAGGGAATTTACACATACACATTCTTATCCATGCTTTGTACAGTCTCGAATTGACTTCGCACTGTTATCCGAATGGTTGAATGATTTCGCTAAAGATATAGGCATTTTAGGTCGCTTTATGTCAAACCATAGGGCAGTTTATTAAAAATTCGAGTTTAAGGCCGCAAAAAAAGGGCAAAGGCATTTGGAAACTAAATAACTCACTTTTGCAAGAAGATGGTTATCAAAAAAAATGTAATTTCTCTTATTAATGAGTTAGAAGCGAAATTAAAATTAAAAAAACAGAAAATATATCAGTTTTGTGGGACATGATCAAACAGAAAATAAGACACATGTCATTTATTTATTGTATTAATACGCCAAGGGTAAGAAAAGGCTTACAGTTATTCTTACAAGACAGGTTATCAAGTCTTGGAATATCAAATGAAGATCAAGATAACGAATTGTCTCATGTTAGAAGACAATTGTCAGAATTCTATGAATATGAAATACATGGTGCACAAATACGGTCAAAAATCAAATGATATGATGATGGCGAGCAAAATAATAAACATTTGTTAGGCTTAGAAAAAGAAACTTTAAGTTAAAGAATATGTTTAAAGTAAATTTTAATGGAATAATATACAGAAATATGAAAGATATGATTGTAACGGAAGTTAAATATTTTTCTTGTTTGTATTCGGCGACGGGATAAGAGAATGAAGTGAATGATTATCTGAAAAACATTAAGGTTGATAATGTATTAAATGAAAAACAAAAATAGATACTGTGATTCAGAAAAAATGGTTTGACTTTTGAGTTTTACCATGTTTTTGGAATAATTTGAAACATATTCTGTTAAAGTAATTCAAAACATCATTGTTAGTAGGAGATTTACCTATTTCACAAACTAGAGCTGTCGTAACCCTTTAACATAAGAAAAGCGATAAAGAAATTTTTCAAATTGGAGGCCGATTAGTCTCCTAAATACCGATTATGAAATATTAGCATCTGTGTTAGCAGGAAGGTTGAAAAAAGTATTAAATGTTTGTATTGATTCAGATCAAAATGCATATCTTAAAGGACGTTTTATTGGGAACAATATTCGTTTGATCGATGATGTAATATGTTAATTTGAAGAAAAAAAAATTCCGGAGCTGTTATCTTTTTGGATCTAAAAAAGGCTTTCGATCAAATAAGTTGGGATTTTCTTTACAAAAGCTTAGACAAATTTAATTTTGGTAGTATATTTATTGGATATATAAAAACTCTTCATGCAAATGTTCAAAGTTGTATTGTTAATATTTATTGGCAAACATCTTTTTTTTTCTCTGCAAAGAGGTCTTCGGCAAGGATGTCCAGTGTCTGCTCTATTGTTTTGAGTTGTCATCGAAATATTAGCATTTGAGATCAGATCAGATGAAGCTATTCAAGGTGTTCAATTACCGGGATTACGAGATATGCCTGCTACTCAAGTGAAAATTAGCTTTTTAGCAGATAATACAACAATTTCCGTTGCAAACGAAATTTCTTTTAAAAATGCCATGCGTAAATAAAAACTGTTGGTTATGTAGCAGGACCTACTTTAAATGTATCAAAACCAAAAGGTTTTCATTTTGGTGATTTTAATGTAGAACAATATAAGGAAATCACATGATCTAATCAGTTTGTAAAAACATGGAAGGAAAATGTAGAACATATTGAAAACCAAATTAAACAGTGGAAATGTAGAAAGTTGACACACTTTGGTAAAATAACTCTAGTGACATCACCTGTCAAATATTACTTATAGTGTGTTAGTTTTTCCAAATATTGATTGTACAAATAATCAAATTGAAAAACTCATTTACAATCTTGGATACTTTAGATAGAGTAAAGAGAAAAACTATAATCAGGTCAATTGATAAAGGAGGTTTGAATATGCCAAATTTTGTTTTGCAAAGTTTTACTTTAAAAGTAAATTGGCTCTTTAAGTTAATGGATAATAAAGATCATAATTTTTAAATGGAAGATTCTACCATTTGATTATTTAAAGTATCTTGGGCCTAAATTTTCAGTGCTCAAGATGAGTTTCTTAAAAACGAAGATTTAACAGTTCTGAAAGAAACACCATTATTTTCCCAACAATGTATTTCCACATGGAAACAATGTCAATGTGTAAATAAATCATGTAATGAGGTCAATAATATTAGAATGCAGCGGTTATGGAGAAACACATATATAAAAGAAAACAAATATGTTTATGGTGGAAACACTATCTAAAATCTGGAATATAATTTATTGGGAACATTATACGCCAAAGGGGATGTGGATGTAAATCGGGCAAAAGAATTATTTTGTATTAAAAATAATTATTTATGTGAGGTTAAATTACTTTGGAAGTGTATACCTCGTGACTGGAAAAGAAAATTAAAATGTGAAACTGTTTTGTGTTCATATAAAAATACACGTCTTCATTTTGTAGAATTGACACCAAAAATATATCATTATATATCAGTTATAAAATGAACAAAAAATCACAAATTATATATAAGATATTGGTTGATAGAATTTTTATGAATCCAAATGTTCAAATTTATTGGGAATTTGTTTGGGAGAAAAATTATCCTGGGCAAATATATGGAAAATGAATTTGACATACGTTAAGGAAAAACGAATAAAACAGTTTAATTTCAAACTACTCTATAAGTTATGAGCATGTGAAGAATATCTATATCGTTTCAAAAGATCTGATCATGATTATTGTTTGAAGTGCAAATGAACAGAAAATTATTATCTTTTATTTTATGACTGTGAGTACTCAAAAATATTTCGGAACAAGGTCTAATTTTTCTCAGAAAAAACAAAAGTATTGTTTGGTAATGAAAAAATTGAATACAGTGATATAATTGTAGGCAAGCAATGTGATTTGATAAATTCAGAATATGTAGTTTTTTAAAATCTATTAATTAATTTAGCTTCTTATGTTTTATATACGTAAAAAGAAATGGTAACTTTAAAAACATATTCGACATTTTTTTGAAGGAAATATTATGAAGGGCAATCGTTGAAAAGCATCATGTCTGTAAAAAATGTTGACTATATTAAGCAAAAAAGTATAATTCTTTTTGTGATATAAGTATAATTCATGTGCTTTTCTTTGTAATCGAGATAATTTTGTGTCTCTTATGTACGTATTATTATTCAATAAATAAATGATGGAAAAAAGCAAAACATAGGGTACTGATTAAACATATTAATGCGCGGTCAAGCTTGTTTTCTAAAGTCTTCTCCAAGCAATGTTCCTTTTTCTCTATATCTCCATCGACAGTTGTTACATCCGGAAATGGCCCCTGATTGGTGGTCTCCTGATCCCAATGGCCATCATCCTCATCATCAATATCACTGTGTTCATCCTGGCAATGTGTCGTGTGGAAAAATCTGTACGAACTTCAGGGCGTGTGAAGAAGGACCGCAAGACCGAACGACATGAGACCCTAAAACGGATCCAGAATGGCATCGCCACGTTGATCCTGCTTGGCTGCACCTGGACTACTGGATACCTGGCCCTGATCAATGTGGACTACACTGAACTCCTCTTCATCATCTTCAACTCTTTGCAAGGCTTCTTCATCTTCGTCCTCTATTGTCTTCGTAACACAGAAATCAGGAAGAATTGGCGACGTTGTATTTGCAGTCGACTGTTGAGGAAAAGTGGCAGGTGGAGTCCCAAGGAAGTTCCGGACGAACACCAATAGCTACGAGTGGGACTATGTTCGAATCTTCGTCTCCCATACCTCATACCAATCCATATTTTGAACAATAAAATTAGATATCAAACCATCAGGCTGCGATGATTAACGTGTGAACGATTAATCTTTTGTGACTAATAGCCAGCAAATGATTCTTGCAGTAAACACAAGCACAAAGACTTTGATGTAATCAGGTCAATCTCTATTCCATTGAAATTATGTTCGAATTACGTGATATAGCATAGTTGTGTTTCCAAATTTCATTATGTAACGCTTCAGTCTCTTGAAATTTGCCTAAAGTTGATTTTTTTTGTGTGTGAAAGTTTTGCGATCGTGTTGTGTTAAGATTTGTATGTAATTTTAATATTGATGTAATTATGTAATTTTATGAGGACGCTTTGTAGTTTGTCATTTACTGTTGGTGGTAGGGACTATCTGACTATTTTGTAATGATTATATGTAAATGAGCTTAGGTTGATACACAATCATGTATGATGTGAGTGTAGGATATTTGTTTGAATGATTAAATGGCACATTTGTATATAAACATAATTATATACAATAACGCGAATATGTTGTAGAGGGGTAGTTTGGTGTTAAGGCTTTTGTTTGGTTTATTGTTCCACACTCATTACAAATTACAATGCTCTCTCATACATAAGTTTTAACAAGAGAATGCATTAAACAATGACAGAAATGTAACATAGAAAATTGATGATGTGACATTATGTGGAACCTAATAAAAGACACAGCTTGTATAATATATGTTCCCGAATTAAATTCAAAATATTTTAACTGATTTCGATAGCAATAAAGAAAGACGTACTAAAAGTTTGAGTTACTGACATATTCGCATCATGAATAACATTTAAGCTAGTTTTGCGGTCACAAATGACAATACCAGATGCTTCAATTAAAATATACTTTAGATGAGAAGAAATATCAAACTTGACTTCTGTGCCTATTAAATGCATGTTATTGTTCTGATGTTAGAGATCTGAAAGTCAAACGGATTTTTGTGTTATACATTCATTTTGAGGCAAATTCAAAACTGTGCTAAATACACGAACAGATGGAAATGGTATAATTTATCAATTTGTTGTTTAACTCTTATCGTGCCATAATGAATACAGCCGAGGGCCACAGGGCTAATCCCCATTGTGCCAAGCCACGAATCCCCTTGTGCCAAGTTTATTTTTAAATAAAAGATGCTCCCATTTTATTATTAAAACTATCTTGGTCCTAAATTTTAAGTGCTCAAGCTGAGTTTCTTAAAAACGAAGATTTAACAGTTCTAAAAGAAACACCTTTATTTTACAAACAATGTATTTCCACATGGAAAAAATGTCAATGTGTAAATAAATCATGTAATGAGGTCAATAATATTAGAATGCAGCGGTTATGGAGAAACACTTATATAAAAGAAACAAATTATGTTTATGGTGGAGTAGTGGACAGGCGCGGATCCAGGATTTCTTAGGGGAGGGGGGAGGGGTAGTGAGCACTTTTTTTTTTTTTTTGGCTCCCGAAAATTTGAAAATCGCAAAATGGCGACGGCCGAAAAGTCGCTCAGTGGGGGATAGTGAGCACATTTTTTTTTTGTCCCTCTAAAATTTTAAAATGTGCACCCCCCCCCCTTGAGCGCCAGGGGGGGGGGGCCATCGCCCAAAAAGGTAAAAATCAGGTGTTTTTACACGTTTTTTTCCCAGGGGGGGGCGGGCTCCCCGGGCCCCCCCCCCCCCCCTGGATCCGCCACTGATGGTAGAAACACTGGCTAAAATCTGGAATATAATTTATTGGGAACATTATACGCCAAAGGGGATGTGGATGTAAATCGGGCAAAAGAATTATTTTGTATTAAAAATAATTATTTATGTGAGGTTAAATTACTTTGGAAGTGTATACCTCGTTACTGGAAAAGAAAATTAAAATGTGAAACTGTTTTGTGCTCATATAAAAATACACGTCTTCATTTTGTAGAATTGACACCAAAAATATATCATTATAATTATATCAGTTATAAAATGAACAACAAATCACAAACTATGTATAAGATATTGGTTGATATAACCTTCATAAATTCAAATGTTCAAATTTATTGGGAATTTGTTTGGGAGAAAAATTATCCTGGGCAAATATATGGATAATGAATTTGACATACGTTAAGGAAAAACGATTAAAACAGTTTAATTCCAAACTACTCTATAAGTTATTAGCATGTGAAGAATATCTACATCGTTTCAAAAGATCTGATCATGATTATTTTTTGAAGTGCAAATGAACAGAAAATTATTATCATTTATTTTATGACTGTGAGAACTCAAAAATATTTCGGAACAAGGTCTTAATTTTTCTCAGAAAAACAAAAGTATTGTTTGATAATGAAAAAATTGAATACAGTGATATAATTGTAGGCAAGCAATGTGATTATATGAATTCAAAATATGTACTTTTTTTAAAATCTATTAATTAATTTAGCTTCTTATGTTTTATATACGCAACAAAAAAAATGGTAATTTTAAAACATATTCGACATTTATTTGAAGGAAATATTATGAAGGGCAATCGTTGAAAAGCATCATCTCTGGAAGAAAATGTTGACTTTGTTCAGCAAAAAAGTATAATTCTTTTTGTGATATTAGTATAATTCATGTGCTTTTCTTTGTAATCGAGATAATTTTGTGTCTCTTATGTACGTATTATTATTCAATAAATAAATGGAAAAAAAGCAAAAACATAGAGTACTGATTAAACATATTAATGCGCGGTCAAGCTTGTTTTCTGAAGTCTTCTCCAAGCTATGTTCCTTTTTTCTCCACAGGGTGAGTCAGAAAGAATGTCCCACTTTTTAAAAGTTGTATTGTTTGAAGTATGAATATTTAATTAGGGGTTTAATGATATGTCTTTATAGAGTTATCCTCCCAGTAAATTTAGGTACAATTTTCATTTGAATCCCTTCACGCATGACTGAACATCAGACAATCTTTACAAGACTGCCAGATTTCACTTGCGCCAACTTACTAGGTGAGGAATAAAACAGTGCATTGAACAAAGACAGGCAGACACACACACACGCACACGCACACACAAACATACACACACATACACACCACGTTTTGTAAGGGTAGATGTTTAGGAAAAAATCTAAATTTAATAAGTAGAATTAGAAAATGCAATCAAAGTCAACATTAGTATATAACCATATGAGCAGGGGATGTATGAACACATAATAAATGTGAATAGTGATAGCAAGAATTATACAACACACCATATGTAAACATCAAGGAATATAAACAATAAAAACACAACAAGACAAAATTGACTTATCTTGGTTTTGTGTGAACTCGTAAATTTGCTCTTTCAACAGTTTTTCCACCAAAATAATTCGTGTGATTGTTTAAGCAGTTTAGAATTTGGCAGACAGCGCTAAACAACAGTATCAAGCCAGATTAATGTACGGTTAAACAATTAATACATACAAATATTAATACATTAATTGAAAGAAAAAAATATTGTAGCGGTGCTAGGACAATTAAACCCTAAACACAATTACCCCCCCCCCCCTTAAAATTGCCCCAGAAGACAATTACCTCCTGGTAAATTAGCCACCTAGATAAGTTCTGCCTATACACCGATACGGGCGAATTTTCATGGATGTGAGCCCTCTACGTTTATCATTACACGCTGGGGGGCTTCTATCAGCTTGCGCTTTCATCTTGCATGCAACGATCATTGCTTTCTCACAGACAAACCACTTATTATTCCTTGCCGCTTTCGGACATTTCAACTTCATTTTGTCTAAATTTATTTCATTTACGATGGATGAATGGGTAGATGATGTCCGTCATTGGCGAGTTTTGCGTGCGTTTTCGGCAATCGAAGTTTGGGAGACGCCGTTGTAACGGTGCCCCACATATTCATTATCGTGTATGTTAACATGCAGATGATTTTATTGAATTGAAGAGAGTGAGAGACGGAATGATTTAGAGTTAGAATATAAATAATTCAAGGAATTTTAGCTAGCTGGAGCAGAGTTGTGAGTTCGATCTTACGGTACGGAGGCACTCTCACCACACCGCCAGTAGATGCGGGCCTAAGTACGAACGAGCTCTCGCTCATTCAAATTTTCCATTCAGGTGCTATCCAGAAGCCCCCCAGCTGCCCCCCAACTGTAGCGCCACTTACGGCGGCTTGCGTGGAAGGTCGCCCAAAGTGTATTTGTGTATATCAAAACCAACTTATTTTCAGGGTGGACTTCCTCTTTAATGAACAGGGGGTAATTTTAGGGCAGGGGTAATTTTTGTTTAGGTGGTTGTCCTTGGTTTTCCTTGGGAGAGGGTACTTAGTGGTAATTGTTAACTGGGGTGGGGGGTAATTGTCCTAGGGGGGAATAATTGCCCCCGGGGATGGTTGTCCTTGGGGAGGGGGGAAATTTCAGCCCCGTCCCTCTCCACGTATAAAACACAAATACATGTCATTCTGCTCGACGAGATCTCATCGGCTCTGACTACATTGGACTGCATCTGCGCAGTCTCTATAACAGGTCAACATCTACCACTGATTATCGATAATCAAGCTACGAACTGAACTTCAAAAGTATGAGATGTGTTCGAATGAAATAATCTACGGTAAACTTCTGACTTTTTTCAGAAAATGTTACCGTCGACGACTTAGAATAGAGTTCATTCAATCAGTAAACTATTGTCACAACAAGGTGACATTAGATGGTAAAATCATATCATAAAATCATAACAACACAACAGTAATAACAATAGAAATTCAAAAAAAGATTAATAAAAGAATAAGACGGCCATTGTCTTTTGTATTGACAAAATCAAGTGTTCATAATCCAGGCTTCTGTGCATGCTATTACCATAATGATATTACCATTAATGTACTATACATGAATATGTAAAAGTTTCGAAACATAGCTCCCCCCTTAAGATAAAAAAGAGTTCCATCTTTAAAATGCTTGAACTGTCTTCTCAACAATATTTAAAATATAAGGTAAGAAATTACATTGCAAGGATCTGAAAGGGCTATTTGACTCTCCAAACCCTTTTCATTTCATTTTATAAATAACCTCTCTATCTCTCTTTATATAGACCATTTCTCTCTTGAAAGTCAAATAAACTCGAGAACATCTTGGGGCTCCGCCCCGGAGCCCCCCGACAGGGGCTCTGCCAGGACCCTCAACAATTGACCATAATAATTATCAGGCGAATGGCATCCCATGTTTAGGACCTTACAGCTTTCATAGCAATCACATCTGGACCGTCAAAGAAAAAGTTTGAGAACCCCTGCTTTAAATTATAAATTATGTAGACAACAACGAATTATTGGCAGCACCTCGATGATTTGGTGATTTTACTCAAACCTTTTATTTTGGTTTTAAGATCATTATTTTGGTTTTGGGATCCCAAAATGTCACTATATAACTCTGTAAATACTATTTGGACAATCTAATACTTCTCATTTTATGAGTCACGTAGTGCTATTTTCTCCGAAAGCTCTGTCTCTGTCTGTCTCTTTCTCTCTCTCTCTCTCTCTTTGGCTACTGACCGGGGTCCATATTGATAAAACCATTATAGTTGCCAACTAATTACATAGGCTTTATAGTTGACAACTAGACTTGGTGAGGTTTAACGAATATGAACCCAGATGTACATATCTAAAAACATAAATTGTAAGTGTCTTTATCAAGACTCAACCTTCTATTTAAATACAATACCAATAGGATTAAATTCCACATGTCTCAAGCATTTTTGTACGGACTGTCCCCGCCACCCCCCTCCCCCCACCCACTCAGTTTTATTTAGGGTACGCATATGCGTGTTCCCAGCAACCCCCCCCCCCCCTTTCGGAAAAAGTCCGGTGTGTAAAGTCAATACGGGTCGATATTTTTCTTTTGTAATACGAGCCTTTTTCAGCACCCCCCCCCCCCCTTTCAGCAAAAGTCCGTGTGTGTAAAGTCAATACGGATAGACCTCTTTCTTTTGTTACGTGCCGGAGGGTTTCGGAACACGCAAGGTATCCTTCCGTTCACGGTGTGTGGGGGACGGTCAAAGGGACTTCCCCTTTTCCATAAAACTACTTTATAAAGGCAGTCAAGTTCTTACACTTGTTTGAGGGTCATGAGGAATTATCCATATCAAAAGCAGTAGACGATGAATCGCTTGCATCAGTCATAAAATAAACGTTATGTAAACCTGCATATTGTATGGCTCTATTTACGAAAACTAATGATCATTTCTTGGTGACCTCCTTTCATAGAATGACTGCCTTCAGTATATATACTTACAGAAATAGTGAGACGAGGTGACTACACGAATGACGACAAATATGAATTGATATGACGTAGACTTCATTCTGGCGATATGTCGGGAAAGTAGTAACAGAAGAAGGAAATGGCTCAAAGCACTTATTATGACGTATGCAACTAATGTGTCTACTCGTATTCCTGCCTATCATGAACAGTTCTCGACCAGAGAAGTCTGACTGAGTTACTCTAGTGTTTATTCCTTTTCACATATCCCGGATGGAACGATGATATCATATCGAAATGGTGTACAATGTACATGTTCTTTGTTCGTTCCGCAAGACTTAATCATAATATACGATATCAGCACTCGGAGGCTGTTCATGCTATGCCGCGGCATTGCTTATTTGCTTTGATTCATCGTCTACTGCTTTTGATATGGATAATTCCTCATGACCCTCAAACAAGTAATTGTTCTATTAAATATTGTTTATCATTGGCATTGATGTCATGGGGGGGGGGGGTCCAATGAGGTAGCTGAAATACCAGTCAACAAAGACATCAGGTAGTGTGATGTGAGAAGGCGGGCTCATATGATTTTCTTTTCACTTCTTTTCCTCATCCTTCTTTTTGTCCCATCTTCCTTTCTCTCTCTTCTCTTATTCCCCCTCTCTCTCTCTCTCTCTATATATTCATACTTCTAACAATACAATTTTTAAAAAGTGTTTTTCTGACCCACTCTGTATATATATATAGAGAGAGAGAGAGAGAGAGAGAGAGAGAGAGAATAAGAAATAGAGAGAGAGAAAGATGGGACAGAAAGAACGATGAGGAAAAGAAGTGAAAAGAAAATCATATGACCTCCCCCCCCCCCCTTCTCACATCACACTACCTGATGTCTTTGGTAACTGGTATTTCAGCTACCTCATTGGACCCCCCCCCCCCGCCATGACATCAATGCCAATGATATACACTATTCATTAGAACAGTTAATATCAAATGTGATAAGGGCTTTACTGCTATAATTATCGTATAGATCCAGTATTCCATGAGTCGTGAATCGGTCTGGTAGCAAGGGACATCAATCTAGGGCGCACAGAAGGGGTCCAATATTGCCAGAAATGAATATCCCAAACCAAGCCTCAGAACTGCTATTGTCCTTGTATACTCGTTCGCACCCACACTGGTTGGGCGCAGGAACGAATTTCCCATTTTTATTTCAGAATTTTTCCCGCATGAAAATAATTCAAGCGCTAAAACCACTTGACTGCATCACCCCGAACGGATAAGAGTCTGTCGGTATGCAGTCGGTTCGGCGGTGTGACCAGTGGCGGATCCAGGGGTGGGGGTGTTTTACCTCGAAGGGAAAGGGGAGCTACATCGGTAAACTGAGTCTGCGCGTGATACTCTTTCTACTTTGACTTAATCGAAGCAGAAAGTAATGCCACGCGAAAGCATGAAAAAGGCTTCGACTGCTGATATCGTGTATTGTGATTAAGTCTCGCGGAACGAACACAATACATGTACATGTACATCATTCCGTTATGATATTGGCATTCCATACGGGATATGTGAAAAGGAATACACACGGCAGAAAGTCAGTCAGACTTGTTCGCAGGTTAAGGATAGTTCATGATAGCCAGGAATACGAGGACACAATAAATTGTTGCATACATCATAAGAAGTCCTTTCAACCATTTCCTCCGTCTGTTACTGCTTTCCCGACATATCGACACAATGAAGTCTTTGTCATATCAATTCATGTTTGTCGTCATGCACGTAGTCGCCTCGTCTCACTCTATCTGTAAGTATATGAAGGCAATCATTCTAAGAAGGGAAGTCATCGAGCAATGATCATAAGTTTTCCTAAATAGAGCCATGTAATATACATGTTTTGATAACGTTTATTTTATGACTGATGCAAGTGATCTAACAATGTTTTCTGAGGGAAAGTAGATTCATGTGTTTAGTTTCTGTAGTCTCATGTATCTTGTCTTATCTAAATCATAATTTCTTTTAAAGTAAAATGTACATATAAAATAGTGTCATAGGTTTGGGGATACGTGTCTCCCAACTTCTTGAATGATTAAAGAGAAAGAGAGAGAGGGGAAGAGGGAGGGGGAGATGAGGGTGTAGATACATATACAGAGTGAGTCAGAACAAATTTCCCACTTTTAAAAAGTTGTATTGTTTGAAGTATGAAAACTTAATCATGAGTTTCATGATATGTCTTGATAGAGTTATCCGCCTAGTTCATTAAGGTACCATTTTCATCTGAATCTCTGCATGCATGACTGAACATCAGACAATCTTTACAAGACTGCCAGATCTCACTTGCGCCAAGTTGCTAGGTGAGGAATACAATAATGTTTTGAACAAAGACAGCCAGTTTTTCAGTTATCCAATTAGCCAGACAGACAAAAACACACCAACACACCCACACGCAGACACACACACATACACACACACGCACACACGCACATGCATAGGCACACGCAAATGTGCACAAATGTGCATTCCATTCCCGACAAGGCCCATCCAAACTGTTACTTTTTGTTTGGAATTCTTCTTATCGTACGCAAAGTTGAGTGGCCGCTGTCCTCTTGGTGCGTATTGGCGGATGTTGTGCTTCATGATAATGATGATGATGATAATGATGATGATGATGATGATGATGATGATGATGACATGATGGTGGTAGTGAATGTGTACAAAAGGGAAAGATTTTTAGGGTTATGCCACTTAAACATTCAGTGATTTTGATAAAAATCAATGCTCAATCAGAAAAGGGGTAATTATGAAACAATTATCACCGTCTGTGTTATGTGTGAGTGTGTGTGTGTGTGAGTGTGTGCACGCGTGTGTGTGTGTGTATGTGTGTGTGCGTGTGCGTGTGCGCGTGTCTGACTTTCTTTGTTCAATGCACTGTTTTATTCCTCACCCAGTATTAAACTTGGCGCAAGTGAGATCTGGCAGTCTTGTAAAGATTGTCTGATATTCATTGATGCATGCAGAGTATGATTAAATATTCATACTTCTAACAATACAATTTTTAAAAAGTGTTTTTCTGACCCACTCTGTATATATATATATAGAGAGAGAGAGAGAGAGAGAGAGAGAGAGAGAGAGAGAATAAGAAATAGAGAGAGAGAAAGATGGGACAGAAAGAACGATGAGGAAAAGAAGTGAAAAGAAAATCATATGACCTCCCCCCCCCCTTCTCACATCACATTACCTGATGTCTTTGTTAACTGATATTTCAGCTACCTCATTGGACCCCCCCCCCCCCCCGCCATGACATCAATGCCAATGATATACACTATTCATTAGAACAGTTAATATCAAATGTGATAAGGGCTTTACTGCTATAATTATCGTATAGATCCAGTATTCCATGAGTCATGAATCGGTCTGGTAGCAAGGGACATCAGTCTAGGGCGCACAAGATAAGGAGGCGCGATAGCTCAGTCGGTAGAGCAGTTGTCTCGTAATCCGGTAACCCAGGTTTGAAACCAAGTCGATGCGCTAGTGCCCTTTGGTAAGGCATTAATCCTCACTACCAGGTCCCTCGGAGAGAACCTAAAGCTGTCGGTCGTCTTAGCTTTCTTAGCTGTTAGGTAAAATAACCATCACATCCATCATATCAAAAAGGGGTCCTATATTGCCAAAATTAATGTCCCAAACCACGTCCCAGAACTTCTATTGTCCTTGTATAGAGTTTAAATAACAGCTCGTACGCACCCACAATGGTTGGATTTGCATTTTGTCTTGCAAACTCAGCATGTCTTCTCAAAGACAACAAAATGTCATACTGGCTTTTCGTCAATCCGGTCGGGGCCTTGCCAGGGCAGTCGTATTTAAAAGGTTTGTTTTTCTGAGGAAAAAAAATTATATAAAACAACCAAACGTCTTATACTATTGTTGACATTACTCTTACAATAAATGTAGATTAATAGCTCCAAAGGCTTAGTGTTTTGATCTAAAGGGGTGGGCGCGGGAATGAGTTTCCCATTTTTATTTCTGAATCTGTCCCGCATGCGAATAATTCAAGTACTAAAACCACTCGACTGCAGCACCCCGAACAGCTAAGAGTCTAACAATGTGAAGTCGGTTCGGCGGTGTGGCTGAGGTATTAAAGTGTATTCACTGCGGACTGTTTTGGTTTGAAAACTTCTATGAGAATGGTGGTTGTTACCTTTTTCCATCTTTTTTTAAACGTGTAAATGAATGGAAACTGTGCACTACAAAGTTCGTAAGCTTGTTCAATGAGCTTTGTGTTATAATATACATAAATGTGAAGCGTATTTCACTTCACGTCATAATAATCAAAACTCGCCGCGGTTTACCTTGTCATATCTAAACGAGGCTTTACTGTGTGTTATCTCGACAGAAAGGAGGAACTACATCGGTAAATTAAGTTTGCACGAGATACTCTTTCTACTGTGACTTAATGGAGTCCGTTGTTATCTAGCACTGGGATTTTCCTTAAATATGAACAACAGACGATGCATCAAAGCAGAACAATAATGCCGCGTAAAAGCATGAAAAGCCTTCGACTGCTGATAACGTGTATTGTGATTAAGTCTCGCGGAACGAACACACTACATGTACATGTACACATTTTCGATATGATATGATCATTCCATACGGGATATGTGTAAGGGAATAAACACGGTAGAAATTCAGTCAGACTTGTTCTCTGGTAAAGGACTGTTCATCATAGCCAGGAATACGAGTAGAGACAACTGTTGCATACGTCATAATAAGTGCTTTCAGCCATTTCCTTCTTCTGTTACTACTTTCCCGACATATCGTCAGAATGAAGTGTTCGTCAAATCAATTCATAATTGTCGTCATTCACGTAGTCACTTTGTAACACTATACATGTAAGTATATATACTAAAGGCAGCTATTCGATGAAGGGAAGTCATCCAGACAAAAATATGGGTTTTTAAAAATAGAGACCTAAAATATGCATGTATATCTTTTAATTATGACTGATGTCAGTGAGCTAACAACGTTGAATCTGAAGGAAGGTAGATTCATTTGTTTCGTTTCTCTAGTGTCATGCTTTTTGTCTTATCTTCATCATAGCTTTTTTCTAAGTAAACAGGGTATATTATTGTTATTATTGGTAAGTATTTGGCGTCACCTGTGCCTGGGAGGCACATATAAACAGTGTCATAGGCAGAGTCATTGGTTTGGAGATACGTGCCCCCCCCCCCCTCCTCCAACTCCTTCATTGAAGAAAAGAAGAGAGAAAGAGAAGGTAGAGAGAGAGAGAGAGAGAGAGACAGAAAGAGAGAGAGGAATAAATATATATAGAGAGAGAAAAAAATATGAGGAAATGGAAGAGACAAGATAATCGTACGAGCCCCCCCCCCCCCCCCTCACATCACACTCCCCGATATTAACTGGTATTTCATCAACTTCATCGGACCCCCCTCCCCCCCCCCCCCCCCCCCCGCATGATATCAGTACCACAGATACAAAATATGTATTCGAACAGGTACTATCAAATGTGATAAGGGCTTAACTGTGATATCTATCATAAAGATCTAGTATTCCATGAGTCTTAAATCGGTCTGGTTGCAAGGAACATCAATCTAGGGCGCACAAAAAGGGTCCAATATTGCCAAAATTAATGTTCCAAACCGAATCCCAGAATTTTTATTGTCCTTGTATATAGTGTAAATAACAACTTTTTCGCACTTCGTCTTGCAAACGCAGCATGTCATCTCAAAGACAACAAATGTCATACTGGCTTTTTGTCAACCCGGTTGAGGCCTGGCCACGGTAGTCGTATTTAAAAAGGTTTGTTTTTCTGAGGGAAAAATATTATAAACAACCAAACGTCTTATACTATTGTTTACATTACTCTAAAATGAATGAAGATTCGTAGCCCCGAAAGCTTAGTGTATTGCTTTGAAGGGGTGGGCGCGGGAATGAATTTCCCATTTTCATTTTTGAATTTTTCCCGCAACGATATGGTATTGAAATAAGCCAGTTCATAGTTGAAGTCTAAGCATGCGCAGATACAGATCATTGCGGACTAAATTGTGAAATTCACGGAGATGAAATACTGGATACGTGCTCATGAAAGTTATGTAATTATTATTCATGTATGCACAAGCAGCGCTCTCTATGGTACACAGGCGGAAGTACTCTTTGAAAAGGGGAAACAAAGGCTATTTATGTAGCATCTCCATCGCTGTAGGAGTGATTATTTCAAAATGTACAAAGTGGGACCTCTTCATTTTTTGAAGATCTGTGGATATTTGGGGTCATATATGTGCTAACCTTGAACTGGTCTATTGCCCTAGAGTTGATTTCTCGAAAGTAGTTACGATCTTTTTCCTATCACATATGCTCCCCACAGGTTTGATATCAGCTAGCTGTTCCATACCAGACCCCATACCTAACACCATAACAACTTTGCCGAACCAAACAGTGGATACAGGTTCTTATATCACATGGGGATGCAGTGATGGATACAAGATGGATGGCCTGACAAACACTGCTGTATGGGTGTGCTTAGAGGACGGATCCTGGCTAGGTCATACACCCATATGCACGGGTAAGGTCTTCATATGCTCAAATAATTCAATCTAAATTAATGGATTATATAGAGAACTCAACGAAAAGCTATGTTACTTTGAATTGAGAATGAAAAGAAAAAATCTATGTGTAACTCAAGTTTACAAATAATAGACATGTGTCAAAGTGTGTATGGAAG
Organism: Strongylocentrotus purpuratus; assembly: GCF_000002235.5. Classification (NCBI taxonomy): domain Eukaryota; kingdom Metazoa; phylum Echinodermata; class Echinoidea; order Camarodonta; family Strongylocentrotidae; genus Strongylocentrotus; species Strongylocentrotus purpuratus. The sequence goes on from NW_022145559.1 coordinate 112,885, forward strand.
ATCTTGTATTTGTGACTTATAGTTATTGGACCGCTGTAAAATTTATGTTTATTGATTATGGAATACAATTTTTGGGAAAGAATTACACATTCTGTTTCTATGGAGTGTAGTGGTGTGATTTTGACCAAATTAATTGTGTAAATGACGTAATGTCAATACGGTACGGAATTATTCGGTTATCTGATAGATAGTCGATGTCAATGTAAAATATCGATCATAAAGAAAAAACATCCGAGAAAATAACTTGGTGACGATTTCGATGCCATATTGCATGATCATTAGATTTCAGGTCCAGATCACAAATACGGCAGTGTAATGTTGGCATATTTCATAAGATGACGTACAAGGCCATTGAAATAAACTGGTTTACGGACATAATTATTCATATTTTGTGCATACTCTTTTAAGAACGGTTGTTCTTAACAACCCGAAAACTTGCACGAGGCTTGCTCCACATACCGACAAGTTATGTATGCAGACTGGATTCCATATATTGCAGTTCATTCATTAATACCAGTTTACTGGAAAACCTCGCCACTAGTTCTCCAGGAAAGAAACATCCATGAATTTGAAAATGTTAGTAAACCGGTTTATTTTCTTAGATTGATTTTTCAAAAGTGGTTGCGATCGTGTTTTAATAAGCATTACTCATGATTATCTAGCTATTGGGTGCCCGTCGCCACCCATATCTGCCTATTCAGAGCTCGATCCTCCATTGCATGAAGCTCCCGTGATAAACCAGACGATATCATATAGATGCATGAGCAGTGAATACACTCTGCTTGGAAGTAGCTTGAATAGATGTCTACAAGATGGCACATGGGAGAACGATCCACCAGTTTGTCAAAGTAAGAATCAAAACCGAGATCAACGTGGCAACGTGTATTGTGACTATTGTCCGATATATGTATTTTCCTTTAACCTGTTTTAGGGGGACACATTACTATGAGATAGGACGTAAAACTTAAATTTGCTTCTAATATCATCAACTTTGTGAGAAATCTAGAAAACGGCACAGTTATTGCTTTTAGGTTAAGACATTAGAAGCATGAATTGATTCATCTATTTGCAAGGAAAATTGTACATGAATAACAAACGGCCTTACCTATGTAATGAACTGAAACCGACGGAAAAGACACAAGTAACTACTGGTTTACCTGGTTACCGGTCATGCCTGTATTTGACGTCACCTGTAAATTACTAAATGAAATTTCCTAGAATATAATAAACATAGAGCCTTGTTTTAATAAACATAGAGCCTTGTTGTATATTTTCCTCTTCTTTAGTTTGTCCAAACAGAGGTTGCCGTTATCATGTTCTTAACAAGTGATGATGATAATAGTGGCTTCTTGTAGAGCGCACATGTTCGTCATGCAGTGACGCTCCTGAAGTTCCAATATCTTTACCCCGGTCAAAGCCGAACGGCCAAATATGTAGCGTTCCAGTAAATCAGGTACACATCTAAACCTGGGTGGAGAGTGACAAATTTGGATTAATATTTTAATTACCAAAGGACGATTTTTATCCCGGGAATGGATTCGAAAATTCTACCTTTTAATGGAATGTCAAGAAAATGAACCACTATACCATTACACCTCCACATATAGACTTATCGAACATGAAACTATTGTAAACGTGCAGCAGAAAGAAGCGTAGTTTTTCATTTTTATCCGTGGTATTGTCTTCTGTACGATGTTTTATTTGTAAGGAAATATTTTTCTAACCATTAATTCGATCATTTATTTTGTATCTCAAAGGACAGTGTGATACAGCCGATACTAGACGTTACACCAATCTCACCTGCTTTCGTGCAAATGATACAGAGAGAACGTGGGAAGACTCATTTAACTTCTGCTATGATAACAGGGAGCTACTTGTCATAGTGAAAGATGTTGAAATGCAGAACTTCATTGCCCAATTAACTAGAGATAACATTGACGCTAATAACGTCTGGATCGGTGCAAGGGAAGGTCTAGACTGGAAATGGAGACAAAGTAAGTTCTTTATATTGTGAAGCATATTCAATATTTAATCCAAAACATGTAAACGTATGCGTATTTCATACGGGGAAAAGATCTCATCAAGACGTAAATAATTTCATCAAGTTCGCGTTTTTTAACTTTTTTTTCATTTTCAAATTTTAAAACATTTACAATTGATGTTTGGTTCAGCAACGTCAGTACCTTTGGCATGTTTTGGGGGTAATTGTGATCGTGTAAACCTATGTATGGTTTATGACACAATCTTGTACATCAAGGGTAAATGAGCGGATAACTATGCATTGTCATTTTATTACGTAAGTCTCGGTTCGAGACTACATGTGAGAGCCCGTTCTACGCAGGCGCAATTTAGTTTTTTGCATTGCATGCATCGAGGGTGAGATTACAATCTTACGCCTTATTCTTTGCCTGAATACGTTATTTCGAACTCTTTATTGTGTCTTCACAAAATTGGTCAGTTATTGATTTACTAGGTCTTGGATTAGAATCTAGCTAACACAGAAATGGAAGAGAAATCTAAACTTAAATCTAAGTCACGTCTGATATATCGACGACACATTCGTCATTTGGCCACATAGCAGATGTGACTGAGACCACTTCCTCGCCCACATCAACCAGCATCACCCGAGCATCAAATTCACCATGGAGACCGAGCAAAACAACAGCATCCCCATGATCCCCTTCCTAGACGTCCTCGTTACCAAATCGCCATCCGGCAAACCCGCTCACCAAGACTACAGGAAACCCGCACACACCGATAGATATCTTCACTACATATCCTTCCACCATCCATCCGTACTACAATTAGTCCTCAACGCCCTCATCCGCCGAGCCCATCAACTCAGCGATGCCGACCATCTAGACCAGGTAATCCAGCATGTCACCACAGCCCTAACTACCATCAACAAATACCCAAGACAAAAGATTAAGTCCAGGACTCCCGCCAGCAAGCCCGCAGCCCACACCATCCCTGAAGAGAACCAACTCGCAGCTACACCACCGAAAACAAAATATCAAGCCTCTCATAATATTCAACGTATCCTTCAAGCAGCAGACATCCAAGTTCGACACAGCTCTTCCAAAAAACTCCATTCGATACCCAACTCCCACAAAGAAAAGTATCCAAACCACAAGAAAGCTGGAGTCTACAAAATACCAGGCGAATGTGGAAAAGTCTACATTGGTGAAACGGGGAGAAATCTGGAAAGAAGACTTAACGAGCACATAACCAGCTTCACACTCAGCGATTGGGATAAATCCGCTATCGTCAAACACGCCCAGCAACACGAACACACCATCGAAAACAGTCATCTCATCTCGATAATGAAGCACTGGCATACACGCCGAATCCGAGAAGCCATCGAAATTCACCGCTGCTACACCGTGCCCCAAGACTCAGGATTATACATCAACGACATCTGGAAACCCCTCATCAACAAGTACCCGGTCACTCCTCCTCCACCACCGCCTCCACCACCACCTTCACCACCCCAGCAGATAGCCGTACATCAACCACCGCCACCCGCCGAAACCTCAAAGCAGCCGCCAGCCTCACAGCTTAATACACAGCAGACGACAGCAGTTTACATCGCCGCCTACGTCAGGGACACACACAGTGTCTCGACGACAGCACACCCCACTCATGAATTCGAAACTCCCCCAAGTCCACAACCCGGACACTCAAGCCCAGGCGGACAAGCAGACGGACGAGCAGACCACCCATGTCCACTCCCCGATGACTCATATGGCCCCGAATAGTCCCATTGTACAACGCCCCTATCGTCAGAGTCCAGCAGCCTAACATGTTACCCCAAAAGTCGTTATTTTTTTTATTTTTTTTATTTTTTAAACGAAAAGCACATCCACCCCGACGTACGTTGACATCAGCTCTTCATTGGAACCCTCATGTCCCATTGACTTTTGAAAGTTTACCCACCGTAATTTGGTCAAAATAGGTCGCCAGCTCACCATTGCCTATATAACACATGTGTAACAATTCGAACTTTGGACGCAATTTGCCTCTCGATTATAAGGTTATAAGTCAAGCACACGAAGGATAACAAGTGTAGTGGTGCGCTGATTTGGGCAACATATTGACCTAAAGGGGGCGCTAGAGCCATAGAGGAGCCGGGCTTGGTTGATTAATTGTACGGGTATTAGTTTGACTTTTATATATTTTATTTTGGCAATTATTATGTTTCCAATAGTATGCCGGGAACGGGTAAACAACCCCTAATTTTGAATTCTTGCATTAGATGAAAGTGTTCATTTCGATAAGCACGTTGGAAATGAACACCTGTACATCTTAATGCAGGAATTCATTTACAATTACACTCCACGTACTACGGCAGATGCCGATCCGGATCTCGCATCTCGAATGCAGAAACTTGAAAATATGCTGGCTCAACTCGTTGAGACCGTTCATGCACAGCCCCCGCCTTCATGAATATGTTTATTTGGATGGTGGAGACGTATCTCCGAACTCTCACCGCCACGGCAAAGGCCGCGTGATTCCGCCGATCTCGGTGGCATAGACAGGCCGAAAGTTTAAACACCAGACGAGCGTTGCCGTTGACACGGGCGAACATCATGTGATGATCTGACTACAGGTCTTTAAACATCTCACATGTAGTCTCGAACCGAGACTTATGTAATAAAATAGAAGGATTAAATGAGAACTTACCGTTTGAAGTCTAATCCTTATTTTATGAGTAAGTTGAAGGAAGATAGTACATGTCCACCTCTCCCTCCCTTACTCACAGCCCAAGTTTGAGCGGGTTTCCAACGGTAAAGATATTCATCCTTCTTGTTACCCTGTAGTCACATCATTATTTGAAATGTGCGCATGCGTAGAACGGGCTCTAGCATGTATCTCCCTTCAACTTACAAATAAAATAAGGATCAAACTTTAAACGGTAAGTTCTCATTTAATCCTTTTCTTTCATATATACCTGATTATGTTATCCCCTACGATGAGAATTGAGAACAATTGACGATCTAACGCAAGTTTTAAGACTTATGACAGTGTTTATCCATATTTATTAATCAGGTGACACATACATCGATCGCTTCTTTTGGGAAAAAGCATACCCTGGTTCAAGCTCGGGAGATTGCATCGAGTTATCAATTCAGAATGATTCAGGTGAATTCGCATGGAGTCCTAGGTCACCAGGAGACGAGATTGGTTTGCTATGCCAATATAGTGAGTATAAGCAACTTTGGCTCTTACTAGAATTAATGACTTTTGTTAATGAAATCCGTTCTCGCGGCATGAAATTTATATTCACGAATTTCGGCACTCAGGTTATTGTGATTAATTACTTTTACACGAGGAAGCTTTGGAGAATCTTAACCTCTCACAAATTTGGAAATGTTCTTATTTCGTATTGATTTTCTTAGGCCTACAATTTGTTAATATCTTGGAGATTTACAAGAAGTCTTAAATACAACGAGATGAGCGGACGAGAGAGTAAGGCGTTACTTAATTTTCCATTGTTACAGTAAACATTACGAATATGATGTTGTTGCGAGATTTGATTTAACTATAAAGGTATTCCAATTAAGAGTGTTTTGAAAAGAAAACAAAATTAGACATTTGTAAATAATTATTAGATTTTATAAAACGGCCTCGTGATAATTTCAAATTAAAAGATATTCAACACAAACTGTTTTGAAACTTTACATTTCTGTACTGTGTATGCCATAACAGCATAATGTTTCCAACGTGTGCATATCCTTGTCGAAATTCAAGTTGATTAAAAGCAGAACGCTGATAATAAATTGGCAACTTTTTATGTGTTTAATTAGCTAATTCTTTTCATGATTTTTTTTTGAAGTCTTCTTTTTTTTAAAAGAAAGGTCATGCATCTGTCGAATCGGGTTTGTGCAATCTTTAGATCAAACTTGCCAGAGAGTTGGACTTAACCAATCCGACACGTTGCTAGAATACATGGACACCTGTTTCCAATTCCTGGATGTTTCGAAGAACTGTGATGACGGGGCCGAAGAGTGTAATGGAAGAGGAGGGTTTCTGGCTGAAATACTCGATGAGAGCACTAATGCTTTATTGCTGGACCGAGCCCTATATCTGAGAGACCTAGGTGTAAACACGGCCTGGTGGATTGGTGGTTATGACGAAGACGTAGGACGGTCCTGGTATTGGTCTGATAGTACGTGATTTCTCAGAAACTATTTAGACACAAATTCGAACGATATACCATTAGTCACTTTGCAATGCTAATACAAACAATTTAAATTCTTCCTATTTTAACACAGGAATTGAAATGAGTTTAGAGATATTATACAATATGGACTTTATTGGTCATGAATTTTAAAGTCTGGAAATCCCAATTATCGTTGGCATTATATAAGTAATTCGCTGCAGTCCAGAACTAATACAAATAAATTGTTTAGTGATTGGGAAATCGATTAGCAGAATGAGATTCTCGATCACTCGAATTGTATGGAGAGGTTATTAGTAATGTATTTTATAAATTGCTGTAAAGTAATAACAAGGAGCTATTTATTGCTTTCAAGATTGTTTTCCTCAATTCATTCAATTACAAATAAATAAAAGATACAGTAAACGTTTTTTTTTTATGAAAACACGATTTTAAACCACACGTCCAGCTGAAACTAAGCAATGTAAAAAAAAAAATGCCAAGAATTTACACACTCTATATTAGGCACATCTTGTATGCTATAAATGCAAAACCTGAACCAAACAAGACCCAATAGTAATGTCTGGAATTGACTTTTCCAAATACAGATCAGCATGGACTAGTAAAATTGAAGCTAGTATTTTTTTTTATATTAGGGCTTTCTAATGGAAGTAGAAATCAGACCAAATTCCTAAGGCATAGGAGGACATCATATTCACCATACCATTCATCTCTTTCTTCAGAAACTCGAATGAACTATGAGGAATGGAGCGATAACGAACCTAGTAGTAATACCGAAGACTGTGTAGAAATGAGAAGGGTATTTCAGTACCAATGGAATGACCGACCTTGTTCAGTCCGAAGTCGGACTCTATGTCAAATTGGTGAGAAAATGTGAAATATACTTATTGAATATCTATTAGGGGTCATGGGCTTGTACAAAAATACAAACATACTATGTTAGACGGCTTCTTTGAATAGATGACAAGAATTATAGCTGAGGTGATTTGACAATATTTGAGCCATCAAAATATTGTATATTGTTTAAAGATTATGATACATCATGTATATTATGTACAATTTTCTGTACGTGAATGAAGGAATGGATAGAATATTACGGATAAATTAATTATCAGAATAGATGTTTCAGTGATAAGTATAACGATTGTGTCTCATATATCTTGGAGGAATTCCTGCCTGCGGTGACCCAGGTGAACCTTTGCATGGTAATCGTTTACCAGACGACAGAACAACTTACTCTGTCGATGCTACTCTTCATTTCACCTGTCAGGAGGGCTATACATTATCGGGAGAAAGCGTTTTAAGGTGTATGAATAATGGAGCATGGCATCATCAAAGACCATCATGTGAAGGTAAAGTGATTGTTTTGTCAATATAATTTTTGTATAAGAAATAATAGTTGAATTGTATTCACCCATAGAGTAGCTGCATCAGCATTAATACTCCTCTTCGTCATGTTCATGTAGCTCCTCGAATTATTATTACTCCATCAATTACCAAGTGCCTATTTACACCTGGCTGGATACTGACAAATGTGGACGTATGTCTTGCCAAAGGACATTTATGCCGGGTTGAGATCAGAAACCCAAACGAATGAAATGAGAGTCAAGTGATACAAATATTGAAATTACTTAGCCTTCTACAATGTTACCGTCAATAACATTGTTATTCATAAAGGATTACAATAAGGTACCCTCATGTTAAAGCTAATGATAAATAAACAAATTGAATTTAAAAAAATATACCGACGCTAGGTTTGGATGCGAGATAAACAATAGCATCCCTTCGTGTCCTGTGAACAATGACGTGATATTTGTCAATATGCCAAGAGCATTAGTTTTAACATGGTCATTTTCCATAACAAGCTGATTTTTTCAGGATAGGTCCAGGAATAAGTCTAGATTAACATACTAAAAGTCCTTATAAATCCTCCTTGAGTATTTTCCGCAATCCAAGAAAGCGTTCAAAATGGCCGCCATACGTCCCGAATTTCTTATAGCTTTGCCAGTAGAAAACCCAAATACAAAATTGAAATGTCTAAATATATGTTTTTTAGCACAAGGAACTCAATAAAATACATGTTGATAAATTCTGAAACACACAAGTAGCTATAAACCACTTTAGCCCTTCTCGAAATCCAAAATGGTGCCCAAAATTGCCGCCATTTCCTGTATTTCTTATAACTTTGCAACTATATAACCCAGATACCTAATTGTAATGTCTAAATATATGTTTTTCAGCATATGGAACTCAACCAAATACTTATTAACAAATGTTGAAACCCACAAAAGTAGCAGTAATACATAGGCCTATCAGTACAACAATCTTTTAATTAAAAAATACTTCTGATGCATAAAGTACACACACACACCCACATCTATCTATATGAGTATCTTTTCCCGGTTCGGAGGTTGATTGCAACATCTCTCCATTTCACTCTTCTGCCATTCTGGTGCACTCTTGCAGTTTTAGTCCACTTCAGTTCTTGACATTCTCTTTCCAGTTGATTATGGGTCTCCCTCTACGTCTACTTCCTTCCACTCTTCCCTCCAACACATCCTTCAAGAGGCTCTGGTGCCTTTTAACATGGCCAAAGTATTTGATTTCTCTCTCCTTAACTAATCCCACTAGTGCAATTTGTTTATGCCCTGCCATGTGCAATATCTCTTTGTTGGTTTTTTTTTCGTTTCCAGGATATTTTCATCATTCTTCTGTAGATCCACATTTCAAAAGATGTTATTCTATTTTCCATGGCCTTGTTTATTGTCCATCTTTCTTCTCCATACAATAGGACAGACCATTCATAACAGTTTACTAGTCTCAACCTAAGCGCAAATTCCACCTTTCTATTTGTGAATAATCCTTTCATTGCCAAAAATGTATTTTTCTTTTTATTTCTGCTTCGCATCTGGCATCATCTGTGATATTTTGTCCTCAGTAGATGTAATTACTGATTTGCTCAATGATATGTCCATTGAGTTTCAAACATATTATAGGCTTATTCTTTGTTTTACTAAAAAATGACTTAGTTTTCTTGACATTCATGCTTAGTCCAAAGTCTTCACTTTTGACTTTTACAATATCCAATACATGTTGCAACTCTGCTTCATTCTCTGCGCAAAGTACAGTTTCAGCAGCATAACGTAAATTATTAATAATTACACCCCCAATACTAACACCTTTCATATCTGAAATTCCCTGAATACCAACTCTGTGCACAAGTTGAACAGAGATGGGGACATTACGCATCCGGCCCTGACGTACTCCTCTTTTGATTTTTGTGTAACCTGTAATTTCATTGTTAATTTTGATGGCAGCTGTCTGCTCCCAGTAAAGTTTGGATATGAGACGTATGTTCTTACCATCTAGATTAATTTTTTGTAGGCTTTCAATCAATTCACATACATACACATATGGCTGCTTTCATCATCCTCAACGATATCATACTGACAGTGTGCAACCGTGAAGATGGAACTCATAGAAATTGCCCGTTTGTATGCAGTGTGATGGTAGTCATGAAGAGATTCAACACTGCTGGCCCCATAAAGGCTTCCCCGGCTCTTTTTTTAACCTCGTCATGGGTGCTTTCACTGCGAATATATCAAGTTGCCCGAGAAACTAGCATGACTAGTAAGTCTGTGTCCGTACGTACCAACGACAACAACGGGCACCTGTTCTGACTCTGCTACTGCTTGTGCTGTAGAGACAATCAGGGTAGTGGCATCCGCTTCTGCCTGCTTGATACGTATTTTGTCACGTAGAGTTTGTATAAGTCTCACTTACTATTGCTGTTGGCTAGGAAAGCTGTCTTGGTTGTGCTTGTTGGCATATTATCATTGAATAAAGAGGTACTTCTCTGGGCTTTTCGTCTCTGGTCAGCTACCTTTGTGGAAGTTGCACTTCCATATCCATCGGACACCACCGTCAAATGAGCTCCATAATGCTTAAGGGTGTATAAAATATATGAGTGAACAAATTCAGCATAGGTTGACAGTTGTGGCCGAACTACTGATTGCAGTAGGTGAACACCATCTTTAACAAAGAGACCATTTCTGGCAGGTTGGATTGCTTGGTGAACGAATTCAGCAGGAGACCCAGAGAACTATTTGTTGGCTTCCGCATCACCCTACCTTTGAAAGGGAAAGTGCCTGGGATTTAGTTCATAAGCAAAGAACGATTACATCTCAGTGTTGTTATTCAGGACACATGTGATTATGTAGAACAGTAGCGCTGGGTTGACTTATGTGCTTTGTCCCCTGATATTCACTCTCTTACTCTTGGCACCAATGGGCTTCACCTTGTCCTACGATGTACGTAGCTTGATATATGTATACTTCCTACCATGCATTAGTTTCGGATGCCGCTACTAGGCCGATTTGTATAGGTTAATCACAATTAATAGATGAGCCAGCAACGATGCCAGGAGACCAGAAGATGCAAAGAGACCAGGCAATTAGTTTTATATCCAGCAAGTGGTGATGTGCCTGCAGCTATCCAACAAAGATACATCTATCTTTATTGTCTCTTGACCTGGTACTTTGCTGTATGTCTTTATGCTGCTCTGATGTACCAGTGTGTACTCCGGTGAAGTGTCCCAGTTCATCACAGGTAGGAACACAGCGAGGAAGTGCATGAACCCACTAAGCCAATGTACGGTCTGTGATTCCACGTCCACGAGTCATTTCTCTAGCTGAGATGGAGCTTCCAGTCCCCTGTCCTTTCAGCTGGAATAAAAAATTTGCAGAAGAGACATATAATTGTCGGATATACTGCAACCAAAGTTTCCCTGTCCTACTTGTTGTCCTGCTGCCCGGTTAATGAGTTGTGAAATGATCTGACTTTAACTGTTTGACACACTCTACTCAGGTACAGCGTCACTTTCTTGTCCTGGTTGAGGAGTGCACCATACAGATTCGCTAAGTGGTCCTTTTCTATGCTGTCTAAGACGCCAGGTTTACCCATCAACACGCCAATGAGGGCAGCTGAAGTAAGAATGTGAGCACGAAGAGAAGGGGAAATGCATGACCAGATTGCATGTATACGACAGACGCTTTGGCGTACACTGTCTCCCATAGCTCTGCAACCACACTTCCGCCCATATATGCTGCCGAGATATGACATGAGGAGGTGAAATCCACCGAGACGGACGATTACTTTTCCTAGGTCTTGAGAAGCTACAATTTCTGCTGCCTTGATGTACGAGGGCTGGTCAAATGTTACTGCACATATTCTTAAGTTATGTTTTACACATTGTGACTGTGCAAAGTATAGTGCCGTGTACTCGGATTGGAGGGGTCTAAATTTATGAAGGGCAGGGTTTCAATTCTCACACTGGTCACTCTGCATGGCCACTTTCATGAAACCACTCCATGAAGGACAAAGCTCATGTTGCTCAGCTCAAGATGTCTATCTGTTCACGCGAGCCACACTTCCGGTGTTTATAGCTAGGCAGCTATTCCAACAATATTGGCGACAAAAATGACCTGGTCTACTAGCAAGAGATGACATGGCATGTGCTATTGAGGTGCATTTCCTGTTTGAAACCGTATGACTTTTGCCTTTGCGACATTAACTGGTACTAATGTGTTTCCATTTTCACTTCCATCTAACGTTGAGTACTCTTCATGGTTGCACACTGTCAGTCTGATGTCGTTGAGGATGATTGAAGCAGCCATATATGTGCATGTATGTGTGGGTGGGTGGGTGGGTGTGTATACTTTAGGTATACGGAGTATTTAATTATTTAATGAAAGTTTTATTTGTACTGATATGTATTTCAATGGTGCTTTTCTAGTATAGACATTTGAATTTATATTCATAACGTATCTACTTAATTAATACAATGAGATAAAAATTGAAAATGGTGGCTGTTTGGGGTGCCTTCTTGGATTTCGGAAAGAGCTCGAGTAGTTTTACTGCTACTTGTGTGTTTAAAAATGTATTAATAAGTATTTGGTTATGTTCATTATGCTAAAAACATATATTTAGACATTAACATTTTGTATTTGGGTGATCTAGTTGCAAAGCTATAAGAAATTCAGGAAATGGCGGCCATTTTCGGCGCCATTTTGGATTTCGGGATGGGCTAAATTGGTTTATAGCTACTTGAGTGTTTCAAATTGATCAAAATGTATTTTTTATGAATTCAGTACGTATGGCGGCCATTTTAGACGCCATCTTGGATTGCGGAAAACACTCAAAGAAGATATACGAGGACTTTTAGTATGTTAATCTAGACATATTCCTGGACCTATCCTGAACAAATCAGCTTGTTGTGGAAACTGTACAGGTTTAAGCCTATTTTGACCTAATGCTCTTGGCTACAAGTCTTTCCTGTTTTTTCTGAATAGCTGTCGAGTGTGAGGGAAGCCCACCAGAGGTCGCCCGTTCATCCACCATGATACTAGGATCAGCGTTTCAAGATATAGCTCTATACGTCTGTCGAGATGGTTATATTCCTGACAATGAACCAATCAGCTTCTGCCAGCATTCAGGCATATGGAGTTCACCTAGCTTTACATGTAACGGTGAGTTTATATTTATTTAGGTATTTATTGATTCATTTTTTTCTCCATTTAGTTTGTTGTTAATGTATTTATTTATTCTTTGTACAGGGTAGTCTAATGAGAATATATACACTACTTTGTAAGAGAACCATGTGTGTAAGGAAGATAGATTGGTTTGTTTGCTTATTTCACATGACTGCTAAGATAGCATACGTCTGCTTGTAAGTATTAAAAGAACCAGGTGACCGACGGCTTTCAATCATTTCCGTGAGACTTGGTAATAACTAATAATAATACAATTTTGACAATAATAGTAATTATAATTTACATTTTAAACGCGCCTAATATTTTTTTCTTTGTAATGCCACTTTCTACATAATTGATGTGTGGCTTCAGAGACAATGCTACTTCACCTCGTGTAATTTTGTCGTATGGTTTAGTGCTATTCGGATTTTATAACAAAATCCATGATAAGAATTTATTAACCGATGCTGTGTTACGTAATGATGTTTGTCTTCCCAGAGTTTATCCCGTGTAACAGCAACCCCTGTATGAATGGAGGTACTTGCTTAGACGTAGATGAATCTTCATTTAGCTGTACATGTACATTAGGCTACATTGGTCCGACGTGCAATAACGGTAAGACATTGATTGAATGATTGATTAGTTTGCCAACAACAATAACAACGTATGTACAAAATGCGTCATAACAAAACCGAATGGAAACGCACATTTGCAAACTTGAAGTTTGGTCTTATTTCCCCAGGGTAGCCATTTCAGTATTAATAGGCCTTCTATTCTTGCTACAGGCTCCGAAATTCTTAATACCCAGCTATTTGCAGGTACCCATTAACTCCTGGGTGAAGAGAAGCAAATGTGGCGTTGTGTCTTGCCAGAGGGTGTACGGTGCTGGGTGGGATTCGAACCCTCAACCCTTGGATCGAGAGACAAGTGTATGAACCACTCTGCCACGACACCTATGATATGATAAAAGCTGGTCAAAGGGACCAGAAAATAACGCATGTGTTAATTCATATTTTGTACAGGGGTCAGGCCTGACAGAGATGTACCTACAACGTTTCTATTTCAGTGGTTAACGCTTCAAAAGATCGAAGGGTATAACGCTGGTTCCACCAAAAGCTAGTTGCGACCATGCACTGCATCTATTATCATTCTTCATAATTTGTAACCGAAATAATGTGTAGGCGAAATGCGTGTGCCATAGAGCATCTGCATGATTGATTGAGTTAGGTGGTATTTAAAGATGAAATGGAAGGGGCATGACCGAATCCATCCTATGCTTACTAAACCTCTGTACTTCGCTCATTTTTGTTAATCAAATTACATTTTTCATATTTCTCCCGGGGCTTTTCTTGCCACAATGCAAGCACCACAACTACATTTTACTTTACTAACATCATGCAGTTGGCATTAAACAAAATTGTCTTCAAATAAAATTTATTTTTAATTCTCAAAGCAAATAATAATATATCCTAAGTACGCAACACAAAATAATGAATGTGATGGCAATACGCAGTACACAGTATTACAAATTAAAAATAACATAGTAAGCGTTATAACATGTTTCAATTCAATTTTACATCTCGCCATTTATCATTAAATAAAACAAATTTGTCTCGTTTTGGATAGATTATTCGTTCAAGGTCATACAAAATATTCCGACTGTTTCTTAAATGATGCAAAATATAATCTACTATGTTTACATTTTTGTAGAGAATATATAGTATTTCGTGTTTAAAATTAAAAACTTCAAGTGACAGAAATTTCCCCCAGAAGTTCCAAATATAAATGTATTCATGGTCAATATAGTTTTATTATATCAAGTGTTTTCTCAAATTGTAATGTAAATTGGACATTCCCAGTACAAATGTGCGATTATTCCAACACTATTAAAAAAAAACATTGATCAGAATGTAATATACCTACCAATTTCAAATATTGATTTACCCCTAGAGTATTATGTAATAATTAAAACTGAAAATAACACAATTTTGTTAATAGTGCATATTTAAAGGGAAATTTTGTCCAATCCAAAATCGGTTCCAATGAAATTGAGTTCCACTTTCTTTGGTAAATTGTAACTTGAATTATTTTATCAATGCATAATTTAGGAATTACTTTAGAAATTTTAGTTTTCTTTTTCATCCTACCAATTAAATGTTAATACGGGTTCATATTTGAAATGGGAGCATTTTTTATAAAATATTTTCATTGTAAATAAATGTTGGATATGACAGAATACACCTCCATGGAATTACATCAAATATGGTATTTTTGCACAAATTAATCATAACTCAAAAAAAGACCCATCCTATTTTAATAAATTAATCATTTGTATTACGCCATAATTTATCCAATCAAACTTAAACGACAACATTCCCATTTATTATCATACATAAGTTATTCCAAATAATTTGATTATGAATAAAATGATCACTTGGGTTCTCAAGAAAAGTAATATCACTCCAGGCTACGGACATTTCTTTTATGAAGGAGAGATATTAATCTTCATCAATTGCACTTTACTTTCTACATTATAATTTCAAATATATCATAACCTAATTTCATCCTATAAAATTCAAAATTATTCCCAGTGGCCTTTTTTCTGTATTGATGCGATCATGAGTCCCATAATAGTTGACGGTAAATGTAGCATTTTCAAACACCCTTCATTATGATCTACTTTAATTGTTTTCCGATTTATCTTGTCTGGTGAACGATTCCAAATAAAAGAGTATATAATAGATTCAACTTCATGAATAAATAATTCAGTGGGTTTCGGTGATATTGATAAAAGAACAATAAGTTGGGAAATGGCAAATGTTTTGACGATAATAATTTTACCCTATGGTGTTAAGTCTCTCATCGATCATATTCCCAAGATTCGTTTCAAAGTTAGTTATTAGGGCAAAACATTTAATCCGTATAAATCATTCGAGTTCATTGAAAAACGCCCGCCTAATAAAAAAAATGGATCTTTTAGAGTATTTCAATTCTTTAAACTTACGCCTGGGGGTTTGGCTTTGTAAAAACCCAAGATATTTACCTGCACTTGCTACTCTCCATCCGGGTGTTAAATGGGTACTCGGTAGGATGCGAAATTTCATGTGGTTGGACGAGCAATATGCGCTTGTAAAATGGCGACTGACTGGAATGCTCCCCAGGGAGTGAAAATATGCATACATTGTGTGCGGGTAAGCCTGAATCCGATGACCGGAGTTATAATATATCTGTAAAGCGCTTAGGCACATCGTTGGATCGCTATATAAACACGGAATACTATTATTAGTATTATAATATTATTCCTGATTCTATAATCATCAAACAGTTGCCTATCTATATTTTTCTCAGCTTTCGGTACCATATTTCTTTTATTTTGTCACTCTAATCCACCAGCCATTTAAGGACTTTGTTTAGTGTTGAACCTAAAAGTTAAACGTTGTTTGTCATTCTTTCAGAGATAATGCTTAGGACGCCAATCACCTTTACTACGCAAGCTTCTCCGCAAAGCACAGAATCACAATCAGGTTTGACTTTGTATCAAGATATCAATTTGTTTTTAACATGACCCCAAAGACTTTCAAAATGGCTCACTTCTAATCATCTGGTCTTTATTTTTTTGTAACCATCATCTGTGATGCTACCTTGGTATTTCTAATTTTTATCATTCTTTTCACTACCATCCTAGTTCCTACATCAACCTCATCGCCTACTGTTTCTTTCACCCAGAAACTTTTTATACCTTATTTTGGACACTTGCAGGACTCACATTGGTGTTGGCTCCAGGGGGCAGAGCCCTAAGAAGCTCAGGGGTTCGGGGCAATAAATAACGGTGGTCAGATGAGCATATATTTTTACCGTATTTCTGACACTGGCAGGACACAAATTAGTGTTGGGTCCAGGGGGCGAAGCCCCCAGAAGCTCAGGGGTTTAATACATTAAATTATCGTCAGATGTGCATATTTTTTACCTTATTTGTGACACTGGCAGGTAACGAATTGGTGTGGGATCCAGGAGGCGGAGCCCCCGGAGGCTCAGGGGTGTTAGGCAATAGATAATATTCCATATGAGCATCCAGGGGGCCGCCTTAGGGCCCCTGGTGGGGAAGAGGGGATGGAGCCCCGGAAACTTAGGGGTTTTATGCATTTAATTACGGCCAGATGAACATATTTTGATACCTTATTTGTGACACTGGCAAGACACTAATTGGCGAGAGGTCCAGGGGGCCGAGACCCCAGAAGCTCAGGGTTTTTAAGCATTACATTACCGTCAGATTAGCATCCAGCAGTTTTAGGGCTCTAGATGGGGTCCAGGGGACAGAGTCACCGGAATTCAAGGCGTTTAGGCATTTAATTACGGTCAGATGAGCATATTTTGATACCTGTGATATCTTTCCCCTTTTTTTTCCTTCTTTTTTTCCCCACTTTTTTTTTCCTTCTTTCGTTTTCCTTTTTGTTCCTTATTTTTTCCCTTCTTTTTCCCCCTTCTTTTTTTTCCAGGGGGGGGGGGGCCGCCCCCCCCCCCCCTAGATCCGCCACTGTATGAAGAAAAGCACTAATTCTATCGTGACTCTGTGATTTACTTAATTTCAGATTTGTTGTTAGTTCGGTTATTTCATTAGGATCAGTGGGATTAAAAAACAGTGTTGAATTTGAAGGTTTACGAAGAAATGTAGTAAAATTGTCGTTCAGTGTATTAAGTTTATTTGCTAAATTAGGTCCTATGTTAACAAAATAGGAATTAAAGGTATCGGCTACATCTTTAGACTTTATAACTACATCATTTATTGTAAAATTATCGTTGGGCAATTTTTTTTTCTTCCAACCAAATCATTAATAAAGTAGATTTCATATTGGATTTCACCATATTGAGTTTGTCGGAATAGTAAATTTTACGAGAATATCGAATGATGTTAATTTATTTATTTCGGTATGTTTTATATTTGTTTCGTTATGAATAGTTGATTTCGTTGGATAAGTCTCATACAGTTTAATCTTTGTGTGTATCGATTGTAGAATTACTTTTGTTTTCCATGGCATTTTACAACGCTTATTTTATTTGTTCGCAAACACTAGTGGACAATTTTTGCCATAATATATCTGCAATTTTATATTAAAAAGTTCGTACGCTATATCTGCATTTGATTCATTAAAGACGATCAACCATTCTTCTGTTGCTAGATCACTTGTAAACGATTCAATATTTTGGGGAGTTTCTTTTCTGTACATGTTAGATTTAGCTGACTTTTTAATTGTAATTTCATTATTACATATTAAAAAAATTGGCAAATGATCAGATATATCAGAAAATATTAATCCACTGGATATTCGTGGTCATATAATTATGTGCTAACCTTGAACTGGTCTATTGCCCTAGTAGTTGCGATCCTTTTCCTATCACATATGCTCTCCACAGGTTTGATATCAGCTAGCTGTTCCATGCCAGACCCCATACCTAACACCATAACAACCTTGCCGAACCAAACGCAGGATACAGGTTCTTATATCACATGGGAATGCAGTGATGGATACATGATGGATGGCCTGACAAACACTGCTGTATGGGTATGCTTAGAGGACGGGTCTTGGCTGGGTCATACACCCATGTGCACGGGTAAGGTCTTCAAATAAATCTACATCAGCGCTTGATATAGAGAATTTAAAGAAGATATATGTTACTTTGAATTGAGAATGAAAAGAATAAATATATGCGTGACTCAAGTTTACAAATAATAGACATGTATCAAAGTGTGTATGAAAGATCTTGTATTTGTGACTTATAGTTTTCAGACCGCTGTATAATTTATCTTTATTTATTATGGAATACAATTCTCAGGAAAGAATTATACATTCTGTTTCTAAGGAGTGTAGTAATGTAATTTTGACCAAATCAATTGTGTGAATGACGTAATGTCAGTGCGGTACGGGATTCTTCGGTTAGCTGATAGATAGTCGATGTCAATGTAAAATATCGATCATAAAGAAAAAACATCCGAGAAAATAACTTGGTGACGATTTCGATGCCATATTGCATGATCATTAGATTTCAGGTCCAGATCACAAAATATGCCAGTGTAATGTTGGCATATTTCATAAGATGACGTACAAGGCCAATGAAATAAACTGGTTTACGGACATAATTATTCATATTTTATGCATATTGTTTTAAGGAAGGTTGTTCTTAACAATCCGAAAGCTTGCCCGAGGCTTGCTCCACATACCGACAAATTATGTATGCAGACTGGAATCCATGTATTGCAGTTCATTTATTTATACCAGTTTAATAGAATACCTCGCCACTAGTTATCCATAAAAGAAACATCCATGAATTTGAAAATGTTAGTATAAAGGCGGTTTATTTTCTTAAATTGATTTTTCAAAAGTGGTTGCGATCGTGTTTTAATAAGCATTACTCATGATTATCTAGCTATTGGATGCCCTCCGCCACCCATAGCTGCCTATTCAGAGCTCGATCCTCCATTGCCTGAAGCTCCTGTGGTAAACCAGACGATATCATATACATGCAGCAGCAGTGAATACACTCTGCTTGGAAGTAACTTCAATAGATGTCTACAAGATGGTACATGGGAGAATGATCCACCAGTTTGTCAAAGTAAGAATCAAACCCGAGATCAACGTGTATTGTGACTATTGTCCGATACATGTAGTTTCCTTAAACTTGTTTTGGGGGGACACATTACTATGAGATAGGACGTAAAGCTTAAATTTGCTTCTAATATCATCAACTTTGTGAGAAATCTAGAAAACGGCACAGTTATTGCTTTTAGGTTAAGACATTAGAAGCATGAATTGATTCATCTATTTGCAAGGAAAATTTTACATGAATAACAAACGGCCTTACCTGTGTAATGAACTGAAACCGACGGAAAAGACACAAGTAACTACTGGTTTACCTCGTTACCGGTCATGCCTGTATTTGACGTCACCTGTAAATTACTAAATGAAATTTCCTAGAATATAATAAATATAGAGCCTTGATGTATATTTTCCTCTTCTTTAGTTTGTCCAAACAGAGGTTGCCGTTAACATGTTCTTAACAAGTGATTATGATAACAGTGGCTTCTTGTAGAGCGCACATGTTCGTCATGCAGTGACGCTCCTGAATTTCCAATATCTTTACCCCGGTCAAAGCCGAACGGCCAAATATGTAGCGTTCCAGTAAATCAGGTACACATCTAAACCTGGGTGGAGAGTGACAAATTTGGATTAATATCTTAATTACCAAAGGACGTTTTATCCCGGGAAGGGATTCGAAAATTCTACCTTTTAATGGAATGTCAAGTAAATGAACCACTATACCATTACACCTCCACATATATACTTATCGAACATGAAACTATTGTAAACGTGTAGCAGAAAGAAGCATAGATTTTTCATTTTTATCCGTGGTATTGTCTTCTGTACGATGTTTTATTTGTAAGGAAATATTTTTCTAACCATTAATTCGATCATTTATTTTGTATCTCAAAGGACAGTGTGATACAGCCGATACTAGACGTTACACCAATCTCACCTGCTTTCGTACAAATGATACAGAGAGAACGTGGGAAGACTCATTTAACTTCTGCTATGATAACAGGGAGCTACTTGCCACAGTGAAAGATGTTGAAATGCAGAACTTCATTGCCCAATTAACTAGAGATAACATTGACGCTAATTACGTCTGGATCGGTGCAAGGGAAGGTCTAGACTGGAAATGGAGACAAAGTAAGTTCTTTATAGTGTTAAGCATATTCAATATTTAATCCAGAACATGTAAACGTATGCGTATTTCATACGGGGAAAAGATTTCATCAAGACGTATATAATTTCAGCAGGTTCACGTTTTTTAACTTTTTTTTCATTTTCAAATTTTAAAACATTTACAATAGATATTCGGTTCAGCAACGTCAGTACCTTTGGCATGTTTTGGGGGTAATTATGTTCGTGTAAACCTATGTATGGTATATGACACAATCTTGTACATCAAGAGTAAATGAGCGGATAACTATGCATTGTTATTTTATTACGTAAGTCTCGGTTCGAGACTACATGTGAGAGCCCGTTCTACGCATGCGCAATTTAGTTTTTCGCATTGAATGTATCGAGGGTGAGATTACAATCTTATTCATTCTTTATTTATTATGTCTTCACAAAATCGGTCAGTTCTTGATTTACTAGGTCTTGGATTAGAATCTAGCTAAAACACAAATGGAAGAGAAATCTAAACTTAAATATAAGTCACGTCTGATATGTCGACGACACATTCGTCATTTGGCCACATAGCAGACGTGACTGAGACCACTTCCTCGCCCACATCAACCAGCATCACCCAAGCATCAAATTCACCATGGAGACCGAGCAAAACAACAGCATCCCCATGATCCCCTTCCTAGACGTCCTCGTTACCAGCTACACCACCGAAACAAAATATGTTTGTTCTACCCTATATCGGTCAAGCCTTTCATAATATTCAACGTATCCTTCAAGCAGCAGACATCCAAGTTCGACACAGCTCCTCCAAAAAACTCCATTCGATACCCAACTCCCACAAAGACAAGCATCCAAACCACAAGAAAGCTGGAGTCTACAAAATACCAGGCGAATGTGGAAAAGTCTACATTGGTGAAACGAGGAGAAATCTGGAAAGAAAACTCAAGGAGCACAGAACCAGCTTCACACTCGCCATCGTCAAACACGCCAAGCAACACGAACACACCATCGAAAACAGTCATCTCATCTCGATAATGAAGCACTGGCATACACGCCGAATCCGAGAAGCCATCGAAATTCACCGCCACTACACCGTGCCCCAAGACTCAGGATTATACATCAACGACATCTGGAAACCCCTCATCAACAAGTACCCGGTCACTCCTCCTCCACCACCGCCTCCACAACCACCTTCACCACCCCCGCAGATAGCCATACATCAACCACCACCACCCGGCGAACCCTCAAAGCAGCCACCAGCCTCACAGCTTAATACAGAGCAGACGACAGCAGACTACAACGCCGCCTACGTCAGGGACACACACAGCGTCTCGACGACAGCACACCCCACTCATGGATTCGAAACTCCCCCAAGTCCGCAACCCGGACACTCAAGCCCAGGCGGACAAGCAGACGGACGAGCAGACCCCCCATGTCCACTCCCCGATGACTCATATGGCCCCGAATAGTCCCATTGTACAACGCCCCTATCGTCATGTTAGCCTGTGGAATTTTACCCCCAAAATCGTTATAAATTCATTTTTTGTTTAAACGAAAAGTACATCCACCCCGACGTACGTTGACACAAGCTCTTTCATTGGAACCCTCATGTCCCATTGACTTTTGAAAGTTTACCCACCGTAATTTGGTCAAAATAGGTCGCCAGCTCACCATTGCATTTATATCACATGTGCAACAAGTCGAACTTTGGACGCAATTTGCCACTCGATTTTAAGGGTATAACTCAAGCACACGAAGGATAACAAGTGTAGTGGTACGCTGATTTGGGCAACACATTGACCTAAAGGGGGCGCTAGAGCCATAGAGGAGCCGGGCTTGGTTGATTAATTGTACAGTTATTAGTTTGACTTAGCAATTATTATGTTTCCAATAGTATGCCGGGAACGGGTAAACAACCCCTGGTTTTGAATTCTTGCATTAGATGAAAGTGTTCATTTCGATAAGCACGCTGGAAATGAACATTGTGCACCCGCAAGCCTATGTATATCTACATCACCATGCAAGCCGATAAGTACAAGCAGCATCAAATCTAAACTCGATTCCAAGATTTCTTCGCAGTCGATTTCGACATGTGCGAACGAAAACAGCACGGGTGTCGCTGCTCCTACAACGCGGCAAAAAACGCACCGAAAAAGTCAGGCAAGACGAAGCCTTCTGCGTCTTCTACAGGCAAAGGAAAATGCCTACTCCACATAATACGGCAGATGCCGATCCGGATCTCGCATCTCGAATGCAGAAACTTGAAAATATGCTGGCTCAACTCGTTGAGACCGTTCATGCACAGCCCCCGCCTTCATGAATATGTTTATTTGGATGGTGGAGACGTATCTCCGAACTCTCACCGCCACGGCAAAGGCCGCGATGATTCCGCCGATCTCGGTGTCAAAGACGGGCCGAAAGTTTAAACACCGGACGAGCGTTGCCGTTGACACGGGCGAACATCATGTGATGATATGACTACAGGTCTTTAAACATCTTACATGTAGTCTCGAACCGAGACTTATGTAATAACATAGAAGGATTAAATGAGAACTTACCGTTTGAAGTTTAATCCTTATTTGATGAGTAAGTTGAAGGAAGATAGTACATGCCCACCTCTCCCTCCCTTACTCACAGCCCAAGTTTGAGCGGGTTTCCAACGGTAAAGAGATTCATCCTTCTTGTTACCCTGTAGTCACATCATTATTTGAAATGTGCGCATGCGTAGAACGGGCTCTAGCATGTATCTCCCTTCAACTTACAAATAAAATAAGGATCAAACTTTAAACGGTAAGTTCTCATTTAATCCTTTTCTTTCATATATATACCTGATTATGTTATCCCCTACGATGAGAATTGAGAACAATTGACGATCTAACGCAAGTTTTAAGACTTATGACAGTGTTTATCAATTTTTATTAATCAGGTGACACATACATCGCTCGCTTCTTTTGGGAAAAAGCATACCCTGGTTCAAGCTCGGGAGATTGCATCGAGTTATCAAATCAGAATGATTCAGGTGAATTCGCATGGAGTCCTAGGTCACCAGGAGACGAGATTGGTGTGCTATGCCAATATAGTGAGTATAAGCAACTTTGGCTCTTACTAAAAATAATGACTTGACCTCTGTTCTCGCGACATGAAATTTACATTCACGAATTTCGTCACTCAGGTTATTGTGATTAATTACTTTTACAAGAGGAAGCTTTGGAGAATCTTAACCTCTCACAAATTTGAAAATGTTCTTATTTCGTATTGATTTTCTTAGGCTACAATTTGTAAATATCTTGGAGATTTGCAAGGAGTCTTAAATACAACGAGATCAGCGGACGAGAGAGTAAGGCGTTACTTAATTTTCCATTGTTACAGTAAACATTACGAATATGATGTTGTTACGAGATTTGATTTAACTATAAAGGTATTCCAATTAAGAGTGTTTTGAAAAGAAAACAAAATTAGACATTTGTAGATATATTACTAGATTTTATAAAAACGACCTCGTGATAATTTCCAATTAAAAGATATTCAACACAAACTGTTTTGAAACTTTACATTTCTGTACTGTGTATGCCATAACAGCATAATGTTTCCAACGTGTGCATATCCTTGTCGAAATTCAAGTTGATTAAAAGCAGACGTATCGCAAGGACGCTGATAATAAATTGGCAACTCTTTTATGTGTTTAATTAGCTAATTCTTTTCATGATTTTTTTTTTGAAGTCTTCTTTTTTTTTAAAGAAAGGTCATGCATCTGTCGAATCATGTTTGTGCAATCTTTAGATCAAACTTGCCAGAGAGTTGGACTTAACCAATCCGACACGTTGCTAGAATACATGGACACCTGTTTCCAATTCTTGGATGTTTCGATGAACTGTGATGACGGGGCCGAAGAGTGTAATGGGAGAGGAGGATTTCTGGCTGAAATACTCGATGAGAGCACTAATGCTTTATTGCTGGACCGAGCCCTGTATCTGAGAAGCATAGGTGTAAACACGGCCTGGTGGATCGGTGGTTATGACGAAGACGTTGGACGGTCCTGGTATTGGTCTGATAGTACGTGATTTCTCAGAAACTATTTAGACACAAATTCGAACGATATACCATTAGCCACTTTGCAATGCCAATACAAACAACTTTCAATTTAAATTCTTCCTATTTTAACACAGGAATTGAAATGAGTTTAGAGATATTATACAATATGGACTTTATTGGTCATGAATTTTAAAGTCTGTTGGCATTATATAAGTAATTCGTTGCAGTCCAAAACTAATACAAATAAATTGTTTAGTGATTGGGAAATCGATTAGCAGAATGAGATCCTCGATTACTTGAATTGTATGAAGAGGTTATTAGTAATGTATTTTATAAATTGCTGCAAAGTAATATCAAGGAGCTTTTTATTGCTTTCAAGATTGTTTTCCTCAATTCAT
Organism: Strongylocentrotus purpuratus; assembly: GCF_000002235.5. Classification (NCBI taxonomy): domain Eukaryota; kingdom Metazoa; phylum Echinodermata; class Echinoidea; order Camarodonta; family Strongylocentrotidae; genus Strongylocentrotus; species Strongylocentrotus purpuratus. The sequence continues at coordinate 137,735 of NW_022145559.1, forward strand.
TCAATTACAAATAAATAAAAGATACATTAAACAGTTTTTTTTTATGAAAACACGATTTTAAACTACACGTCCAGCTGAAACTAAGCAATGTAAAAAAAAATGCCAAGAACTTACACACTCTATACTGGGCACATCTTGTATGCTATAAATGCAAAACCTGAACCACACAAGACCCAATATTAATTTCTAAAATTTATTATTCCAAATACAGATCAGCATGGACTAGTAAAATTGAAGCTAGTATTTTTTTATATTAGGGCTTTCTAATGGAAGTAGAAATCAGACCAAATTCCTAAGGCATAGGAGGACATCATATTCACCATACCATTCATCTCTTTCTTCAGAAACTCGAATGAACTATGAGGAATGGAGCGATAACGAACCTAGTAGTAATACCGAAGACTGTGTAGAAATGAGAAGGGTATTTCAGTACCAATGGAATGACCGACCTTGTTCAGTCCGAAGTCGGACTCTATGTCAAATTGGTGAGAAAATGTGAAATATACTTTTTGAATATCTATTAGGGGGTTATGGGCTTGTACAAAAATACAAACGTACTATATTAGACGACTTCTTTGAACAGATGACAAGGATTATAGCTGAGGTGATTTGACAATATTTGAGCCATCAAAATATTGTATATTGTTCAAAGATTATGATACATCATGTATATTATGTACTATTTTATGTACGTGAATGAAGGAATGGATAGAATACTACGGATAAATTAATTATTAGAATAGATGTTTCAGTGATAAGAATAACGATTGTGTCTTATATATCTTGAAGGAATTCCTGCCTGCGGTGACCCAGGTGAACCTTTGCATGGTAATCGTTTACCAGACGATAGAACAACTTACTCTGTCGATGCTACTCTTCATTTCACCTGTCAGGAGGGCTATACATTATCGGGAGAAAGCGTTTTAAGGTGTATGAATAATGGAGCATGGCATCATCAAAGACCATCGTGTGAAGGTAAAGTGATTGTTTTGTCAATATAATGGAACTCAACCAAATACTTATTAACAAATGTTGAAACCCACAAAAGTAGCAGTAATACATAGGCCTATCAGTACAACAATCTTTTCATTAAAAAATACTTCTGATGCATAAAGTACACACACACACCCACATCTATCTATATGAGTATCTTTTCCCGGTTCGGAGGTTGATTGCAACATCTCTCCATTTCACTCTTCTGCCATTCTGGTGCACTCTTGCAGTTTTAGTCCACTCCAGTTCTTGACATTCTCTTTCCAGTTGATTATGGGTCTCCCTCTACGTCTACTTCCTTCCACTCTTCCCTCCAACACATCCTTCAAAAGGCTCTGGTGCCTTTTAACATGACCAAGTTTTTTAATTTCTCTCTCTTTAACTAATCCCACTAGTGCAATTTGTTTACGCCCCGCCTTGTGCAATATCTCTTTGTTGGTTTTCTTTCGTTTCCAGGATATTTTCATCATTCTTCTGTAGATCCACATTTCAAAAGACGTTATTCTATTTTCCATGGCCTTGTTTATTGTCCATCTTTCTGCTCCATACAATAGGACAGACCATACATAACAGTTTACTAGTCTCAACCTAAGCGCAAATTCCACCTTTCTATTTGTGAATAATCCTTTCATTGCCAAAAATGTATTCTTCTTTTTATTTCTGCTTCGCATCTGGCATCATCTGTGATATTTTGTCCTAAGTAGATGTAATTACTGTGATATTTTGTCCTAAGTACATGTTATTACTGATATTACAATGATATGTCCATCGAGTTTCAAACATATTATAGGCTTATTCTCTGTTTTACTAAAAATCATTGACTTAGTTTTCTTGACATTCATGCTTAGACCAAACTCTTCACTTTTGACTTTTACAATATCCAATACATGTTGCAACTCTGCTTCATTCTCTGCGCAAAGTACAGTTTCATCAGCATAACGTAAATTATTAATAATTACACCCCCAATACTAACACCTTTCATATCTGAAATTCACTGAATACCAACTCTGTGCACCAGGGGCGTAAATCCCGGGGGATGGGGGGCTGCATCCCCCTCCCCCCTGGCTTGAAGTAGGGGGTGGCCTGTACAATCATTCCCCCCCCCCTGATTTTATTTTATTTTTTTAAAGAGAGAGAAAAAAAGGAAGAAGAAGAAGAAAAAAATGTGATTGTTACAATTTTAGCATAATGCATGAGAAATGAGTTATTTTTTTAATGTATGTATAATAGCCTACACGTATACAGTATGTCACGATCAGTAGTTGCGCGACGTGCGCGAACAAGCACTTCATAAACTTCAGAATAATTTTTCGTTATTTTGCAAGGTATTATTATAGCCCAGACGTAAAGTGCGCCAGCGCGCGAGGGCTTAAAAAGTGTAATCATGTACAGTAGATGCCCGGCTCCCCCCACTTAGTGTTATTTAGGGTACGCGTACGCTCGTTCCCTCTATTTGAAAGCACCCCCCCCCCCCCACCCTATCTCAGGACTGCCAACATTTCTGAATCCCCCTTTCGCCGGCTTTTCGCTGGCTTTTCCTACCTTGGAGACCCCCCCCCCAATCCGGAACACTGCTAAATGTACCACCCCCCCCCCCCCCCCCAAAAAAAAAAAAAAAAAAAAAAAAATTCAGGTGAGCTCTAGTCGATTAAGGGGGACAGGGGGCCAATGCGTTTACTTTTCAAAATGAAATATTCCTGAATGAGCTTTAAAAGCTAGCAGGAATTTCAGGAATTTGATCCCGGGATTTGATCAATTTTTCTATGATATTCCAGATATTTTATAACTTCCTTTTTACATTTCTCAGGAGTCCAAACAGAGAGAGAAAAAACCCCACCCCCTTTTTAAAGAAATTAAGAGTCGAGAATGGTACAACGAATCGTCTTCTTTCTCTAATGATTTAATGAAACGTAATAGCTTCCGCGCTTTGCGCGGGAGGGAGGGGGGGGGGAGGAAAAAACTGAATTCAGATGAGGATTAAAAGTCGAGAACGGTTCAACGAATCGTCTTCTTTCTCTAATGATTTAATTAAACGTAAAAGCTTCCGCGCTTCGCGCAGGAGGGGGGGGACTGAATTCAGACGAGGATTAAGAGTCGAGAACGGAACAACGAATCGTCTTCTTTCTCTAATGATTTAATGTAACGTAAAAGCTTCCGCGCTTCGCGCGGGGGGGGGGACTGAATTCAGACGAGGATTAAGAGTCGAGAACGGTACAACGAATCGTCTTCTTTCTCCAATGATTTTATGAAACGTAAAAGCTTCCGCGCTTCGCGCAGGCGTGGGGAAGGGAAAAAATGAATTCAGATGAGGATTAAAAGTCGAGAACGGTACAACGAATCGTCTTCTTTCCCTAATGATTTAATGAAACGTAAAAGCTTCCGCGCTCCGCGCGGGAGGGGGGGGGACTGAATTCAGACGAGGATTAAGAGTCGAGAACGGTACAACGAATCGTCTTCTTTCCCTAATGATTTAATGAAACGTAAAAGCTTCCGCGCTTCACGCAGGAGTGGGGAAGGGAAAAAATGAATTCAGATGAGGATCGAAAGTCGAGAACGGTACAACGAATCGTCTTCTTTCCCTAATGATTTAATAAAACGTAAAAGCTTCCGCGCTTCGCGCGGGAGGGGAGGGGGGAACTGAATTCAGACGAGGATTAAGAGTCGAGAACGGAACAACGAATCGTCTTCTTTCTCTAATAATTTAACGAAACGTAAAAGCTTCCGCGGTCCGCGCGGGAGGGGGGGAGACTGAATTCAGACGAGGATTATGAGTCGAGAACGGTACAACGAATCGTCTTCTTTCTCCAATGATTTCATGAAACGTACAAGATCCCGCGCTCCGCGCGGGAGGGTGGGGGGACTGAATTTAGACGAGGATTAAGAGTCGAGAACGGTACAACGAATCGTCCTCTTTCTCCAATGATTTCATGAAACGTAAAAGATCCCGCGCTTCGCGCAGGAGGGGGGGGAACTGAATTCAGACGAGGATTATCTTCGAGAACGGTACAACGAATCGTCTTCTTTCTCTAACATTGTTTGTTGTTTGTTCGTTTGTGTGTGTGCGTGTGTGTGCGAGCGTTTGTGTGTGTGTGTGTGTTCGTTTGTGCGTGCGTGCGCGATCGCGCGCGCTTGCGTAATTTAGTGTGGGCGTGTGCTCGTGCTAGTATGTGATGGCTATCGCCGATCATCCCCCCCCCCCCCACTCCTCGGTACGGATTTACGCCCCTGCTGTGCACAAGTTGAACAGAGATGGTGACATTACGCATCCCTGACGTACTCCTCTTTTGATTTTCATTGTTAATTTTGATGGCAGCTGTCTGCTCCCAGTAAAGTTTAGATATGAGACGTATGTTCTTACCATCTAGATTAATTTTTGTAGGCTTTCAATCAATTCACATACATACACATATGGCTGCTTTCATCATCCTCAACGATATCAGACTGACAGTGTGCAACCGTGAAGATGGAACTGATGGAAATTGCCCGTTTGTATGCAGTGTGACGGTAGTCATGAAGAGATTCAACACTTCTGGCCCCATAAAGGCTTCCCCGGCTCTTTTGTTTTACCTCGTCATGGGTGCTTTCACTGCGAATATATCAAGTTGCCCGAGAAACTAGCATGACTAGTAAGTCTGTGTCCGTATGTACCAACGACAACAACGGGCACCTGTTCTGACTCTGCTACTGCTTGTGCTGTAGAGACAATCAGGGTAGTGGCATCCGCTTCTGCCTGCTTGATACGTATTTTGTCACGTAGAGTTTGTATAAGTCTCACTTACTATTGCTGTTGGCTAGGAAAGCTGTCTTGGTTGTGCTTGTTGGCATATTATCAAATAAAGAGGTACTTCTCTGGGCTTTTCGTTGTGGAAGTTGCACTTCCATATCCATCGGACACCACCGTCAAATGAGCTCCATAATGCTTAAGGGTGTATAAAATATATGAGTGAACAAATTCAGCTTAGGTTGACAGTTGTGGCCGAACTACTGATTGCAGTAGGCGACCACTATCTTAAACAAAGAGACCATTTCTGGCAGGTTGGATTGCTTGGTGAACGAATTTAGCAGGAAACCCAGAGAACTAATTTTTGGCTTCCGCATCACCCTACCTTTGAAAGGGAAAGTGCCTGGGATTTAGTTCATAAGCAAAGAACGATTACATCTCAGTGTTGTTATTCAGGACAAATGTGATTATGTAGAACAGTAGCGCTGGGTTGACTTATGTACTTTGTCCCCTGATTTTCACTCTCTTACTCTTGGCGCCAATGGTCTTCACCTTGTCCTTACGATGTACGTAGCTTGATATCTGTAAACTTCCTATCATGCATTCGTTTCGGATACCGCTACTAGGCCGATTTTTATAGGTTAATCACAATTAATAGATTAGCCAGCAACGATGCCAGGAGACCAGAAGATGGAAGGAAACCAGGCAATTAGTTTCATATCCAGCAAATGGTGATGTGCTTGCAGCTATCCAACAAAGATACATCTATCTTTATTGTCTCTTGACCTGGTACTTTGCTGTATGTCTTTATGCTGCTCTGATGTACCAGTGTGTACTCCGGTGAAGTGTCCCAGTTCATCACAGGTAGGAACACAGCGAGGAAGTGCATGAACCCACTTAGCCAATGTACTGTCTGTGATTCCACGTCCACGAGTCATTTCTCTAGCTGAGATGGAGCTTCCAGTCCCCTGTCCTTTTAGCTGGAATAAAAAATTTGCAGAAGATACATATAATTGTCGGATATACTGCAACCAAAGTTTCCCTGTCCTACTTGTTGTCCTGCTGCCCGGTTAATGAGTTGTGAAATGATCTGACTTTAACTGTTTGACACACTCTTCTCAGGTACAGCAGTCACCTTCTTGTCCTGGTTAAGGAGTGCACCATACAGATTCGCTAAGTGGTCCTTATCTAAGCTGTCTAAGACGCCAGGTCTACCCATCAACACGCCAATGAGGGCGGCTGAAGTAAGAATGTGAGCACGAAGAGAAGGGGAAATGCATGACCAGATTGCATATATATGACAGACGCTTTGGCGTACACTGTCTCCCATAGCTCTGCAACCACACTTCCGCCCATTATGCTGCCGAGATATGACATGAGGAGGTGAAATCCACCAAGACGGATAATTACTTTTCCTAGGTCTTGAGAAGCTACAATCTCTGCTGCCTTGATGTACGAGGGCTGGTCAAATGTTACTGCACATATTCTTAAGTTATGTTTTACACATTGTGACTGTGCAAAGTATAGTGCCGTGTACTCGGATTGGAGGGGTCTAAATTTATGAAGGGCAGGGTTTCAATTCTCACACTGGTCACTCTGCATGGCCACTTTCATGAAACCACTCCATGAAGGACAAAGCTCATGTTGCTCAGCTCAAGATTTCTATCTGTTCACGCGAGCCACACTTCCGGTGTTTATAGCTAGGCAGCTATTCCAACAATATTGGCGACAAAAATGACCTGGTCTACAAGCAAGAGATGACATGGCATGTGCTATTGAGGTGCATTTCCTGTTTGAAACCGTGTGACTCTTGCCTTTGCGACATTAACTGGTACTAATGTGTTTCCATTTTCACTTCCATCTAACGTTGAGTACTCTTCATGGTTGCACACTGTCAGTCTGATGTCGTTGAGGTTATCGTTGTCGTTATGTGTGCATGTATGTGTGGGTGGGTGGGTGGGTGTGTATACTTTAGGTATACGGAGTATTTAATTATTTAATGAAAGTTTTATTTGTACTGATATGTATTTCAATGGTGCTTTTCTAGTATAGACATTTGAATTTATATTCATAACGTATCTACTTAATTAATACAATGAGATAAAAATTGAAAATGGTGGCTGTTTGGGGTGCCTTCTTGGATTTCGGAAAGGGCTCAAGTAGTTTTACTGCTACTTGTGTGTTTTAAAAAAATGTATTAATAAGTATTTGGTTATGTTCATTATGCTAAAAACATATATTTAGACATTAACATTTTGTATTTGGGTGATCTAGTTGCAAAGCTATAAGAAATTCAGGAAATGGCGGCCATTTTGGGCGCCATTTTGGATTTCGGGATGGGCTAAAGTGGTTTATAGCTACTTGAGTGTTTTAAATTGATCAAAATGTATTTTTTATGAATTCAGGACGTATGGCGGCCATTTTAGACGCCATCTTGGATTGCGGAAAACACTCAAAGAAGATATACGAGGACTTTTAGTATGTTAATCTAGACATATTCCTGGACCTATCCTGAACAAATCAGCTTGTTATGGAAACTGTACAGGTTTAAGCCTATTTTGACCTAATGCTCTTGGCTACAAGTCTTTCCTGTTTTTCTGAATAGCTGTCGAGTGTGAAGGAAGCCCACCAGAGATCACCCTTGCATCCACCATGATACTAGGATTAGCGTTTCAAGATATAGCTCTATACGTCTGTCGAGATGGTTATATTCCTGACAATGAACCAATCAGCTTCTGCCAGCATTCAGGCATATGGAGTTCACCTAACTTTACATGTAACGGTGAGTTTATATTTATTTAGGTATTTATTTATTCATTTTTTTCTCCATTTAGTTTTTTGTTAATGTATTTATTTATTCTTTGTAGAGGGTAGTCTAATGAGAATATATACACTACTTTGTAAGAGAACCATGTGTGTAAGGAAGATAGATTGGTTTGTTTGCTTATTTCACATGACTGCTAAGATAGCATACGTCTGCTTGTAAGTATTAAAAGAACTAGGTGACCGACGGCTTTCAGTCCTTTTCATGAGACTTGGTAATGACTAATAATACAAATAACAATAATAGTAATTATAATTTACATTCTAAACGCGCCTAATACTGTTTTCCTAGGGGCGAAACTGGTACACCATTATTGTGGGACTTTTTTCCTTTGCCTCATCAGAGGATTTATTAGGTATACATGGTTTACATTCAAAGAAACAATGATACAAATCAAACTTACATAATCACATAAGCATCATTATTGGCATAACAAAGAATTGAAATTAAGTTTTGCTTTGCAAATCATTTGAATCATCATTAACATAAGAATTATACTCAGGCGCGGATCCAGGATTTCTTAGGGGGGAGGCCCAAATTTGAAATTATGCGATCCAAATATTGGTACGTAAAGGTGACCAGCAGTGACGTAATGCGGGAGGGGGGCGGGGTGCAGGGAGGGGCGAGTTTCCCCTCCCTCCTCCGCGAAACACGGAAGCTTTTAAGTTTCATTAAATCATTAGAGAAACAAGACGATTCGCTGTACAGTTCTCGTCTCTTAATTCTAGTCTGAACTTAGTTCCCCCCCCCCCCCCCTAGAAACAAGACGATTCGTTGAACAGTTCTCGAATCTTTAAATAATCCTTTTACAATTCATTAAATCTTTAGAGAAAGAAGACGATTCGTTGTACCGTTTTTGAAAATAATCCTCGTTTGGATTTAGTTTCCCCCCCCCCTCCCGCGCGAAGCGCTGAAGCTTTTACGTTTCATTAAATCATTAGAGAAACAAGACGATTCGTTATACAGTTCTCGACTCTTAATCCTCGTCTGAATTCAGGTTCTCCCCTCCCGCGCGAAGCGCGGAATCTTTTAAGTTTCATTAAATCATTAGAGAAAAAATACGTATGTAGTCCCCCGCCCCCCCCCCCCCCCCCCTTCCCGCGTGAAGCGCGGAAGCTTTTACGTTTCATTAAATTATAAAGGAACAAGACGATTCGTTGTAGAGTTCTCGACTCTTTAAATAATCCTCATCTGAATTCAATTTTTCCCCTCTGGCGCGAAGCGCAAAAACTTTTACAATTTATTAAATCGTTTGAGAAAGAAGACGATTCGTTGTTCCGTTGTTTTTGTGTTTTTTGGGCCGGCGATTTTGGGAGGACCGCACCCACCGCCCCCCCCCCCCCTGGCTACGCGCCTGCTGTCAGATAATCACATTTTGATACCTTGTCCGACCCCGGATGCTCAGCGGTTTAAGGCAATAAATTACGGTCAGATAAGCATTCAGGGGCCGCCTTAGGTCCCCTGGTGGGGTCGAGGCAGTGGAGCCCCCGGAAGCTCAGGGGTTTTAGGCGTTTAATTACGGTCAGTTGAGCCTTTTCTTTTTGATACCTTATTATTTTGTGACACTGGCAGGACACTATTCAGCATGGGGTCCAGGGGGCGAAGCCCCCAAAAATCAGGGGTTTTGGGCAATAAATTACCGTCAGATGACCATCTAAGGGCCCGCCTTAGGGCCCTAGGTGGAATCCAGGGGCCAGAGCCCCCGGAAGCTTAGGGGTTTTAGGCATTTAATCACGGTCAGATGAGCATATTTTGATGCCTCATTATTTTTTTACACTGGCAGTTAACTATTCTTTCTTTCTTGCTCTCTTTCTTTTTTATTTCTCTGTAATATACTTTTTCGAAAAAAAAAGTGTGGGGGGGAGGGAGCTCGAGGCTCCCGATCCCCGCCGTTCCTCGGGCCCTGACATGAAGGAATCTCAAGAATCATATTTATTGCCTGGCTGTAAATTTAGGAATTCGTCATTTTCCAACAAACACATAAAAAAGTATAATTTACTAAAAAGTCAGGAAATTATGTCATTTCAGCATTATTTGTAATCCCCCGTTATGGAATTAGAAATAAACCACGTTTGAATTTGATTTTCCCAAGCCCTCCCCCCCCCCCTATCAGTACGCCAATATCTCCTCTTTTCCTTTTTTCTTTCCCCTTCCTTCTCTCTTATTTTTTTTGATCGGGGTGGGGGGGGCAACAACCTGGGAGGCAAGGCCCTTTCGGCCCCCGAACTCCTTCTTCCCCCTTTTCCTTTCTTCTCCCTCTTCTTTCCTTCCCTTTCTCTCCTCTTTTCCCTTTCCCTTCTTTTCCTTTCTTCTCTCTTTTTTTTTGCGGGGGGGGGGCAAGGCCCGCTCGGTTCCCCCCTCTGGATCCGCGCCTGAATATACTGACAGTTTTGTTTCCCCTGTTTTGCTTTTTTTTTTTAAATAACACGTAACAGCTCCTTTTGTAAAAAAAAAAATGTGTTTTCTGGTTATATTTATATTTTATTAACTTTCCAATTTTTTTTATAATTCTCTTTAAAAAAATTGTTAGGAAGCAACATTTCATTTGTCCATTCTAGTCATATTCCGATCGACAATCAGTTTATAAATAGTCCAAAAAGCTATAGTTAGGAATAAAGTACAATGATTTTCACAATCTATTTTGAGCAAGTTTTGGATACTGAACGTCAGAATCTTTACTTGGTATATATCTCGTAATATTTCTTTCAGATGTTTAATGAAGGGCTAATTTAGTTTGCATTCGATAAATGCGTGATTTATATCCTCTTTTATATTACATTTTGGGCATACAACGTCATTAGATATTCCCAATTTGGAAAGATAACTTTTTACTGGCAATAGATTATACAGTTATTTCAAGTTAAACTATAGCAATTTGTTTTCTTTAATTTGTGCAAGGTAATGCTTGAATACCGTAAACCAATCAAAATCTAAATTAGGTTTTTTTTTTCAAATAAAGGCAACATAATTATGTTAGTTAATACAGTTCTCGAAGGAATGAATTAATAGAAATGATTGGTACTCATATACTGTTTTGAGACTTGAAAGCAAAATTAAGCTTCTACCTATGATTACGATGGTTTTAGATTTGAATGGAGGCTACTGATTAGAGTTGTCTATGTCCCCTCTTGTTCTGGATATTTCTTGTAAATCATGTTTTCTATTCCCAGCACTCAGCCCGTGTTACAGTAACCCATGTGTTAATGGAGGGACCTGCACCGTGAACGGATCATCGTTCACATGTACATGTCCTTCAAGCTTCACTGGTCCAACGTGTGATGAAGGTAAGATATAATACATTTTTTATACATTAATATTGACGATGACTGCAAACACTTTCGAAAAATTCAATTTTGATGACCTATTTTATATCCTATACAGATCATGCTCGGATTACTTAATACTTCTTTGTTTTGTTTTTGCACAGTTTGAAAGGTGACGGAAAAGGCTTTTGAAACTCGTTAATGTTGATTCTTTCGAAAGTCTTTGCGATGGTGTTATAATTATAAATGTTTATAGGTTTTCCAGTTTCTAGCTACAATGGTAAATATTGAACACCCTCAATGGAGCCTATTTAAACTTACCCCAAGTAATACGAAATAATTGCACTAAAAAAAATCGCATTCATCCTTATGAAACATGAAATAGAGTCTTTGTAGAATATCTCTTTTCTTTGTAATGTTATTTTCTACTTTATGGATGAGTGATTCCAAAGACGAAACGTGATCATTACAGATGTGAACAAGTTTGCCGTTTCAACTCATGTAATGTTGTTTTATAGTTTAATGTTATTTGTATTTCCTAATAAAATCCATGATAAGAATTTGTTGACTGATTCTGTGCAACTTAATAATTTTGTCTTCACAGAGTTCAGCCCGTGTAACAGCAGCCCCTGTATGAATGGAGGTACTTGCTTAGACGTTGATGAATCGCCATTCAACTGTATATGTACACCAGGCTACATTGGTTCCACGTGCAATGAAGGTAAGGCATTGATTGATTGATTGGTTGCTTGGTTTGCCAACAACAATAACAACATGTGTACAAAATGTGTCATACCAATACCGAATGAAAACACACATAATGTATGTGTACTTAAATTCAAGTCTTTTTTGTCAAGGGTAACCGTTATTAATATGTCTACTATTCTTACTGCGGGTCCCGACATTCTTAATACCAAGCTATTTGCAAATACCCATTTACTCCTGGGTGGACGGAAGAAAATGTGGTTTGGTGTCTTGCCAGGGGACATTATTGTACTAGGATTCGAACCCTAAACTATTGGGTTTGAAAGTCAAGTGGATGAACCATTCTGCCACGACACCTATGATTTTATCAAAGCTGGTCAAAGGGACAAGAAAATAACACATGTTTTGTACAGGGGTCAGGCCCGACAGAGATGTACCTAAAACGTTTTTATTTCATTGGTTAGGCTTCAAAGATCGGAGGGTTACGCCGGTTCGCACATTAATAATTGAACTTTATACATTTATAACTTAATGTTGAGGGAGAAAATACGGAATAAGAAAAAAAAAATATAGACTGTAAAAACAAACAATTAAACAAGACAAAAACAAATCAGAAACAGTAGCAAAATGACAAATGGTACATGAAGGATGATACATGAAGAAAATAAGAATGAGAGAGTGACAAACAGAAGAAGGGGAAACAGAAAGAGAAAAAGAAGACAGAGAGAGGGGTAAGAGGGAGAGAGAGGGAGAGAGAGAGAAAGAGACGGAGAGGGAGAGAAAAGCAAACGGTGGCCATAGAGGAATCATTTTTAATTAGTATGATATGGATACAAATCATATGCAAGTCACAGTTACGATGTGAAAAAAATGATCTTGGTTTCTATTATCACTTTTGATTATGTAATTCCAATGTCTTCGTTTTCATCACAGAAAGTCCAAAGGGAGAATCGTCACCCTCTGGAGGTGAGTAACCTCGCGATTATTAGAGAATTAGCATCTTCATTATGTCTATTATTATTATTATTATTATTATTATTAGGCATTTAGCTACGCTATTCATAGTACACTATATCACAGCGCTTACAATAATAACCACAAATCATAACATAACATAACATTGAACAAAACAAAAAAATAGCGAATCAAGTAGGAAATAAATAGGTTTTAAGGAGTTTCTTAAAAACATCCACTGATGCAGCAGCTTTGATACTGGAGGGAAGTTTATTCCACTCATTAGCTGCTGCAACAGTGAATGTGCGATCTCCTGCCTTACTACGAGCCACATGAAATGTCAGTCGAAATGGGTCTGCATTGGAGCGAAGGTTTGTACGTACAGGTTGATACAACTCAAGACAGTCACTAAAATACTCTGGTGCCTGATCATGAAAAAATTTGTATACAAATAAAATAATCTTAAAAACAATCCTCTGTTTGATTGGCAACCAATGAAGGGATGTTAGTAGAGGCATGGTATCGTGACGACGGTCTAAACGAAAAATAATACGAGCCGCCCAGTTCTGTAAACTTTGAAGTCTTCTTATATATGTTTGAGGGACTTCTGTAAGCAACCCGTTACAATAATCCAACCGGGAAAGAACATGGCTGCGAATCACATGATGACATGCATCTTCAGATACATACTTCCTAATCTGTGATACATTCTTCAACTGATATCGTGCAGATTTACAAAGCTGGTCTATTTGGTAAGACATGGACATATTGCAATCAAAAATGACACCAAGGTTCTTGACCGATGTAGATGGTGCAATCTGGGTGGTTCCGAATGTAAGATTAACATCATTAATGTTTCCCAAGTTGTGTTTGGAGCCGATTACCAAAAACTCTGTCTTTTCCTCATTTAGTTTAAGCTTATTCCTTCCCATCCACATACTTATATCTGTGACACAATCTGAAAGAGTTTTTAATGCAGTATTTAAGCCATTGGGTTGCTTAGGGTTAAATGTAACATACAACTGTGTATCATCAGCGTAAGTGTGATATGAAACGTTATAATGTCTAGCGATGTCTGGGACAGGCAAAGTATATATAGTATATCCTATGGGTCCAAATACAGATCCTTGAGGGAGACCTACTTTGTTAGAAGCTACTACTGACTGTTTCCCCCTAATTTCAACACATGTGGACCAGTCTTCCAAATATGACCTAAACCATCTCAGAGCTGCACCCTCGATTCCTAGCCTTGTTGATAACCGACATATTAAAATATGACGGTCAATAGTATCGAAGGCTGCTGATAGATCTAATGACAACAATAAAACTACTCGACCTTTATCCATAGCAGACAGAATATCATTTTTTACTTTGATAAGTGCGCTTTCAGTACTATGATAGGGTCTATATGCAGATTGGTTAGGATCCCACAATCTATTTTCATTCATGTGATCCGTGAGTCTACGACAAGCAACTTTCTCAATGAGCTTTTCCAAGAAACTTAAATTTGACACAGGTCTATAATTTGACAAGCAGTCTTTATCAAGATTTTGCTTCTTGATAAGAGGTCTAATTATGGCTGACCTAGCTGCAGAAGGGAATGTACCTGTTTGTAATGATGAATTAACAATATTTGTCAATACAGGAAGAAGACAATGTACATGTTCTTTTAAAAACCAAGTTGGAATGGGATCCAAACTACATGACTTACTAGGAGAAGCCAGAATAATTTTCAATAACTCATCTTCAGTTGTAGGATCTAAACACGAAAATGATTTTACATGCACTTGTCTATGTCTATCATTATTTTAATAACTATTTCTTATATTTCTTATATGGCGCTTTTTCAGGAGGGCCCTATCAAAGCGCCTTACAGATATATACTATTACCCCGGTCATCGGATTCAAGGCTTACCCGCACACAATGTATGCACATTCTCCACTCCCTGGGGAGCATTCCAGCCAGGCGTCATTTTTACAAGCGCACACTTGCTAATCTAAGCACATTAGCTTTCGCATCCTACCGGGTACCCATTTAATACCTAGGTGGAGAGTGGCAAATGTAGATCAATGTCTTGCCAAAGGACATTAGTGCCGCGGTGGGACTTGAACCGCGGACCTTGTGATCCACAGTCCGGTGACATATCCACTCGTCCACGACACCTCTATTATCCATGTGACAATGGTAAACCTAAAATGCAGTTCTTTGAACAAAAAATTGCTTCAAAATGAATTTTGAGAAAATCATAAATTCAAACATATATACATGAAGCAATGCATTATGATCCAATGAGTGCATTCTTTGGCCGCCAGTGAAGAAAAAAAAATAAAAGAAACTCTGTACCGGAGATATCTATATCAATTCGATGGTTAAAACTTAACAATGTGAAATAGTTCATATGATGTACAGTGAATCTGTACATAGAGGCCACTCAACACAATGGAGACGATTAGAAATTCAGTCTTAATTAGGATTTTCTTCCTTATAGAGACGGGTTGCTATAGTACAGGTATCAATAGGAAATAATTTACATTGGAACAAAATATGTCTACGTCATGGAAAGAGGTTTAGGTAAATATAAGTTCATGACACAGACCTCACTGTAACACAAGAGATCGCAACACCACCTAAATTAATCAGAAATTGTTAAACTGTGAAGCTATAAAACCGAGTATTTGAATTATATTACAACTATGCCTTATAGGAGCCAATACAGTACCCCCTCCAATCCCTATATCTTAATAAATTCACTTCCAACTCTACTCGTAGGCTATTTACCATTATGCAATATTTCTGAAATAATTTCATTTTATTCCTCTTTAAAGCTATCGCAGCTGGGAGCTCAGTGGCAGTCCTTTTCATCTTAGTGGTAATCGTTGTAACCGTCATCCTATTCAGACGGTATATATTTCTTTACCTTTATTTCCATTTATTTGCTTTGAATTATTACTTCATCTTCGTGCCACTTTTTTAACATTTGCCCCGAACTCACCATCATTATAATTCTACACTTGAGGGGCCTGATTAATTTTGGCGATCCACGCTGGAACTAAAATAGATTGACTCTCATATCCAGAGTTATCTTATATGTATAAAATGTACCTCTAACGTTCATGCTATTTACCAAACACACGCTCTTTCAATGAAAATGGTTATCACGATTCCATGCTTCGGCGTGTACTTTTTCTTCTTTTGAGATTCTTCCATGAAATCAAGTCTACGCTCTGTATCCAAGACTGTTAAGCAAATAAAACTCATTGTACCAGTTGTCATGTTTTGAACGAATCATTCCCAATTCCTTTGACATTATCCATCATTCTACTGGACCATACCCCCCCCCCCCCCCCCTCCCTGTAACCAAGAGTAATTAAAACAAAACGTATAATCAGTTGCATTTCCAAGGTACGTATGTATAACTGTGAGATTTCATTAATGCACTCTAAAAACAAAAATGTTAAATCAAAAATTAAAAGTTTGGAGAAGCAAGGTACATCATTATAATTAACACTTATTACACGATTAATCGAACAGCGTAAAATTTGGGTCAAGCATGTTTAAAGTGTTAATCTACTATTTAAGAAAATTGTATTCCTATAAAACGGCGCTTTTGAAAGATGATTTAATTAACCTAAAACAATTTACATGTCATGTTGACATATTTCTATATACCTATCTATAGAGACTTGATCATTTTTTTTAATCATATATTTCATTAATGCAATTTGTCTATGCTTTCATAACATTACCTTTCAGTAATAAATCAGCAACTTCTAAGTCTGAAGGGAAGGAGTCCGATTCGTCTCCGCAGTATGAGAACCCTGTATTTGATCAGTCACAGACAGGCGTCCATACCTACCAAGATCTGAATACCGACCCCCATTCCTACCAAAATATTGATACTGATGCTCAGAGTCGTGATAATCCTACCGGCCCTCATACCTACCAAAATCTTCAAAAACCTGATCAAGAAGCTCACTACGAAGAATTGAATGACGACATGAAGAGAGATTATATCAACGTGCCAAGCATTTATTAACAGTGCTATGATAAAACATTTAATGCATTCTTAATGTGCTGATTAAGATTTGAATGTATGAGAAGAAAAAAGATCCAAGTCCATCACAATACTATTTTAGACATCCAACAAAAACAAACTTTTTATAATTTTGAGGGACAGAATGTTTTCAATCCTTATTCATTACATAATGTATGTCCATGTATCAATTATTCCGTGTAGGTGAAACCATGTTTTAAAACTTATCGTAAAATATTAAAATTTATCTTAATAACTGGAAAAACGATGTTGATTATCTTGGGCGCTTTGTCTCATGTATCCAATAAGAATGCCAGGACAGAAAGTTATCAAAAACCACATGGTTTCCTTTCATTCTATACTCCCCCTTCTTCGTTTTCATATACCATGTATACTCGTGTTATTCCCAAATATCTTGATATCGGCGATCAGTAGAAAGATTTCCTTTTGAAATACCATGTTTTGCAGAAGTCTGATACAAAATTAAAATTAATACCCTCTTCAAATTACAAAAGAAGGAAGGCTCTTCGTATTTGTACAGGTAGTGATTATAATGCCCATTCTGCTTCTCTATTTCTTAGTTTAAAAACCCTGAACGTTTTTTATTTAATCAAATACCATACTGCACTAATTGGTTTTCATTTTTGAAAAATATACTTCCTAAAAAACATCATCCGTATTCTCGGTCTATAATCAAATCCATTCTCATCATACTCCGCTTTGCAACACATTTTATTTATGGAAAGTGAAACGCTCATTCTCTAAAATATCTGTTAGAAGTACTTTGCCAAACATATGGAGCACTCTACCTCAAAGAATAATAATAATAAACCATTCTTATATAGCGCATATCACAAAAATAAATTTAAGTCCCTATGCGCTCAAGTCATACGCTTATATAAAAACAGTTCAATGTTTAAAAAACAAATGAAACTGACCTTGTATTCTGAGTACCGTTGAATTCACCTTCCAAACCTTTTCGGCCCCTCCAATTTGAAATTATTTCACACATGTTTTTTGTATTATTTTGTGTCTTTGCATTGTGTTTATCGCTGTCTATTGTGATATATTTAACTAATATATACTCATTAATATAAATTATAATATTCGGGGGAACTGTTTTTAACATTTCCTTTGTTCTCCTATTTCATTTTAAGTTATTGTATAAACTGAGCATTCTCTGCCTTTGTATGTAGCCTGTATATACGTGTATGTTTGTTTACTTTTGCTGTATTTTTTATGAAAATGAAATGAATAAACGAACGAACGAACGAAATTTGGGTAAATAAAGCTGAAGACCTTAGGTCCCACTAAAACGTCGCGAGCGCTTCGAATTCTCTGGCTCGCTTCGCTCGCCAGAATTTACGGATTCCAACAACGCGAGGGCCACCGACAAGAGGCTAACTAAAACGTGAAAGTCAGGGTTTGGGATGAGTTTCTTTAAATGGATCCATATGTACTTATCTTCCTTCATTGAAGCACTGTCATTTTCTGAATAATTTGATTGATGTATAAAAAAAACACTCTTGCATCATGGAGCTATAAATAATGTTTTTTATTTTCGAATATTGTATTTTTTTCTTCTGCAGAGGTGTCTGATGATAACGATTTTAGATATATAAGATATGTTTTAAATGTTTCGATGCAAGTTTTTAAAAAAATAAAGGAAAATTTAATGAGTCATGCATAGATACGTATGCGATAAAGTGCGAAAGCATATTCATATTCATCGTGTTTTGAGATATTAGTAAGAAAACTATTATATTCTACTGTACTTTTTGTCTGTGTTGATTGCTAGTGTCATTGCCTGTTATTGCTGGTTAAAAGCATGTTTTCTACTACTACTACTAGTACCACTACTACTACTACTCTACTACTACTACTACTACTACTACTACTACTTGCTACTACTACTACTACTACTACTACTACTACTACTACTCTACTACTACTACTACTACTACTACTACTACTACTACTACTAATACTACTACTAGCCTACTACTACTACTACTCTACTACTACTACTACTACTACTACTACTACTCTACTACTACTCCTACTACTCTACTACTAATACTACTACTACTACTACTACTACTACTACTACTACTAGCCTACTACTACTACTACTACTACTACTACTACTACTCTACTACTACTACTACTCTACTACTACTCCTACTACTCTACTACTAATACTACTACTACTAGCCTACTACTACTACTACTACTACTACTACTAGCCTACTACTACTACTACTACTACTACTACTACTACTACTAGCCTACTACTAATACTACTACTACTACTAGCCTATTACTACTACTACTAGCCTACTACTACTACTACTACAACTACTACTACTACTACTACTACTACTACTAGCCTACTACTACTACTACTACAACTACTACTACTACTACTACTAGCCTACTACTACTACTACTACTACTAGCCTACTACTACTACTACTACTACTAGCCTACTACTAATACTACTACTAGCCTACTACTAATACTACTACTACTACTACTAGCCTACTACTACTACTAATACTACTACTACTACTATAGCCTACTACTACTACAACTACTACTACTACTACTACCAGGGGCGGATCTACGGGGAGGGGTTTAGGGGGTTTGACCCCCCCCCCCCTTGGGAATTGAAAATGTGATGTGCACTAACACAGTGGCATTGTGTTAGTAGATACCAGGAAAAAAACATTTACGGGGGTTCAAAATAGCAACAACAAAAATCGCCTCGACGCTATGCGGCTCGTGGACGATTTTTTTTACTGAATTGTAAATTTGAAAATGTAAAAGACATAGACTATGCACAATAAAACCAACGTGAAAGCATTGTGTTATGTAAGGGTGGATTTTTAGGTAAAAATGTAAATACATGTATATAGTAGAATTAAAGGGAAAATAAGTTTGTTTCAATAGAGGCAGAATAATAAGAAAATCAGGTGAGTGAAAGTTTGAGCAAATTCTGAATGAAAATAAGAAAGTTATGAATTATTGAAGTTGTGATCAATCAAATACAAATTGGCAACTCTGTGACTTATTATACGAGCTCTCCTTCATTTGCTTTGTGCATAATATTCCATAAAATCATGTTTTCTTCGTTATTGATGACGGAATATATATTTGTTCCTTGCAGGGGTAGTATAGAAACATACTTGCAATTTTTATATTTAGGGTGCATGTATGGTTGAAAATTTTCTTGAGGGAAAATGAAAATTTTAGATTTTTTTAGTACTGAGCAAATGGAAGTTGAGCTCGCATGATACGTCATAGAGTTGCCAATTTGTGTTTGATTGATCACAACTTCAAAAATCCTAACTTCCTTATTTTTAATCGGAATTTGCTCAAACTTTCACTGACTTGTTTCTCTCATTTTTCTACTCCTATTAAAACTAACTTAATTTCAGGGTGGACTTCCCCTTTAAAAGGCAAGTAGTAGAATTAGACGATGCAATCCAAGTCAGGATTAGTATGAGCAGAGGATGTATTAGCACATAATAAATGTGAATATTGATAACATGAATTATAGAACACACAATAAGCAAACATCAAGGACTATAAACAATAAAGAATACAAAATGAAAAAATGACTCATTTTAGTTTTCAGTAAACTCGTACATTTGCTCTTAAACGTTTTGTTAACCAAACTAATTCGTGTGATTGTTTAAGCAGTTTGGAATTTGGCAGACTGTGCTAACTAACAGTATAGAGCCAGATTTATGTACGGTTAAACAATAATTGTAGGAAAATTTAACCCTAAACATTCGTCCCCAGCCAACGACCAGTGGGACAATACCCCCCCCCCCCCCCCCCAAGGACAATTACCCCCCCCCCCCTCCCCCCGAAAATTACCCCAGAGGACAATTACCTCCTGGTAAATTACCCAGGATACCCCCCCCCCCCGTGAACGACCCCACCCCAAGCACATAGGCCTATTCCCCCTCCCCCTGAAAATTACACCCGTGGATAATCACCTCTCACCCCCCCCCCCCTCCCCACCCCACAAAGAAAAATGCCTATTTCAAAATCAACTTATTTTCAAGGTGAACTTCCCCTTTAATGAACAGGGGGTAATTTTCGCGCGGGGGTAATTGTTATTGGGAGTGGTTGTCCTTGGTTGTCCTTGCTAGGGGAATTGTCCTAGTGGTAATTGTTCCCTGGGGAGGGGGGGGGGGTAATTGTCCCCGAGGATGGTTGGGCCCGGGAGGGGGATTTCAGCCTCGTCCCTCCCCAAGCACATATTAAACACAAATAGCCTACATGTTATTCTGCTCGACGAGATCTCATCGGCTCTGACTACATTGGACTACATCTGCGCAGTCTCTATAACAGGTCAACATCTACCACTGATTATCTAGCTATGAACTGAATTTTAAAAGTATGAGATGTGCATAATCTACGGTAAACTTCTGATTTTCTCTAAAACTATGACCGCCGACGACTTAGATTAGGTGAAATTACATTGCAAGGATCTGAAAGCGCCATTTGACGCGTATAATCAGTTCGGTGGAAAAAGCCTTATTATCGGGCCTTATAATATAAACATGGCAAATTTTCAAAAGATTTCCAAATATTAAAAAAAACGATAACTCCCTGCAGTAGCGTACGCAGGATTTTTTCAAGGGGGGGGGTTAACATTTTTAAATCGGGCCGAAATTTTCGCAACGACTCATGAAAAACCGGGGGGGGGGGGGTGAAGATGATATATTTTTTTGGTTTTTTGTATGGTGAGGGGGGGGGGGGGGGGGTCCCAAAAATTTCGCAACGACTCAGCCAGCCGCTGAATAAGCAGGGGGGGGGGGGGTAAGAGGATATCTTTTTTTTTTTTTTTGGGGGGGGGGGGTCCCGAAAATATGCCGGAACGACCTTTCATTCCGTTGCGTTGAGGGGGAGGGGGGGGGGGGGGGGGGGGTAAGGTCACCTTTTTTAGGTCACCATTAGCATAATTTTTGTTATTTTTTTTAATTTAATTATTTTTAAAAAATATTTAAAACAAGGGGGGGGGGTTCTCAAAAATACATACATAAAAACCCAAAGGGGGCCCCCTGCGTACGCGCCTGACTCCCTGCAAATGCGAGAAAGATCACAGCTGGAGGATTTCTTGTCCTTTTTAGACATGACATGTGATGGCGCTGTTGGTCTTGGGAAAGAGGGCTCCGTGAAACGGGTGAAACACGTAGTACGTAGCGGACGAAGTAGCTCACTTACACTGCACGGGTTTACGGTACCGTACCGGTACGGTTTCGAAAAACTGGTTGTTGTTGATCATGCATTGCTTTGTTGATCAGCTGTTCCAAACTTCTGTCCGGAGGTCGGTGGATCGTGGACGACGATGA
Organism: Strongylocentrotus purpuratus; assembly: GCF_000002235.5. NCBI lineage: Eukaryota > Metazoa > Echinodermata > Echinoidea > Camarodonta > Strongylocentrotidae > Strongylocentrotus > Strongylocentrotus purpuratus. The sequence continues at coordinate 159,599 of NW_022145559.1, forward strand.
TGGCAATCAATTTAAGGTAGGTCTATTAATTTATAGACTAATCCAGGCCAGGTTCATCGTGTAAAATGCAGTTTGTATGTGATGAGTGGTTGTCTGTTTGTTGGTTTTAGATGTTATGTAAGGTTGGAATTGTTTAAAGCAGCTAGTGATTCACATTAAAGTTTTGTATTGTGTCCCACGTGCTTATTTTGATGTAGGTCTAGATCTAGTCAAGTTCGATTCATAGACTATAGATCTTTAGGGAATTTAATCACCTAAATAAAAGAAATAGAAATAGATTTCTTTCCTACCTTGTCTCGTAGAAACACCTGTTGAGTACAGATACTTGGAACATATATTATATCACAAGTAGAGTAAAGGAGCCCGTAATCGGCCAGCTCCCGTTTTCGGCCGATTGGTTGGATACAAGGTAAAATCACTCTAAAATACATCGCATAATAGCATAACACATATCCCACACATACCATACCATGCCAGTGTCACTGAAGAACCACATTTGCAATGGAAAATATATCCTAAAATATCACATTTTAGCGATGTAATCGCCGGTCCCGCTACCCAAATCTGAAAAATCGAGTATCTTACGCGTGTCTGTAAGAAATATGGGTACCATAAAATGAGCTTTATTTCAAGTATTTTTCAGATTTAAAGCCCGATTTTGTGCTAGTCGCAAGCTCAAAAGTATGTCATCGCATGTATTAAATCAATGCAGCCGCACACCGCGACGCGCACACACGATATCTCTATCTAATTCAGATTCCAACTTCCGATCACCGCTGTGCCCTTCTTCGGCCAGGCGAGCACCAGCGAGCTCCGGCGTGGGATACCTGCTCCGCCCGCTTGTGCTGTACATCAGCGCGGAAACGCACGGCGCGCGCGAGCGCTTCCTATTGACTTTGTACATGCGGCCGTAAACTGAAACGCTCGGCCGATAACGGGCTCCAAAACAGTGAAAATTGAAATGGATATTGTCATGGCAATTCGTGATTTTTTTCTGGGATTCTTTTTTTGTGTAAATAATAATAATATTTGCTTCATGATTTGAACAAGAAATGATAATAAATAGGAAGTAAAGAGTCCTAAAAATAGGATTTTGTCTTAAGTGGCCGAAAACGGGCTACTTTACTCTAGTAGTTCAAATATTGCACAGCACCCGTAGAAAGAATATGTAGAGTAAAGGAGCCGGTAATCGGCCAGCTCCAGTTTTCGGCCGATTGGTTGGATGCAAGGTAAAATCACTCTAAAATACATCGCATAATAGCATAACACATATCCCACACATACCATACCATGCCAGTGTCACTGAAGAACCACATTTGCAATGGAAAATATATCCTAAAATATCACATTTTAGCGATGTAATCGCCGGTCCTGCTACCCAAATCTGAAAAATCGAGTATCTTACGCGTGTCTGTAAGAAATATGGGTACTATAAAATGAGCTTTATTTCAAGTATTTTTCAGATTTAGAGCCCGATTTTGTGCTAGTCGCAAGCTCAAAAGTATCTCATCGCATGTATTAAATCAATGCAGCCGCACACCGCGACGCACACACGATATCTCTGTCTAATTCAGATTCCAACTTCCGATCACCGCTGTGCCTGTCTTCGGCCAGGCGAGCACCAGGGAGCTCCGGCGTGGGATACCTGCTCCGCCCGCTTGTGCTGTACATCAGCGCGGAAACGCACGGCGCGCGCGAGCGCTTCCTATCGACTTTGTACATGCGGCCATAAACTGAAACGCTCGGCCGATAACCGGCTCCAAAACAGTGAAAATTGAAATGAATATTGTCATGGCAATTCGTGATTTTTTTCTGGGATTCTTTTTTTGTTTAAATAATAATAATATTTGCTTCATGATTTGAACAAGAAATGATAATAAATAGGAAGTAAAGAGTCCTAAAAATAGGATTTTGTCTTAAGTGGTCGAAAACGGGCTCCTTTACTCTAAGACCATGATGTACAAAGTAATGACGCTTCTTCGCGAATTAAGTAAAGAAGAAGAAACTTATAATCTCTATAAAGTAATAAGGCCTCGGAACCGAGTAGAGAAACAAGCGAAGAAATAGGACAAGAATTAAGATGAAGCTGAATTAGCTTTGCTGTAGATCGACTCTCTAGAATACGTGTGCTCTATATGAACAGCTCAGGAGAAGTGATGAAAATATGTGTGGCAAATAAAGCAAGTGTAATGTGCCTGTACAGTATAAGCTATACCAGTACATTAGGTGGTTGCACATCCCAACCCATAGGGTATGGAATGTGCTTGCCAGAATAAGTATGTGTGGCACTCTAGTAATGTAACAGGTGTCACTAAAGAAATGAGTGACAATGGAATAAAAGGCTAGACTTCAAGTCACACAATAAAGACAAGACAATAATATTTACAAATGCAAAGTTCTCCAAGGGTCAAGTCACTACAGATCTATATCTGAATGAGGCAAGAAGAACTTTAGCTTACATGTACATCACTCGAGCAAAGCAAAGAGAGGCGAGTCAATGCTAATGCGTATGGAGTTCTAGCACTGCACTACGTGTTAATAGGCAGCATTTGAATACATGAATTTAGTCAATACACATAACACGCAGATGCACACAATGATGCCGATGCGGCTGATATGATATGATCAGCAAGTTTGACAGTGGACTCACAATTTGAATTTTTTAATTATTCTTTCTAACATCAGAAAGTTGAAAAATTATATTTTCCTGCTATTTAGGTGTCATCAATCGTCACTATATAGTACTGCCTTTGAATGAAATTGGTTGAGTTTTGTACAGTGGTGTTTGAAATGTTGAGAATCAACAGCACGTCAGCTTTTAATACACAGCCAGGATAGTAATGCAGCCAGGCGCGTACGCAGGGGGGGGGGGTTTGGGGGGTTAACCCCCCCCCCTTTGGTAATTTTATGTATGTAAACCCCCCTAAAAAAACCTAAAACCCCCCCCCCCCCCCTTTTGATTTTTTTTTTTTTTTTTTTTTTTAATTAAAAAAAAAAAAAAAAAAAAAAAAATCATTCCCACGATCGACCTAAAAAAGGTGACCTTAGCAAAATCTCCAATTTCCAAATTTTGAGACCAAAAAAAAAAAAAAGTGTCCTCTTACCCCCCCCCCCCCCCCCCCCCCCCCGCTGAGTCGTTGCGATTTTTTTCGGGACCCCCTAAAAAAAAAAAAAGTGTGCTCTTACACGTCCTCCCTCCTTCATCGATCTCAGCCTCATTTTCGTAAGTTGGCACCCAGCCTAGCCGACATGGGCCCTTCAGATTGGCTATCGCTGTTCTCTGTTCACTCAATGCAATAAGATATTTGTGCGAGGAGCAAGCTTGCGATTTTCCTTTTTTTGTTATACCAAAATTATGATATTTCAGTCAAACCCTCTATGTTATGATTTTTTCACTTCAGTATTTTACTTAAGTATTTCACTTAAGTTTAAGTTTTACTTAACTATTTTTTAAGTTTGAACAATTCTCATTTTCGTCATATTTAAGGTACAAACTAGAAATTTATTCTGAGATGTTCGTTGATTTTTCTATTTAATGTGTCTGCAATGCCGTGTGTGCATCAGTTATGTTGTGAAGTTCGTTATCTGTTTAAAGCAGGACGTGTCAAAATCTCCATCGTGTGACGTAATATTACGCATTGACTTTGCCATTGAACTTACGTTGCGCTAAGATCACAATCAAAGTTTAAACAATACCATTGTAAAACCAAATGCCTCCTGTGCAGGTCCCTTTGTCCGGAAGACAACTCTCACTCTCATCCATGCCTTCGTCACCTCCAAACTTGACACATGCAATGCACTTCTTCCTAATCTTCCTGCCAACGAACTGATGAAGCTTCAAAGAATTCAAAACATCGCAGCCAGAATCACAGAGAAAGCAACTGGTCTCACTTCTACCACATCCCTTCTCCGTAACCTCCACTGGCTCCCAATCAACAAGCGGATTCACTTTAAGATCCTACTTCTCACCTACAAGTCTCTCTCTAACTCTACCCCTTCTTATCTGTCTGAACTCATTCACACCTACACACCCTCCCGTGCTTTCGGATCCCAGAACAAACATCTTCTCCAGATTCCTCGTTTTAAGACCCAGTATTACGGCCGTAGCTCCTTCACCTTCAATGCTCCCACCCTCTGGAACTCTCTCCCCGCTCGCCATTCGAACTGCACCTTCCATCCAGACCTTCAAGACTGCACTTAAGACCTACCTTTTTAAGAATTAATTATTAATCTATAATTTGAATTGAAATTGTATATGCCTACAACTTGTAATATATAAATAAAATCTTGAACCATAATTGTTGTATCATTATTTAAGAATGAATTATAATGTTTATCTATCTAGTTACTGTTATACTATTTTAGTTAAGATCTTGTCAGAATTTTTGTTTGAGGATAGTTCAATAGTAGATGTATGTAATTAATGAAGCTTGTAATATAATGTAAAGCGCATAGAGACATACCTTGTATAATGCGCTATAGAAATATAATTTATTATTATTATTATTATTTATAAATCTTCTTAATAAAAATGTAATACTAACATAGATCTAAATTATATTTTTGTAATTTCACAGTTCATGTTTGTACTATGTGAATGACTTTTGATAGTATTTATCTTGATTTTCTGCATTTCTGAACATTTCTTGCCATCTCCCCTCATCTGTAATATAAGGACTCCCTTTGTCTCCCCCCCCCCCCCCCCCCCCCCCCCCCCCCCCCCCCCCCCCCCCCCCCCCCCCCGTCATCTCAAGTTCAAATTTAAGCTCATTTATTCAAAACCACTCAAGACATGATATAATATTTTACATAATAAAGAGACTCTCTCTCTCTCTCCGTCTCTCTCTCCCCGTCTCTCTCTCTCTCTTTCGTCCCCCTTCCCTCTCTCTTTCTCTCTCTCTTTCTTTCTCATCGCTCTAACTCTCCCTCTCCCACACCTCTCCCTTTCTCTTTCTTTAAAAAAAATTGAATTTTATCAAGGAATTTGTATGAAATGTTTGATTTTTTATTTATGTCGTATTTTGTTTTAATTGAATTGCAATTGCAATTGCATTGTATCTTTGTGAAATGGATCGCAATTCAGCCATTGGCTGCGATGATCTGTTTGATAAACCATTTCTATCTACATCTATCTACAGTATCTATCTGTAAAGAAAGTACTACGTATACTTCTTTCCCCGCTTTCTACTTTCAAAACTGGGCTTAAAACTCACCTGATGTTCAATGCATATATATTGTCAAATTTCAATGTTCTTTTTATACAATACATCATGAGCGGTAAGCTTGAAATCGATTGCGGCCTCAAGAGAATAGCGGCAAACTCTTAAATTATATAATTGTACACGCAAAATTGATCAAGTGGGTGCAGTGAAAGTGCATGTGCAAGTGTGAATGAGGTTCTGGTAATGTTTATAATGCGTACAAGCTAGTCCGCTTTACATGTTGCTATCTTATCATGCTGTATTCTCTATGGATATTGTGTTGTAGGATTATATGATGAACCAGATGTTCAGTTTCCCACCATGCAGAATATTTTGTACTAGGCAAAATAAAATAAAAACATGTTTAGCGTCCTGCTTTTTTGAAAAATAGGAAGGAGGAGGCCCTTTTTTTTCCTTCAAAATGGCCGCTCAAAATGGCCGCTCGGTACATTTTCCCTCATAGTCAAGCTATTTTTCTAGATGGCCGTCGAAATTTTTTTATATATTTTTTATAATCAGAAATAGATCCATTTTAGCAGTGTTTTTCATGTTTTTTTTCCTTTACAAAAATATTTTAAAAATTAAAAATATTAAAAAAATATAAAAAATTAAAAATTAAAAAAAAAAAAAATAGGAGGCAGCCCTCAAAAAAGGAGCGGGCGGGGACGCTAAACATGTTTATTTTGTTAATGGCCCTACAAGTCCTTAATTATTTTGTAGTTTACATTACGTGTCCTGGGGGATGTTTCACAAAGACCAAGATTGACTTAAAGTTGGACTTACACTGTACATGTACACTGTACAATGTACATGTAACTATGACAGGCCATTCATAAGACTGTGCACAACAGTGTAATGAGGTACCCGAGTACACTCCCAGGCTTACAAGCGAATACTCGAATATTCGGACGCCATGTTTTTTTTATAATTTTTTGAATTTTGTTGAATTTTGTTGAATTTTTTGTTGTTGAATATTTGATTTTTTTTTAAACAAATTTTTGCCACCACCATACCACCAGTATACCAGCTCCGTCGCCGAAAACGCATGCAATTTTACTTTGAGTTGCAGTTGAAGGCGCAGATTTAATAATAATAATAACAGTAAACAATGCTGTTTTAAAAACCAAAGATGGCAGAATAATCCAAACAGAAATCTGGACATTTGGTCCCAGATTCTGAGTGGTGAGTTTGACAGTGCTTGAGTTGGGAAACATTTTTACCGACGACACCATGCCAGCGGCCGCTGCTCTCCCTGGCACGGGTAACCGTCGGCCTGGGATTTTTTATTTTTTTGCCGAATATTCGAGTAAGAGAAATCGTACTTGAGTAGTTGTCAACAGTGCGGGTAATTCATGCCACTGGTTACTGTCACCAATAGTCTTTCAACTATGATCTTTAGATAATATTTTTTATCTTCATTAATGAATTATCAAAAAATGTAAATTGTGTAGATTTGTTACCATGATTTATACACCTGTACGTCTCTTGACAGACCAGTGCCAGTAAATAGTGAGAGCAAATAGTGGCATGAACAGCCTGTCAAAGTTAAGTCCAACTTAAAGTCGATCTTAGTCTTTGTGTTATTCGAGAGCTGAGTTGATGAGATAACCACCTGTCCAGTGACCTTGCAGTGTGGTCTAATCCTTCCTTTACACTAGTAATGACCAGGGAAAAAATTAATATTTATTTTTCGGGGGCTACTTTTCAAGCTTGCCTTCATAAAAATAACACTCTAAAATTTGTTTTGCATTGAACTCTATGCAAATTTACTGGGGCTCTTTTCTGATTTTCGGGGGCTGTTTTAGGCATTTCGGGGGCAAATTCGCCCTGAACCCCGTGTATTTTTTTCACTGACAGGCTTTAAAACCATGCAGGCCTCCATACATTGTGCATTTATATGTACTCAATTACCATTTATGATATCCCCATATTCGTTGTAGAATGTGTACATGTGTATTTACCACTTCTATGAATAGAATCGAATAGAATCTTTAATTAGAGTGATTTTCACCTTTTGACAAAACCCAAGGCCACAAAATGTTGTTGTTGGTCATTAATTTGGAACAGAACAATAAAATCTCTCTCTCTTTCTTTCTCTCTCTCTCCTTTTCTTTTTCTCTGTCTGTCTCTCAACTCTCTTTCTCTCTCCTGTCTCTCTTCCTCTCTATCTGTCTCTCTCTTTCGGTTCTCTGACTCTCCTCATTTTGTTTTCTGTCTATCTGTATATACTGTATATCTTTCTTTCTCACACCTCTCTCTCACTCTCTCTTTCTCCCCCTCTCTCTCTTTCTCCATCCCTCTCTCTCTTTCTCCCTCCCTCTCTCTCTCTCTCCCTCCCTCTCTCTCTCTCTCCCTCTCTCTCTCTCTCTCTCTCTCTCTTTACTTAAATTTCTGTGTCAGTATTTCAACTCCCGGACTCCTTTACAATGTTCCTGCCAATGTACACTTTAAACACTAATACAGTGTACACCTGTAAATGAAATGTACCTGTATGACTATGACATTTTCTAATCCTGTTTTATCTTATGCTTTAACACTTTGCATGTTAAACCAAAAAGTCTAGACAGTGGTGTAGCCACGGGAGGCAAGGGGCACGTTCCCCCTACCCATCGAGGGGTGGAACAATTCGAGAGAAATTGACAAAAGAAGACTCCTGGACCCCCCCCCCCCCCAATCACTAAATTCACAGTTTATTCTCCAAGTATTTAATACAATGCATCAGACAGATTTGCACTACATGTACATCATGGTGCCAGATGAGACTCATTAATCTCAAATTCCATCTTTTTGAGGATTCATTCAATTTTAATCCATAGCCATCATCCTTAATTCCCTAAAAAACACTTGTAATACCAAGGAGGATATTACAAGCTGGTATCAATAGCCACTGTACAAAGACTAGCGCTTATTATCCTTCATTTCAAATGCAAACATTTGTGATACGGCTCCCCGGCCCTAATATCCTTCCACCTGATGAATCCTTGTAATTAAACACCGTCTGTTTTCCCTCACAGCTGTTGATCTCACAGAGTGTGTTTACATACGGGCCTCCATCCATAGCAAGCTAATGAAGATAGCCTGCTCGTTCTTCATTCAACTAGACTTCTACACAGAGATTGACATGGTTCTAGGTAAAAAAAATTCTAATTTTTTGAGATTGACATGGTTCTAGGTAAAAAAAATTCTAATTTTTTTTCCTCAAACAGGTTAATGGCTGTACATCGTGGTAAAAGGTGTGTGTGTAGGAATTAACTGGCGTTTTGACTGTGTCTCTAAATGGTGTTCATGATTGTTTTCTAAAAAGAAATGTAGGTGTAAATTCTACAATGTTGTACATTTATCATCATATTATTTTGTTGGCAACAGAATATCTCATTCTTGCTTTTGCTTATCAAAAGCTTCAGAATTCTTCATTATTATGTTCATCATTGCAATATACATGTATATAGCATGTATAGGTAGCATGTACAATGTATATAACTCTAAATCTGATTTTAATTTAAAAGAAAGACTAGTAGGTAAATCGACAAGTACCTGAATATTTGCACCTGTTTAGGCTGTTATAAAGATCTGTTGTGTTTAATACCGGTACATAAAATGTTTTATACATGATGTGAGGCAGTCGACATTCATACCAGAAAAAAAAGAATATCAGACTTACATAGGGTGCGTTTATTGACAAATTTTTTGCCTAAAATCGGCATTTTCAAACGTCTTTCAGGCAAATTTTTAAGGTGATAAACACACACTATGAATATGACTGACAAAAAAGTGGACAAAATATACAGTTCCTCAGGTAGACAAAGGAACATTCCTTCACTGCTATTATGTAAAAATGTGTAAAACAGGTTTCACATGCATATTAACTTTTTACATAATAGCAGTGAAGGGATGTTCTTTTGTCTACCTGAGGAACTGTATATTTTGTCCGCTTTCTTTGTTCGACATGTTCATAGTGACAAAGCCTTTTTCAGAAGTCTTTAGATATGGGCATATTGTAACATTGAACAAAGTGTGTTTTAAATGTGACTAGTACATGTACAGCCAGAATCACGTTTCTGAGACATGATAAATGCAAAGCTGTTTTGAACCCCACATACAAATCGGACCTTCCCAGGTTAATTTCCGGTTGGTATAGTGGCCGGGTTCGATATGTACATATTAGTGGCAAGACACGATAAACGCACCCATATATACACATATAACTGTCAGACATGGGGCCTTGTATGAACAGGGGATTAGATAGTTGACCTTAAAAAAGAGAAGTCTAGCTTATTGTTATACATGTGATAGACTGTCAACAACAAAAACCAGGCTACTGACGGCACTCTCTGTAATTTAAGTGCACAGTCTATGATGGATCATACTAGTCTTCATGATTGGCTTTATACAAAATGATAAATCTCAATATTGTTATATTGAATCGATAAACAACATTTTGCCATAAAATCATTCACTCCAGTAGAGTGACCCACAGTAGAATTACTTGTCATAACATTACGAGCCAGAGCAATATAACACTGAGTTCCTATAGGACATCTATTTATTCAGATGGTCATATCTCAGCCAATACTTAACATATTCAATTGGTTTTCGACATTTGGACATTTTTGATGCTCTTCAGGAAAATGAAGAAAACATTTAGAATAAATTCAAAAAATAGATTTTTATGATGTCACAGCTTCGATACTCTATAGTCTTACCAATCCACTTTACCAAAGCTCAAAATTACTTGTCATTCATAAGCTTTTAAAGGTATAAAGAAAGAGGCTTCTTACAAAAAACAAGCATTGAGATTAGAGTTTTTGCCTGCAGACTATTATAACATGGCTTTAATACAGAACTTCCATTATTAAATTGTCAGATCACTTTGACCCATGCAGTCTTGGTAAAAGTAACAAGCACTGTCACAGAAAGATGTACATGTATATACCGTATGTGACTACACAAACATGTGGCATAAAAATGAGATCCTCATTTTAGGTGTTACATGTCATATTTAGAATATGAAGGCATTTGAAGAGCCATGCTTTTCAGGGAATATTGTTTCTCTGGTGTTCTTCCACACTTGCATAATAACAACAACAACGCTCACACACAAATTGTTTTCGACCTCTCCCCAGAACTCAATAACCTTACTAGCTGGACCGAGATTGTCCCTGTGCTTATCCCATTAGAATTCTATTTTTTTTTAAATCAGCTTTCAATATGTTAAAAGTTGCTCAAAATGAAAGCAGCAAATCAGAAAAGTAGATCAATATTAGTTTGAATGGAAGCAGACTAAACAGTTTATAGATGTTGTAATCCTTTCAAAACATATCCTAATGAAATCCAAGAACACTTGTAAATGAACTGTTTGGCGATTGACTGTATATGTATGTTTTTAGATGCTGCTTGTAAGTATCGGCTTGCATGGTGATGAAGATATACAGTAGGCATGCGGGTGCACCATCAACAGTCCATTTCAGGACTACAGACCCTCAAGAAAGATTACCGAGAGTCCTTTTCAGGACTCCTCAATCCTCCCTCTCTCTCACATGGTGCACCCGCAAGCCTACTGCATATGTATGTTTTTGTTTTGAATATTAAAGGGGGCATACTTTCTATTAAAGTGCCATTACAGATTTGTGATGAGCATATTTTGGAGGATGCAACCCAAATCCTTCAAGTCGAGATGAAATAGCAGTTATTACTTTCTTTTTAATAGCTCTATTAAATCCACCATATTCCAGTCAGTGTGAACCAAGAGTGACAATTTGTTTTAAATTTGTATTGTTTTATTTTGTATTGCTTCAAATTAAAAATATTTACAATCGTTGTTCATTATAACATTCGATCTGCATAACAAATACAATCCAATTCAAAGTAAACTAATGAACATGTAAAAGAATTAATTAAATATCAAATATCAAATCAAATTAGAACTGTGACACTTTGCACACATAAACTCTTGAGTTGTGTTGGTCTCTTGGACTACAGCAGTGTGGAGGAAAGATCATGATTCACATGTTTACACAGTCCTGTTTGGTTGCTATGTATCAAATATTCTTAATTATCTTGTTTCAGACCTGAATGAGGTGTAAACTGGAAACTATTGCCTGCCATATGAAACCTCTTTGCTGCATGGTTCAAATTTTGCAGTTCCAGGAGGCCATCTGAAATCCATGAGGAAACTTTATTTTTTGCACATGTGAAAACGAATTTTGTGCAGTTCACTAGAAATAACCAAAAAAAAAACAAAAAAAAAAGATTTTCAAACTAAAATGACCGTCATCTTATAATGTAGGTTCCTGAGCTGGCAACTCAAAAGCATGAGACCTGTGATATTGTCTTTTTATGAGCAGATTGTAAACATGTAATATACATCTAAAAACTAAATTACTCATAATGTTTGTAATTTTTTGAGTATGAGTAAAAATTGATTTCTCCCATTTCATATGTTTCTTGAGAATGTGAAATACTAAACATCTAAAAGTACACAACCAGTCTACCTTTCATTCTGGAGTTACGAAGAACACAAAAAACATCAAATTTACTAGAGGTATATATATATATATATATATATATATATATATAGTGTCATGACATTACTTGAGAGGGCCTGTTACACTTTATGTCAATACCTGTACATGTATACCGTAATTAACGGTGTATAAACCGCACCTTTTTGCCGCCGAAAATAATTCAAAGTCGGGGGGTGTGGTTCATACACGTACGGTACACCAACAAAAAACAAAAAAAGTTTTGATTTATTTCCCTCCACCTGGCGCTATGCCTGGCAATGTAATCAGTAATCGGTGTGTTGAATCACCACTCGGAAACTAGAACAACACTCGAATTTGTCTGTCATCTTGGTTTGAAAGTAATCTTTCTGATAGATCTCAATATGTAGTTTATAATAATAATTCCTCCATTTTTTCTTCTATTACACGGCGTACCACATCACATGGTTCTATCCTAGGTCCTCTACTGTTTTTTAAAATTTACATTAATGATCCTACACATTCAGCTGCACCTCGCAGTTAAATGAAAGGCCTTCCCGCGTGGGTTTTTTAACACGGGCCTGGCTTGCTGCCGACAGAATTTTTATTTTTATTTTTATTTTATTTTTTAATTTTTTTTTAGGGCTAAAAAGAGGGGTGCGGTTAATACACGTGGGCGGTTTACATGTATACACTGTTAATTACGGTAAATATATTCATGTATTATATATTTTTATCAATATCCTCTTACAATTGATTTAACCTTGCATACCAGATGGTTGTTTTAATATCATGCATGAACTATTTCAATTTATATGTAAATTATGAGCAAAATTAAATTAGATTATTGTATTATTAATCTTTTGGTTTATTATTCTTTTTCACAGATGAACTGACATACAGGCCTCCATCTAGCTCCACCTGTGTACTATATGTACCACATCTCTGCCTGCATTACTGATCCAGCATCTCATCTGTTGGAGTTAGCTACATGTGTGATTGAACCCATCGACCTTTGACCTCAGAAATATGTCAAATCAGACAAACATGAAAATCAAACAGAGACACACCTAATTGTGATTGATTATTAATTGTGTGTACACACTGCATGGAACCCTCTCAAGTCTACACGAATGAGTGGACTGATTCTCAATGCATTATAGATGTCCAGTATGTACGAACCGTTGCCAGTCGTCATTCAGAACACCGGGTCTGGAAATTGAGACTATCTAGACTGCATCCCATAGATCCTGTACTAAAGCTGTATCTACCAAGGAAACATCAAATGGAAAGCCTGGTTACTCTTCACCCTGAACATTATCTACTTTGTACAGTGTCAAATTAGAGTCTGAGCTTTGAGACTACTAAACAACCTGTTGATTTCAAATGAGTTAGTGAATGGATAGCGATTCAGCATTGGAGATCCCCCAAAAGAGTGCCAGAGGAGAAAAGAACTACTTGCTACCAGGAATTCTCCCAGTTTTTCTATCAATCTGAAATTGGACTCGAGCTAGCCATGGATTTTTCATTTTAGTATAAGGATGTATTATTAAATGAAAGATGACTGCAATATGTATTATTATGACCTTGAGGGAACAATCATGATTGTAGCATACAGTAAGTGGGAGACAACTACTGAAGTACCTGCATTATTTTGGTTTCAAGTTCAAGGAAAATAGGATCAGAATATTTTACCTTTTATATGCACAGCAAGGAGGATACAATCATAGCCAGTTCTCTCTCTCTCTCTCTCTCTCTCTGCCTCTCTCTCTCTCTCTTTCTCTCCCTCTCTTTCTCTCTCTCCATTTGTGAGTTTTACCAATGGATGATTCATAACGGACCAATCAATAATTGAATGCTGTTCTTTTCTGCGCGGAGGACCTTGTGGCATTGTTCTCAGGAATCATTCACACTGGAATCAGATCTGTGAATGAAAGTGACGGAAACGTGAGAATATTTTTGGAAATCATGTGAGAAACAATTTTCAACATATGTTTAATATCTGAGGAGAACACTCAAAGCAGTTCACTCGTATTCTAGATCTACAATGTATGACATATACCAGCGACTTTCAGTGCTTAATTTTGTTCTTAGATCCTTTGGATGCTGTATTGGAATTGTAAGCAATTAAACTTCGATTTGGGCCTACTTTAAAAGCTTGAACAACGACATGTTAAGACATTTCAGCCCACAAAACCAGCAGGTGCACATTTGGAAAGGATAGCTGCTGAGTGGATCTAAGAGAGTGATACATTCAAGTGGATATTGGATTCCTTTGAATACTCTCAAGTGGAGAGTGCTTGGTTGACTGCAACACGACAGCTTTAAATCAAGTAGTGATACTGGATTTCACCTACATGTACATGCGCAGTGCCTGTGTCCTCTGTAGACATTAATTGAATTTAGAAGAGAAAGATGGTCTTCCAGCTAACTCTGTACAGTCATAAAGCAGTTCTCAATATTCATGAGTATTGAGGCCCAGAGGAATTTACAGGACATAGTCTAGGACATACTCTAGGACATACTCTAGCAGTGGATTATAAGGTCTCTACACAAGTCTTGAGATCTCTTATACGCATCCAATGATAACCTTGCGACCTTGCAAAGAGTGATAATCACATACATGCATACTTGCAATCTTGATTGATAAGTAGATATTTGTGGACCTTTTCCATGAAATCAAACCATCAATGAGCTTCCACCTTGTATTAGGGTTTAATATGTGATCAAAGTATGCTAGTCTTTCATAACAGACTGTCATCCAATCGATATATTATTCATTCTGTCTAGTACAGTACTGCAAAAGATAGAATTATCATTCTCTTTGCCAATGTGTGAATATATTTATGTGCATTTAGTCTTCCTTAAAAATATCATCAATTCCAGGGATTAAGTGCCTTTTTTTTCATTAAAGAAAAGTTTTATATTAGATCAATGTAATATAAATACAAACATTAGTTTTGTGCAATACAAGATTTATTTCATATTAAATTTCAAAAGTTTATTGCATATCTATCCTTTAAAGAAAATCTATTTTTACAAAGATTACTTTAATAGGATTTTTAATAGAGATTTATCATCTTTAATCTTCAATTCAACTCAATTACGGTAATTTTTGTTCAAGCCAGTTCAACACACTTCTGTGTTAAATAGTACAATACATTTTTTTTTTTTTTTTTTTTTACTTGCTTTTTGAGGAGTGAGCATAGTTAATTCAATCAAAATAGTTGTTAGCTTGAAGCTCCACTGATACGCATGCTCTGTATGATTTACATGAACATTGAAGCAAAGTAGACTCTGAATCAAAGAACAATGGGAGATTATGATGAGGGCTTGGCTAGCGGGGAGTCGTTCCCCTCTCACGACGAGATCAAGACAATCGTAGAGCAGAAAGCGAGGGAGCTGTTCATGGTTTGCGATGTGGAGCAGAAGGGGTTTGTGAGCAAGCGAGACATGCAGCGGCTCGTCGATGAACTACCTCTCATGCCTGATCAGCTGGAGGAGGTCTTTGATTCCCTGGATGACGACAAGAATGGATACCTGACGCTGGAGGAGTTTACTGAGGGATTCGGTGAGTGGTAGCATGGATGACATGCAGTGATGATGATGATGATGATGGTGATGTCAGATGATGGTAATGATGATGGTAATGATGATGATGATGATGGTGGTGGTGGTGGTGGTGGTGGTGGTGGTGGTGATGATGATAATGATGATGGTGATGATGGCGATTATAGCAATGATGATAATGGGGATGATTATGACGATGATGATGGTGATGATGATGATGGTGGTGGCAGTGGTTATGTTAATGATAAAGGTGATGCATGTTGATGAGGAGAAGGACGATGAAGATGATGTTTATGAGGTTGACAATTTAATGGTGGTGATGAGAATGATGATGATCAATATAGTAATGAGGAAAAAGGATGATAATAATGTTGGTGATGATGATTACAGTTGTGATGATGATGATGTCATGATGATGATGTTGATGATGATTAATGTGATGACGATGATGATAACATTTCCTTTATTTCATTATTTCCAGGAGGATTTCTTGGTCTTAAGTCGGCTCCCATAGATCACATTGAGACGGATGATGGAGAGTATACAGAGAATCGAGATCATGATGAGATAGAGAGAGACTTCAAACATGCAATGGAAAGCATCGGTGCTACAGGGGTCATAGCTGAGTAAGTCATCCATAAACAGTCTATCAATGTGTTTGAATTAAATGAAGAGCATTGGTGCTACGGGGGGGGGGGTGTTCACAAAGACTAAGATCAACTCAAGTTGGACTTGAACTATGGCAAGCTATTCATGCCACTAGTTGCTCTCACGTCTCAAGAGACGTCAGAATTAAAAAAATTGATAGTTGGTTGTCGAAAAAAAAAAGTTACTTACATATTTGTAGACTTCAGAATATATTTAAGACTTAAACTTATACTACAGTAGGAGGTTTATGCCCTTAAAAGATTTTATGTAAAATTAGAGGGAAAAAACCTTAGAAATTATGATCTTTAGATAATATTTTTTCCTTCAATAATGAACTATCAAAAAATGTAAATTCTGTAGATTTGTGACCATGACTTTTATGTCACTTGAGAGACCAATGCCAGGGATGGTGAGAGCAACCAGTGGCATGAACGGCCTGCCTTAAGTCAATCTTAGGGTGCGTTCAAGTGATTTTGTGGCACTCGAATCGCAAATCATAACACCGTTACAAAACATGGTTACTGCAGGAGATCGTTCAAGCGATTTTCCATCAACGCTGATTCTTGCTCATTTCAATAAAACCCTTGCGAAAATAACAGCTTATACAGTACCATAATTTTCTTATTCAAAGAAGGTTGAATCCTTTGTTGATTAATTTTAGTTTCAATATATCACATTCTCAAGAAACTTTAATCGGGGCAAATAGACTTTTTTTTTTTTTTTTTTTGCGACTTTTTTTTCTTCATACTTACACAATTACTTGGTAAGAGTATAAATAATTGAGTTGTTAACTTTACATGTAACATGATCTTTGATATTCATCTCTGAGATGTTCTTCTTTGATATTCATCTCTGAGATGTTCTTCTTTGATATTCATCTCTGAGATGTTCTTCTTTGATATTCATCTCTGAGATGTTCTTCTTTGATATTTATCTCTGAGATGTTCTTCTTTGATATTCATCTCTGAGATGTTCTTCTTTGATATTCATCTCTGAGATGTTCTTCTTTGATATTCATCTCTGAGATGTTCTTCTTTGATATTCATCTCTGAGATGTTCTTCTTTGATATTCATCTCTGAGATGTTCTTCTTTGATATTCATCTCTGAGATGTTCTTCTTTGATATTCATCTCTGAGATGTTCTTCTTTGATATTCATCTCTGAGATGTTCTTCTTTGATATTCATCTCTGAGATGTTCTTCTTTGATTCTAGACATGATTCAGTCAAGGATCTGTGGAAGAAACTGAATCAAGATGAGCCAGGTCTTCTGACAAACTTTGAGGATTTCATCCAACATGTGTGCTTGGACAAGAGGACTTCACAACTCAATACAGGCGAACTGGAGAATGCACTCAAAAGGTGACAATAAAGGGAGTGGGTCGTCAGGTTCCATGTGCAGAAGTTCATAATTCGCTGACACCAGTCTTGGTGGAAATACCATTAAAGGGATCGTTTAACAATGTTAAATCTGAGATACACGGCCCTACATGTTATCAGTGTCTGTGATATGATGTAATATTGAAGCCCTAAAAAAATTGCGCTTCAAAATGATCAAGAAGTGCCTCAAAAAAGTAAAAATCTTTGAATGACCGGTTTTACCATACTCGTTTTCCCCAATAGACTGTAGTGTTATGAAAACCGTCAGGCGAACGGTTTTCAAAATTTGTAATTCCAATCATAAATATCTTGATAATCAGACAGGCGATCGGCTTGTAAAAGTCACTGGGTTCCTGACTGACCTAAAGGTTTATAATTATCATTGCATCATGAGCTAAATCCAGAATATGTTTTCAGAATCTGAGACAAAGTTACTGGATCCCTTTAATGCATGGGAGTACAAATGTGCAGACAGCAAACCTGTTGGCCCATCAAGAATTACCCCTTATCGCTCGGAGAGCTTCGTGTGAGGGAAAAGCGAAGCATTACATAAGGTCTAATGGTCATAAAACTCAAGGCTAACACTGGTGATTGACAACACCTGTTATTGGGTAAACACGACACGTGCACGACACGTGCGTTTATCTCTCACAGGCCATGTAGATAAACTAATTTACCAAATACATCAATTAGTAGGCGGTTTCCCGCCAAACTTTTTATCATCATGTATTAGTCAAAACATCTTCTTTCACATGATTGGTAAAAAGAGCTTCCATTTTATTTTTTGAAATTGGGGCGTTTCCAATACCGGTCTTTACCTTTAATTTGAAGAGGAGGGGAAAAGCTACCCTATCTGACGAAATGAACTTCCACACAAATTCAAAATTCATGATACAGTCAAACCTGCTTACCGACCACCTGTCTACACAGAGTCAAAGACCACATCTTTTGTTTCCCTTGAAAATGGTTTCTCATTGAAACATGTACTAAACGAACCTGTCTACAAAGACCACTCTTTGTGTTTCCCTTGGGCGGTCGTTATAGACAGGTTTGACTTTATTGCTGAAACTCACATAATAAGTACCTTCCCTAGAAATATATTTTGTGAGTTTTAATGACTTCCAATGCAATGTCATTTTCCTTTTCTTATTTGTTCAGCCGAGACACCATACACCAGCAGGACATAAAGCATCTGTATGAGGAGATGGAGAGACAGATTCGGATGGAGAAAGAAAAGATCCTTTCAGAGGTAAATCATCGTAAAATCCTCCTTTTGAGATTTAGAGGGAGAGACTGGCTTAGAAGCTAGTTTACAAACATATTCACTAACTGTACTAATGATGTTGATATACAATGAATAACAAGCTTTGCAAATCATCCCCAAAAGTTAGTGGAAATTACCTGACATGTTCTCCTGTTTCCCATCCTAACCAATCCCTGAGAGGTGTGACAATGTATTGTGACATCTAAAGTTATAAACTATCAAGTGAATTTATGCCATGAATATTTTCTCCCTCACTCTCATTGTATGTTTATCTTGTTCTCGGTCTCTATCTAATCTTACTTTTTCTCAATTTCTTTCTTCATCTCTCTCTTCTTTTATCTCTCTCTCTCTCTCTCTCTCTATCTCTCTGTCTTTCTCTCTCTCTTCACTTGTTCTCTCTCTCTCTCTCTCTATCTCTTTCTTTCACTCTTCACTTATCCTCTCTCTCTCTCTCTCTCTCTCTATCTCTCTGTCTTTCTCTTTCTCTCATTTCTCATTTCTCACTCACGCTCTCTCTCTCTCTCTCTCTCTCTCTCTCTCTCTCTCTCTCATTTCTCTCTCTCCCATGTCTCTCTGCCCCCCCCCCCCTCTCTCTCTCTCTCTCTCTTTCTCTCTCTCTCTATCTCTCTATCTCTCTGTCTTTCTCTCTCTCTTCACTTGTTCTCTCTCTCTCTCTCTCTATCTCTTTCTTTCACTCTTCACTTGTTCTCTCTCTCTCTCTCTCTCTCTCTATCTCTCTGTCTTTCTCTTTCTCTCATTTCTCATTTCTCACTCACGCTCTCTCTCTCTCTCTCTCTCTCTCTCTCTCTCTCATTTCTCTCTCTCCCATGTCTCTCTGCCCCCCCCCCCTCTCTCTCTCTCTCTCTCTCTCTTTCTCTCTCTCTCTATCTCTCTATCTATCTATCTATCCCCAAATAGGAAAAGGAGAAGGAGAGAAAAATCCGAGAGCAGCTGGAGCATGATATGCAAACCAAAGACGAGCAATTGAATTCATTACTCAACAAACAAGCAGAGGTACGTTTAGCATCAGTAAATCACTGACTCTACAGGCCTGTCTTCATCAGCTCAAGTTTGCCAAATAACCCGCTATTTCAACTATCCAGATCGCAAATTAGCCAGTTAATTTGCGTCATCATCAGCCCGCAGTTGCAAATAGGGGGTTATTTGTTTGAGAAAATATCAGAGAAATCTTGGTCTTGTTCCCAAAATATCCTGCCACTTGGGAAATAGCGGGCTAATTTGTGCCCGGTCTAGCTAGTCTGTGATGAGCATCTCGGTCAGGTGAAGATGCAATTTGGAGCTTTGGGGTATCCTGAGTCCGAAAATAGCGGGTTATTTGGCAAACTCAAGATGATTGAGACAGGCCTCTATGATAGAATGTCGACCAGTTTTTCTCATGTTCCATAGAGGGGACCCATCAGGAGATCTTGTTTGTTCTCTTTGTCTTGCTGAGGTTGCATGTTTTTATTTCATGTTCACAATATCAGCCTCAAATATTGTGCCTTCATAGTGATATGTTTTATTAAAAGACTAACAAATCTATACCAAATAATAGGGGTATGGAGAATAGAGGTGATGAATATGTAGATCTTTTTTTATTTCTTTTCATTTATGCTTTTTAATTATAAATATTTCAAATATTCCCCCTATTTTTGGTTGGGGGGGGGGGGGAGATGGGAATCGAGATTGATATTACATTGTACATGTTTTATTCCTATTTTTTTCCTGCTACCTTTAATGGTTATAATCTTTTATTATAAGCCAGGGTAATAAGTGTGACAAACATGAGCGCTATACAAGAACCCATTATCATTATCATTATTATAACAAATAGATTTTAAAAAATGTAGGTGTGTCAAGGAATTTAGTCAAATTATATTCCAACTATTGTATCACTTTTCATTTCTGATTGACTGATGTATGTAGCTGGAACACAAGCTATATGAACTGAGTCTGACTGAGACGGAGGTCAAGGAAGAAAATGAGTCTCTTCAAGAGGTAAGTCTGCAATCAAGACTAACAAACTTCATATATGTGTCAAAAGAGTTTTTTGTGAACAACTCTCTCTCTCTCTTAAAGTGCCATATCGTTTGACTTTGGTGATCATGCTGTTCCACAACCCTCGGCTCCTAGCCTTCTGTATTAGTACCACTCCCAGTTCCTTCACTCCTCTCTCTTCCAACAATTTCTGCAGACTGTCCATCCACAGTATCCTCCTTCTTCCCCTACTCCTTCTTCCCACAATTTTCCCTGTCAAAGCAAGATTTGATTCTCTAGGCCTTCTTTACGTGAAATTTGACCCATGAACTTCAACTGCCTAATCAACTCTGAACAACATGTTTATCATTAGTCCAGGGGAATGTGTCACAAAGATCCTAAGTTGAACTTATATCTCTTAGTTGGATTTAACAATTATGGAAAACTGTTTTGTAAAAATTATTTTAAAGGGCATAAAATGTTGATTCAAATCTTTCATATTTTCTATTATCAAGAAGATTTCATGTTCTTGATATGGAATTTATGAAAAGTCTAAAATACTTGAATTTTCGCTTTTGAATATATTTTATTTTAAGGCTGTAAACGGCTCTTCATAGTGATTAAGTCTAACTTAGAGTTAAATCGACACCCCCATGTCATAAATATATCCAAATGAACATGTGCTATTTACCTGGGAGCCTAGTAGTTATAAATTGATTTGTTCCAAAATACTTGTTTAGCTTGTTTAAAGGGTTAGGCTCTACTGGTACATGTGTTATTATCTGGCTCCTTTTGTCTCGCCTGCGTAGCAAAAAAGCGAGACATAGGCGCCGCTTTTCCGGTGACGGCTGCGTCAACATCAAAAACTTAACCTTAGGTTAAGTTTTTGATGTAATTTTGAAAGTATAAGTTCTTAGTCAATGAAACTTAGACTATAGGGTTATCAAGTATTCCCAATCATGTGAGTAGAATTTCAGGTCACAAGGTCAAGGTCAAAGGTCATTTCAGGTCAACAGACTTGGACTATGTTGTGGCATCATCATCGAAAACTTAACCTAAGGTTAAGTTTTTGAATTTTTTATATAATTTTGAAAGTTTAAGTTTTTAGTCAATGTAACTTGAAATATAGGGTTATCAAGTATCCCTAATCATGTGAGTAGTATTTCAGGTCACTAAGTTAAGGTAAAAGGTCATTTTAGGTCAACAAACTTAGACTTTGTTGTGGCATCAAGATTTTGAATTTTTTAGCATATTTTCAAAATTGATTGTTCAATGTATATATATATATATATATATATGTAAAGACATTGTATGGAATGTATTACAGTATTGCTGTTGGTAAATCAAATCCAATCAAATCAAGCTACATGTATTGCTTCATGCATTATAGAGCATTGCATTTCAATAAGCACAATGCAGATTGTATACTTGGGTTATTGTAGTTGTTGCTAGTCGACCTGTTTCTGACCAGATTTAAGATTATTACTATTTAAGTTGGGTAATTGGACCTGCAACACGCATCTGTTTCACACAAAATTTCAGGATTTGGGACCGATTTTATTGTTCCTTATCCTCTTAATAATAGTCAAAGCAGTCACATTTGTAAGCGCTTAACATGATCCGCTCACCGGAGAATGTTCCGGCCTTGCGCCATTTTACAAGCACACACGTGTCTATAGCATCTAACCACATTAAAGTTCACATCCTACCGGTAACCATTTTAAAACCTGGGTGGAGAGTGGCAAATGTAGATTAATGTCTTGCCAAAGGATGTTAGTACTGCGGCGGGACTCAAAGCATAACACATACAATCCATGGTCCGGTGATGTTTCCACTAGACCAGAACACCTCCCCTTTAAAGGTACTATGTCCCATTTGCAGGCCCAAAAAATGAAAAGGTTAAATTCCAATGGCATTTGAAAGGTAGTACTAATTTAGAAATCCCCTTATAAAAAATGGGGCTTGAAAATGTTTTTAAGTGGGAAAATAACGACTATTAGTTGTCAAATTGACTTAGGAGCTATAGAGCCAATAAGTAATAGTTTCGATTTTCAGACCATTGTACCGCATGGTCGTACATTTTATGCTGCGCAAAGATTCAATCAGTTTAATTTTGGCCATTACAAGAAGTGGGTTATTGATGTAGACAAATCCTTTACAGCTCATTTTATGTATCTTATTACTAAAGAAGAAGAAAAAGCCAGTCAGTCACTCAATACTGACAATAGTGTCTGATAGTGAAGTCTAGCAAGTAAATGGGTAAATGGGACATACATGACATATTCATAATTCCTGCAAATTTGAGGTTGGCTGCAAAAGGGACATAGTATCTTTAAAAGATAAATTGTAAAAATTATCCTTATTTGTCAAAAATTGGATCGGTTCTTTAAGAGATGAATTTTCTTGTATTTTTATTTTTGCAGCAAAATGAACATTTATCCATGAAGCTTGATTCCTCTCAGACTGAGCTTGTAGAATCCAAGACATACCTCAAAGAAATGAATGAAAAACACTTGAAAGATAAGAGAGAAAGAGTCAAGTAAGTATATTTGTCTTTCTATTTTCTTTGTTTCTTCCATTTTTCTTCCTCTTTATATTTCCTTTTTTTCCCCCTTCTAAATATATATGTAGGTATATGTATGAACTGCTCTCTGTTTTAACTGTGACATATTTGTCCTTCATTTTGAGACTCACCTCTTGTCTTTGTGTTTTATTTGAGTTTTATTTAAACATCTAAATTGTTCATACCTCTTGTAAATTTGTTGTTACAATGAAAGATGGATTGGTAAAATAAGAACAATTGTTGAATACGTTTGCTATTATGTCACATTTTCAAGAAACACAAATCGGGACTTCATTTTTTCACATACTTGAAAAATTGCAAAAATTGGTATTAGGATATGAATAACTTAGTTGTTAAAAGTACATGTATAATAGTTTCTTTTCTACTTCTGTATTTTATTTCACATGCTATATTACCGACTAGTGTTTACTTTTCAAGAATATATTATTTACCACGTGGTACAGTAATGATAATAATGATATGCCATACATTGTACTTTATATATAGCGCACATCACAAATATGTCCCTATTTTCTGTAATGGGAACATATGTACAAGGAAACTGTACGCAATATGAACCACACAGGTATATGTTATGGGAAAGTATGTCATTCCTATTGATTTATTGAGCTGGGTTTAGTCTGCACATGTGAGCCGTATTCAAGGCTCAGCTCACACCTATAGTGTAGTTTATGATACAGATTCATAATGAACTTTCTAGACTGCTGGGTCAAGTATACAATAGGGTCATGCAGAATGCCATTGATGTCAATGAGATGGAATTTTGAAAACTGTTATATATTTTTTGTTACTGCAAAGTAGTTTACTTATCATCGAAATAAAAGTTCTAGATAGATGGCATATTAGAAATGCCTATTAATTTTACTATTATCGTCGATATCATTACGAAAAATCTGAATTGGGACAAATCATTGGTAAAAGTCTGGATCGTGGCATATGTGGTAACATACACATATTAGAGACAGCAACGCAAGCATCAATAATTAATGTACACTTCAGAACTAATTATTCATACCCTTACCAAGTTATGTCATTTTTGTGAAAAAATCTTTTCTCCCAATTTATGTTTCTGGAGGATGTGACATATTAAAGCTTAAATCTATAAGTATTCTACGAAAGCCCTAATATAACCAGTTCTCCTTTCATGCTTGAGTTACCAAAAACACAAAACTATCAAATTTTCAAGGGGTATGAATGATTAAGTATATAACTGTATATTCTACATCGTTTATTTTTGCAACATTTCACTATTGGCTTTGCCCCACATCGAGGTATACTGCACAGTCCATGATTACATAATCATTACAAATGGGGCATTAAGGTGATAACCATGCTTTTCAATGAAACCAACATCAAATATGATAATGTAGTAATAAGAGAGATATCAACATTCAAATTTCAAACTTTTTTTCAGGAGTACTGTTTCGCTTGTTATAATATCATAATCCTGCTTGTACTGTTTTTATTACAGGAGCAATGTTAAGATAGCACAGGGAATCATGCAGGAAAGAGAGAGTTTATCTGTACAACTGGAGAAATTAAAGTAAGTAAAAGTAACGAAGAAAAAAAGGATATTTTATTGAATAGTAACCCATTGTAGATGATAACATTTTCCTTTAGCAAGTTCTCTCCTTTGATATAACTTGAGTTGTTCAATGGGCCGATATTTGCTCAAAGTTTGAAGTACCGATAGTTTGTAGTTTCACATTTGTTAAATTAAAGATAAGAATGAATACTCATGGCTCTGAATGCGATGCCAATGCAATGCAATAAATGCAGGTTAATTTATCATGCAGTGATTTGATAGAGCACATTTTGTTTAAAAAGCCGGTTGGCAATTGCTCACAGCATTATAAACTATCAGTTTAATGCAACTCTGAAAATCAAACACAAGTCCTAAAAATCAATAGTTGCGTGTGATTTCAAACGCAACTTTCAAGCGCATTTTTTCCAGATCAAATGCAATTTTATAATAGATGTATGACCGAAAGCGAAGTTGCGCTCGAAATTCAAACGCAACTCTCTTTGCATTGCGCAGTTGCGTTTGATTGCAAGTTGCGTTTGATATTTGTGTTTGATCTGAATTGCGATCAATCACAAGTTGACTTAATCTTGCATAAAACCAAATTGGTCTCAGGCCACCCCATTGTTGCAGGAACTACACTGGCTCCCAGTTGCTGATAGAATACAATACTGGATACTTGTTCAAACTTTCAAATCTATGTCGACCACCCTTCCTGTACACGCGATTCTGTCACAGTTAAATAACTTTTGGCTATATCAAAGCAGTCATTTCTAATGTTGTTAGAGCACTTGTGCTCTCCAGGCTTGACTATGGTGGATGCTTACTTCGGGGTATAAGTAAGAAGGACCTGGGCAGACTTCAACGTCTCCAAAATAAATGTGCCCTGCTAATCTATCAAAAACCAAAATGGTCTCAAGCCACCCCATTGTTGCAGGAACTACACTGGCTCCCAGTTGCTGATAGAATACAATACCGGATACTTGTTCAAACTTTCAAATCTATGTCGACCACCCTTCCTGTATACATTTCCTCACTCTTTCAGCAACAGAGAACATCCTATTCTCTTAGGTCTTCATCAGCTCCTTCCTTTGTCATTCCCAAATCCCGTAAACAGTCTGAATTCAAATGCTTTCACTCCTTAGCCCCACGTCTCTGGAACAAACTCCCCTCTTTCTTAAGAAACAGTACTTCACTAGATTTCTTCAAAAAACATCTAAAAAAACTTACCTGTACAACTCCTCTTAAATTGTCGAAAGTCTAGGAGAGCAGCGCCTTGTAACCTTTGGAAAAGGCGCTATGTAAATCAATTTTTATTTTACTGATTAAAATCTTTCTGATGGGCGTGTTGAGCAAAGCACTCATTTTTGTTTTCCTCTCTTCACACAGGGCAATGAATCAGCAGCTACAGGATGACAGGGATATGAGGCTGAGCAGATCGGTGAGTTCAGTCTTCCACGATCCATGATGATCAGAATAATAATAATAGTGGGAGTGTCGTGGTCGAATGGTTTAAGGCGCTTGACTGTAGATGCTAAGGTCGATGGTTCAAATCCCGACACAGCACTAATATCCTTTGGCAAGATATTTACCTGCACTGGCTACTCTCCACCCAGGTGTTAAATGGGTACCCGGTAGGATGCGAATGTTCATGTGGTTGGACGAGCAAGTGTGCGCCTGTAAAATGGCGACTGGCTGGAATGCTCCCCAGGGAGTGGAAAATGTGCACACATTGTGTGCGGGTAAGCCTGAATCCGATGACCTGGGTAATATTTTATATATAAAGCGCTTAGGCACATCGTTGGATTGGTGTATTGAGCGCTATATAAAAAAAAAGGATTATAATTATTATAATAGTGGTCATTTTTATTCTCGTTTATTTCCATTTCCAACCAAATAAAATAAGGTACATGGGATTGCATTGTACATAGTAAAACAATGAAACTGAACAATATATTTGTAATTGGTCCACAGTGAACAACAGGCATATAAAACAGGTTGGTCATGATTTAGATGTACATGTATGCTACAATATACACAGGAAGTAGCATAGTGGCTACAGTCTATACAGCATTACACAAATTCAAGAAATTAGCTATGTGGAAGAAGAAGGTGGGATTTTATTTGATTTTGTTTTTTTTAATTGACTTGATCTCGCTAGGAATGAGACAGTGAAAAGAATTAGACTGAGATACATGTATCTGGGAATGCATTATGAGTCCACACACGTTCAAGTCATGTAGCATAAAAATTTAGTCCTAAATTGTTTACTTGACTCTCACTCCCTATCTTTTCATGTTACCTATATTTCATTTCCGTTTCTGTAATCCTTCTCTTACGCGTCTTATCTCTCTCTTTCTCTCTCTTTCTATCTTTCTCTCTTTCTCTCTCTCTCTCTCTCTCTTTCTCCCTCTCGCTCTCTCTCTCTATTATTTCACTGATTTTCCTTTCATACTCTCATTTCATTCTCTCGTTCTTATTCCATCTTTCTGTCTTTGTCTCTTTCTTGATCTCATTCTTCTTTTTATCTCCCTGCCCTCCTCTCCTCTCTCGTTCTTCTCCTTTCTCTCTCATCTTATGTTCTTTCTTCCTCGCTTCACCTTTTCTCTCCCTGTTTCTCTGTCCTTTTTTTCTCTCTCTCTCTTTCTCTCAAACATCTTTTCTCTTCATCCTTTCTTTACTCTCTTCCCTTTTTGCCCTTTTACGCTCCGTCCTTTTTGCTCTTTTACTCTCTCTTTTTCTCTTCCCTCTTGAGTCTTCCCTCTTCTTTCCTTTTCTCTTCCCTCTGTTATCTTCTCTTCTCTTTCTTCACTCTTTTTACCTCTCTTCTTTCCTTCCTTCCTTCATCTCTCTCCCCTTCTTGCCCTTTTACTCTTCTCTCTCTTTCTCTTCCCTCCGTTATCTTCTCTTCTCTTTCTTCTCTTTCTTCTCTCTTTCTTCTCTTTCTTCTCTTTCTTCTCTCTTCTTTCCTTTTCTCTCCCCTCCATTATCTTCTCCTCACTTTCTTCTCTCTTTCTTCTCTTTCTTCTCTCTTCCTTCTCTTCTCTCTTCCTTCATTCCTTCTTTTGCTCTATCAGTTATCTGACCCATCAGAGGATGAAAAGAAGAAGACCCTTGTCAAGCAAGGCTCCATCATGTCTAATTACTTTGAAGAGGGAGTTATCGGGTAAGTATCACCTTCATGGTCTAAAGGAGATGTGCTCATACTCTCAAAACAAAAGTATATCGTCTGTTTGGAGCCAAAATGGCATTAACTCGTATTTACACAGAGAGTTAACACCCTTCTGACTCCAGGGGGGTGTTTCACAAAGATCCTAAGTCGAACCTAACTCTAAGTTGGACTTAAAAATTATGGAGAGCCATTTGTAGCCTTAAAATTAAATATTTCCAAAAGCAAAAATTGAAGTATTTTAGACTTTTCATAAATTCCACATCAAGAACATGAAATCTCCTTGATGATAGAAAATATGAATGATTTGAATCAACATTTTATGCCTTTTGAAATAACTTTTACAACTTTTGTTTAATGATGCTACCAGCTTTCCATAATTGTTATGTCCAACTTAGAGATAAGTTCAACTTAGGATCTTTGTGAAACACCCCCCTGATGATAGGTATCCGAATGTGTGACATTGACTAGTTCAGTTCATTTCAATTTATTATGGGACGACATAGATTTAATCGCTAGAGGAATAGCCCAATCTTGCACCTCCCAATAGTTGCATGCAATATATATATTCTCAAATCAAAGTAAAAGTAGTTTATGAGAGGCAGAATGTTTAGATTTCAGTGAATTAGGCTGGGAATATTCAGATGATTGGGTTTCTAATTATTGCATGTACCCATTCCATACAACATATTGTATACACATGATGTATTACATAAAATAAATTTAGTTAGTGATTGGTTAATGCTGATGTTTATTATCAGAAAATACTTTTTAAAATGTTGTGGGATGTGTCGGATATATATTTTTCAATATTTATGTTTCAATTTGGCTTTAAGTTTTGAGATTCTTTATACAAATTGCATTTATTTGTGTATTTGCATTACTGCACTTTTCGGCCTTGTATTCGTGTGTTTATATTTTCACTCCAAATCTTGTGCGTATATTCTCTGTTTCATGTATGTGTACATTCATAAATTTAGTATTCCATCATGACACTCAAAGTATAATATTAAAAATGCAAAGTGAAAATTATGAAGTTATAGACAGGAACTGTTAAAAAAAAATGGAGGGATGGCAAATACTTGTATCTGGGCACTAACTTTTATGCTGGGGTTTATTTTCAGAAATTTTTTTAAACACTTGTTAACCTTGTGCAATTTATGGGATCACAATAAATGTTTGTTTTGGAACAGATATTTAAACATATACTCGCATGCAGCAACCTTTTAATCAGTCTATTTATTATGTTTCTGTAACAATCTTTCTGTCGTACAGTAAATGGTATAAGGCAGTTTTTGTAATCTTCTCATTTTAATATTCCTTTATCAAACCAATTAAATAATATAGGGCCTTTGGATGCGTACATATATACATAAATGCAATTTCTTTTATGCCTAGTTCCTTCAAGTATTCTCTCATCTAATGTAGGTTATATGTCTGAGCTGGTGTTGTGCATGTTATATCTATCTGTTAGCGGGCAATTGATGGTTTCAAATTCTATCTCTTTGTCTTTATTCCTTTTTGTCTCTGTCTATAAACTTCTCTCCCATCCCGCATCTAAATTCTGTCTGTGTATCTCTTTCTTCCTTTCATCTCAATTGATCTGTCTTTCAATATATATCTATCCACCCCCCCCCCCCACATTTTTCTCTCTCTCTCTCTCTCTCTCTCTCTCTCTTTTCCGTTTCTTGTCATCTTATTTCTTCATTCTTTCTATATCATTCTCCCGCCCTCTAAGCCCTTCTTTTCCCTGTCTCTCTTGATCTT
Organism: Strongylocentrotus purpuratus; assembly: GCF_000002235.5. Classification (NCBI taxonomy): domain Eukaryota; kingdom Metazoa; phylum Echinodermata; class Echinoidea; order Camarodonta; family Strongylocentrotidae; genus Strongylocentrotus; species Strongylocentrotus purpuratus. The sequence continues at coordinate 189,161 of NW_022145559.1, forward strand.
TTTCTATTTTCATTTGTGTTATTCCTCTTTCTATATTTTCCATTTTACATCTCGTATACTCTTTTATTTTTACCTCTCCTCTCTTGACCCTTCTCTCTCTCTCTTTCTTTCTTGCTCTCTCTCTCCTTCTCTTTATCTATCTTATATCTCTCACTCACCCCCCCCCCTTCCCATCTCTATCTCTCCCTCTCTCTATCTATATATTTCTCACTCTCCCTCTTTCTCTCCCTCTCCCTATCTTTATTTCTCACCCGACCCCCCCCCCCTCCCCGCTTCTCTCTCATTCTCTCTTTCTCCCTCTTCCCTCTCTCTCTCTCTCTCTCTTCCCTCTCTCTATCTCTCTCTCTCTCTTAAATCTCTTACCCCCACCCCCTTTTCTGTAACTCCCCCTACCTCTCACTCACTCCCTCTCTCTCTCTCTTTCTCTCCCTCTCTCTATCTTTATATTTCTCTCTCTCCTCTCTATCTCTCTATCTATCTCTCTATCTCTCTATCCATCTCTCTATCTCTCTCCCTCTCTCTCTCTTTATCTCTCTATCTCTCTCTCCTCTCTATCTCTCTATCTATCTCTCTACCTCTCGCTCTCTCTCTATCTCTCTCTCTCTCTCTATCTCTATCTCTATCTCTCTATCTCTCTGTATCTTGTTCAAACCATCCTAGGGATCCTCCATCGGATCATAATTCCTCCCTTCCCTCCATCCATGATCCTTCCTGCATCGACCAATCAAACATGTCAGGTGACTATCATGTAGCTAAACAGTGGTTCTTGACCGTTGACCTTATCTGACCTTCCTTGTAAGTGCATTGACCCCCTCGTGGCAAGTCTCGGTCAATGTTGCCCCCTGTCATTCAATAGTACATAAAACATCTAAATTGAATGTACATTTGAATCAAAATTAATTAAAATTTAAATCAATTTAACAGAAATTAATTGAATTGAAATGAAAATGATTTAATTTCAATGGAAACTAAATAAATGTTAATCGAATTGAAAGGAATAGAATTGAATTGAATGGCATTGTTATTAGATTGATTGAGGGGTATAAAAATAGAAGACACAGAAAGGGTTTTGTTTCACTCATGTCGATCCCCTTCATATATTTCCCCAATAAAAAAATTTGGAAAGAAAAATGAAAGCCAGGTTAAGAACCACTGTAGTAGAAGTAGTAGAAGAATTAGTAGCAGAAGTTGGTTCTATGGGATTCTTGCCAATTTATCGGTGTGATGGGAGATTACTAAATTGAAATTTAAAGCCGTTTTCTCAAGATATATTTTGTACAATATTTGTTTTATGATGAAAATAGACCGGTCTACTAACACTGTATGCATACTTTTTAAACGAATGCCTGACATAGCAACAAGTAATATTGGATTCCAGGTATTGTAGTGCATTCATTGATAACAGGTTAATGGAATGACTCGTCACTAGGTCCCCAGGAAAGAATAATTCATGAACTTGAATATGTTGGTATCAAAATCTGTCTTTTTTTTACTGTTTTGGCTACCTCATGATATATATATACTGTATGAACCAGTTTGTTCCAAATGCTATAGAGTACTGAAGCTGTGACCTCATACAAATCTATTTTTAGAATTTCTCAATTTTTTTCTTCATTTTCTAAAAGAGCATCAAAAATAATGTCAAAATGTCAAAAACCAATTCAATGTATGTTAAGTATTTGCTGAGATATGACCATCTGAATAAATATATGTCCTACATGTATGGGAACTCAGTGTTATAGTAGTCTGGTTCCTAATAAATAGATTAAATTCTTTTTTAGAGATTTTTTTTAATGCACAATTTCACCACAAACGTATTAAAGATATAATTTATTAAAGTAGAGCCTTGAGATTAGCATTACCACACCTACATACATATACATTTGTTTGCATTTGTTTGTACATACACCCCTGTATGTGTTCATTTTAAAGTGTGATTATTAACATAGAAACTTTGATTAGAGATTTGTAATAAAATCAACCGTGCACCTTCCAGAATACTTAATGATATATTCCATGATCTGTGTAGATGCAGGTGTGTATAGCTTAGGGGAGTGGCAGGTTAGGCAAACTGTAGCTAGATATTTATCATCAATATTATTTGAAAGCTTAGCAATTTAGCATATCTTAAATACCTTTAAAGATAGAGTGAAAAGGTCAGTTAGTTGTTGCTAGTTAAAAAACTCAGTTCATGTTTACACCTACATGTATGGCATTGTTTTCAATAGTGTTCAAGTCATGTATGAGTAATATCAATATTCAAAGTTTATCATATTAAAAAAAAATATTTGCACTGTTAAACTTTCGGAGATTATTATTGAACATTTGTTAAGCAATGGGTATTGTTCTTTCAAAGATGTTCTGAGCAAATTAAAAGGTCATTTACATTATTTTGGTAGTTAAGATATAAACTAGATTTCAAAGAGAATTTAGATACAAATTGACATGTGTTCTACAGATTTTGATTGAAAAATGTCAAGTACTTAGTTACAGTCCTCTTTAAATGAAATACATGTCCTAGCAATGGGTACAATACCATGATTAATGCACTGTAAAATGGAATTTAAGATCACTCTCCAAAACGATGTTCATCTTTTTCTTTGCCAATTAACCTTAGGGGGGACGGAGGAGAGCACATAGTAGGGAGTAGTTCTCTAGACGGGGGTAGATCTAGTCGTAGGAGTAGTCGTCACAGTGTCCATCGTCCCAGCATACACGGTCGAACCTTCTCAAGGGACCTCGCCCATCATCTTCAGCTCAGTCAAAGCTTCATGTACGATGATGATGGGGAGTGTGAGGTCGACGATGCCTTCCTGGAGAGCAGCGGGTTGCTGTCATCGGGGCTGATGTCGCACTCAGAGAGGGTCGTCTATGATGAGGTGGAGGAGGACGAGTTTGACGGAGGGAGTGAGGTCGTCAGGAGGAGATCGGTTGATAGGGCGTCGGCCAGTAGGGCGTCGGCCGATAGGGCGTCGGCCGGTGACAAGAGAAAGGCTTTCAACAGGCAGGTGGTCGGAGAAACCAAGTCCAGTCCGTAAGTACATGCATCACCTATGAAATCTTGTCTGCACTAGTTTGGCCGGGAGGGATTAGACCACCCAGCGTGGTCACTCACTGGTGGTTATCTCATCAACTCAGCTCCCAATTAACATAAGAAAAAGAGGATCATTGGGGACCAACATGCACCGCTTACGCATTGTTTTTTTATATACCGGTAGAGGGAGCAACTAGCTACAAGTAGTGCAGTGGGGCTTTAAAGGCACAAAATGTTTCTTTATTTGAGTAACATGAGTTACAGTCAAACCTGCTTTACTTACCACGTGTATAGAAAGACCACATTTTTGTTTCCCTTGAAGTCAGTAGTCAACTAGTTAATCATAGCTCTCTATGCACTAATATATCTTGGGATTACAAAAAGCAGTGACAAATCTGCTGATAACCAATCAGAAGCAAGGATTTCAGTAGCTTATAACAAAAACTGTCATTTGCCACTGATGACAAGTTTTGTGAAACGCCCCCCAGAACTGTTAATTTAAGACTCAAGTATGATTTTTTGGAGTCTCGTACATGTAGGTCTGCAAAATGCCTCCATATTTGAGTATTTTTTAAATTTTGGAGATTGGGTCACCCCTTTCCAAAAACAAGCTGCTTCTTCTTGGGGTTAAGTCTACCTCCTTCACAGTTGAAGATTCTTGCAGACTGATGAGTGTGTGTGTGCTTACGAGAGCCAGGCGCATGGTGCAATGCTTTTAACATGATGCAAGCTTTCTATCCATCCAAACAGCCTTCTCAATTATGATGTTCTCTTTCAGTATTGAGCGTAGCGAGCCCACACCAAGCAGTAGTCCAGAGGGCCAGAGAGCTGAACCAGTAGGAGCTCATACACCCATCGATCAGGCAATAGCTGAAGCCAAGAAGGTATGTCTCACTACAGATGTGCACTGTTTAAAGTAACCTGTCATTACAGAATTTTAGATTGAGTGGACGAGAACAGCATCAAGTCCACTGATCATGCGTTTTAACGTAGTCATACACTGCCTTGACTACAGATAGAAATCTTTTAGATTTCACTTGACGATATACATCCACAGGAAGTAAGCTTGATGCTAAGTCATGAACGGCGCGCCAAATTTCAAAGGAGATTCCGCGCTCCCCCAAATGCAAAAAAAGTCACCAGCCGGCTGGGCGGTGCGAAGGCAAAGCTCATGCACAATGCCACTAGCTATAAACCTTTCTACGGATGCTATAACATACCAATCAAACTTTCACAATTCATGACAAAAGAGTTTTAATTAGAATAAAGAGAAGTGTACTTCAAAACTTACTTCAGTTTTATGAAAACTGTTGTTGCTCAAGGTTTTAAGAATATGGGTCCTGATTTGTACTGAACGGGTTTTAGCTGATGATTAGATGATTGAATTGTTTGTGTTTGATTGTAAGTTACAGCTGGTAGCAGCGAACCGAACCCCAGAGAGGCTGTATAAGGTGGTGTTTGTAGGTGACTCTGGAGTAGGAAAGACGAGCATCATTCATAGGTTCTGCACAGACACATTCACAGACTCATTCAGTGCTACAATAGGTGAGTAGTGCTCTCTCTCTCTCTCACTTTCTGTTCTATCTTTCTTCTAGTTTATTCCTATCCAAATCCTCAGTTCTCATGGCTTATTTATGTGCTTGAGCTCTCTTTATATCTCACTTTCTCTTCCTTCCATTACTTCTTTTTCTTTTTCTGTAAAATCTTTGACAATCTTTACTTCTTATTCTCTCCATAATTGAAACAATTGTATAGCTTTCGCCTAAGCAACAGTTTTCTCCAGTGAAAGATTTAACTCTAACAAAAATTCCTAACTTTCACCCAGGATCCAAAACTGTAGATATAAACCCAATTTATCCTGTATTGTTTACAGAAAAAAGACTAGAGCAATTGTTGCTGGATCATGTGTCAGATAACCCTGTCTGTCACTCTATCTGTACTATCTGTGTTTTTAAACCTCTTCTTGGCAAGATCATGATGCAATGATATTCATCTCTCTCTCTCTCTACCTCTCTCATTTCTCTACCTCTCTACCTCTCTACTATCTCTTTCTCTTTCTCTACCTCTCTCTCTTTCTCTCCCTTGCTCTCTCTATCTCTCTCTACCTCTCCCTCTCTCTCTCTCTCTCTCTCTCTCTCTGACAGGTGTTGACTTTCAGGTGAAGTCCCTCTCAGTGTGTGGTAGCATCGTAGCCATGCAGCTCTGGGACACGGCCGGTCAGGAGAGATTCAGATCCATCACAAGGCATTACTTCAGGAAGGCTGATGGGATTGTGATTCTCTATGATGTCACTTCAGAAACATCCTTTCTCAATATCAGAAACTGGATGAACAGTATCGAGGTAAATGCCCAATGTGAAAGATCTTCCAAGAAATAAGAACAATGTAAACGATATGTTGATTTTATCATTATTTGGTCTTAGACATTACGGTTGTCAAGAATAAACTTTAGTGGTATAATAACGTTTTTCCTTTAAAGGTATTAGGAATACTTTGCCTCTGATTCTTAAACAAAATCCTGGATTTAGATCATGCTGCAATCATAATTATAAACCTTTAGGTCAGAAATGAATCTCATGAATTTTACAAGCCAATTTTCAAGATATTTATGATGGCATGGAATTCAAAAGTTTAGAAACCGTTTTCCCAACAGTTTTTTATAACTACCATATCACAGACACTGATACATGAAGCACGTAGGGCCATGCATCTCAGAATTGTAAAACTTGAAACATTATTTTAAAAACAATGCCTTTAACAACCACTATTTAAATATAAAAGTTTGATTTGCATTGATATTGAAGTTCCATTGATATGTTTCATTTGTGTTCATATATTAATGGTGGTGATTTGTACATTGATGATACCTCATACGGAGTGCTTTGAACAGGAGATGTACCCCCCATGTTATTTTATTCCTCTCTATGTAAATGTATATTTGAAACTCAAAAAGATATAAATTGAGATGAAAATGAAGAAAACTGATTGAGTGTTTCCATCTTGCAGGAGACTACAGATGGTCATGTGGTGAAGATGTTGCTAGGCAACAAGTGTGACTGTACGGAGGATAGACAGATCAAAGAGGAAGTGGGTCATAGCTTGTCAGAGGTAAGCCCTTGGCATTTATGACCTGGATGGAGTTGATCCTTAAACTGTCTGAAAACAGTGCAGGAACATCTGATGCTGTGTCTTTACATGCCTCTGCCCACTGGTTGTCTGTCCCGCTTTCTCATTATCCCAATATTTCAAGAACCACTAGGGATATGACGCTCAAACTTGGTGATAGCATGAATCAACATAGGAAGAGGAACTGATAAGATTTTAGATACATAGGTCAAAGGTCACAGAGGTCAATTTCTTAAGTTTAAGGTTTTAGCATTGCTACTGCGATATCTTAAGAACCACTAGAGATATGGGGTTCAAACCTGATGATAGTGTGTATCAACATAGGAAGATAGTCTCATAAGATTTAAGGTACGTAGGTCAAAGGTCACAGAGTTAAATTTCTGAAATTAAAGGTTTTTAGCTTTGCTGTCTCAATATCCAAACATGGTGGCAGTATTACTTTAGAAAGATGGTCCAATTACATTTTAGGGCTATTAGGTCAAGATCATAGTCGTCAGTTGACATTTAATTATAGACTTTTTGTTTGCATCGTGATATGTCATGAATAATTTAGGGCGTAGGCATATAGGAGATGCAGTTGTATTTGTCTCGTCTATTTGTTATCTTTTTCTAGTAGGGTCAGGTCTGCTTTTAAATCTAGTTGCTTTTGTGTCGTGCAAGGTGATATTCTACTTTAGATGATGTTTTAACAAACTCCAGCCAAGAAACCAGAATTTATCCCATGTGTTCTAGAAGTATTTTTAGACATTGAAAAATCTGCCCGAAACACTTATAATAAATGAAAGTCATGTTGTACTATCATTATTCTATTTGGGGTCCTCAGTAGATTTCAAGTGAAGTACATTCTACTAGCACATGTACATTGTACTTCAAAGATAGAGAAATGACGAATTCAAGATTCTTTTAGCACTTTGTTTGACTATGTACATATTTTAGCTGTCGTATATATTTTTTTCTCTCTCTCCTTCTTCAGTCCTATAAATGTGACTTCTACGAAGTGAGTGCTAAAACCGGCTCCAACGTGACTGAGGCATTCACCTCTATGTCCAAGCTCTTATTACTCAAAGAAGATGAAGAGATCCAGAACTCACTCAACCTCACAAATGACGATGGAGAGGGAAGCAAGCGATGCTGCGAGTCGTCTTAGAATCGTGCCTCTTGGGATAATTGGAATAGTCATGTCATCCAATAATGGAAGAGTTTTAGTGAGATGTGACTGTCGACGCTGTTCTCACTACTTCAAGAAGAGCGTTGTAATGAATCGTTGTGCTGTAATGGATGGAAAAGGAAGGAAATGATGCTGCGAGACATCTTAGAATCGTGCCTCTTGGAATGATTGGAAGAGTCATGTCATCCAATAATGGAAGAGTTCTAGTGAGATTTGACTGTCGACGCTGTTCTCACTATTTTAAGAAGAGCGTTTTAATGAATCGTGATGTAACTGATGGAGAGGGGAGCAAGCGATGCTGCAAGTCGTCTTAGAATCGTGCCTCTTGGAATAATTGGAATAGTCATGTCATCCAATAATTGAGAGAGTCTTTGTGAGGTGTGACGGTGGCTGCTGTTCTCACTACTTCAAGAAGAGCGTTTTAATGAATCGTGATGAATCTGTTTGAGAAAGAAGGAAATGATGCTGCGAGACGTCTTAAGATCATGTTTCTGCTTGGTTGATTGGTATAAAAGTGAGGAGTCTGTGTGAGATTTACGTCAGAACGTGTTCACACTCCAAAATAAGGAAAGCTTTAAGCAGACTGTTGTGCTGATATACTTATGGAGATGTATGAAGATGTATGGAGATGTATGGAGATGTAAAGGAACAACATAGAATGATGGTTGTGCATGATATAATCATGAAGGGTCTTTGTGAGAATAGATGCCCCTCTCATGTCCACGGCCCCGTCTTATAAAGATTTGATATTAATCTGCACTTATTTGCGAAACTATTTACATAAAAGATTGGGGACTGCAAACTTAACTTGCTATTGATTAGAGGACCTGCCATTGGTTTGGATCAATCACATCTCTTTATACCAGGGGGCCCAGGACTGAATTTCTGGTATCTTCATTAATTTGGTTCGTAGACAAATACTATTACATATTTTATATGACAAAGTTCCACTAAAGCGTTCAGTTGCATGTTCCAAAGTTAGATGTAGCCGGCAGAGAGAGAGAGAGAGAGAGAGTTAAAGACATGCACAGTTTTATGTACTAACCCTTTGACTACTGACTTGTCTCAATCCCATAGACTTTAATACAGGAGCCGTCTGGTTCCAGCAGTCAATGTGTTAAGATAAGGATTAGATCATTTAAACATATTTGTGGCTTACACCCAGTAAATAAGATTGATTGATCGATCTGTATTTTTTTTTCAATACAGATCGATCAATCGATCTTATTTACTGGGTGTAAGCCACAAATATGTTTAAATAATTGAAATTTCTCCCAGGAAGCATTACATTTATATATAAAAGGATTAGATAATGTCAGAGACTGATGTCTCCTGATTATGTTTGATTACAATAATCATGTCATCCAATCAGAGAGTCTTATTTACTGCCAGGATGTGCCTTCTCTATGTGGTTTATTCCGAGGGGTTAGTGTCACAAACACGTAACTCCATTTTGAGAAAAAGGTGGTTCATGTGTCATTGATCACTTAGGCCTTAAGTCTATGTTTCACTAGCTATTGACTTCAATAGGGTGTTGGATGGAGTTAAGTCTTTGTGTTTCCTGGAAAGCCCACATTTTTCTGAACATTTTGATATCAAATACTCATTTTGGCAAAATATGGAGTTACGGCTTTGTGTCACTGGAGTGGTTCAATATGAGGAAGAAACAGTGATTTACATTTTAAAGGTCTATTTCTGTCACTGTAGTTGCATATCTAAATATATAATAGTTGGAGGTAGTGGAATATTATCATCCATTTGCATCAATAAGTGGTTTAGAAGCTACTCTGCCGGAATAGCAGACACTTAGAGTATATAATCTAGAGAAAATAAGGGATTGTTTTTTGTCTCATTGGAAAGTCTGTTCAGTGTACTCTTTAAAGTGCACTCAACCATTGCTCTTTCCTTTTGGGGGGAATAAATTTGTTGAGTAGAGACTGAGTGTTACAAACAGGGTTTTACATAGTTTCCTTGAATATTTTCCTTGAATATTTTTAACATGTAGTTGCTATTGATGATAATATTATACTTGTGTATGTGGATACATATACTGTGCATGTAGATGAGTGTTGTTGTAGCGTTTGTATTCATAAGTTGTGTTAGGGAGTTTGTTGTTTAAGCACTTGCGATGAAAAATCTTTCTTATAGCACTGCAGCATTTGCCATCAACATGAGCTGTACAACAGTCTTATTTTTCTGATTATCTGTAATGTATTATATTTATATATACATTTTTTAATTATATTGATATTATTCCCTTCTTGTTTACATGCCTTATGAAAGATTAAGTGTCCTTACCTTTATAAGAATCCATTTGTATTACATGCTGAAATTGTATGCATGTTTTGTGTTCAAAATGTGCTCTTGCCAACCTCAAAAGCTTGTCACAGGTATTCTGACATAACAGTTGTTTTAGAATTGTTTTCAAAACTGGTCTCTTCCAGAGTTTATGGCCTGTGATCTCTTTTCTCATTGTTTTTTTTTAATTGTGCAAGTTTTAAAGGTACCGGTATATACATTTAACAACTAAATTATTCATACCCCTCGTAAATTTGATGTTTTTTGTGTTTTTCATAACACAGCAAAGAAAGGTGGAGTGGTTGAATGAGGACCTTAGTTGAATACTTTTAGATGTGAACTTTTAATATGTTACATTCTTTTCTTAAGAACCCCAAACCAGGACAAATCAATATTTCACAAACTTTAAAACTTTACAAAAATTGGTAAGGGTATGAATAATTTAGTAGTGAACTGTATGTATTTTCTTTTAAATTGATTTGTTATGTGATTAATGGAGAATATATTTGCAATGTTTAGAAGTTAAAATATTCCTACTTAAGTGCCTTGTGTTTATCACATAGCTGAGTAATCTTGTACAAACAATAATTTTATGAGAAACTGTTGAAAGTATATTTTATAAAGTGTAGAATAACTATGTACTAAAATATGACAATTACACACACTTTGAATGGAATTTCGTTTGAATTATGAAGAGAGCCTTAAAGATAAACTTGAGTTCTGGTAATGCGATTGCATTGTGAAAGAAAAGGTGTGGAATGGATCAGAAAAGTTGATCATATACATGTAGCATGTAAGTAATGATGTGTAATGCAAGGTTCTGGAGTCATCAAAATCATCATAAATTTGGCAGAGTCTTGATAAAGTTACAATCACTTACACAGAAAGATGTATATGGGACAACACACATGGTGTCGGGGCTAGTACTACCCTGATTTCCTTGTCTTTCTATGCTCATTACTCAGCCAGTATACATTTTCTTCCAAAATTGTTTGGCACATGACATTTATTTGTAATCTTGAACATTCAGTGTAAGTTTCGTTAGATTCTGTGAGAATTCATTTTCTTTTTTTACCAGAACTCAAGTTTATCTTTAAATTACCCATACATGTTGACATTTGCTATGGAATCCAGTATCCACCAAATAATGTGCCTTGTTTTCTGGAAATTGGAGACAAACTCATGTAAAATTTGGATGAGAACTGAAATGAATAGGAAGTATGAATTAGTATTCACTTATTAAGTTATATGTGAGTTTAAGTGTTGAATGTTTAGGATCTGATTCAAATGGACATTATTCTGCCTTCACAAAAGTTCACAACTAGTGCCTTAAACCTGTTTTTATACAACAACAAAAAAGATCCTTTTTTGTGGTGTTTGAGTTAAAAATAATACATGTATTACATGTTCTTGTACTGTAAAAGTTCATAGGTTTGAAATGTTGCGAAAGTGTACCATAAGCATTTGAAATACACAGCATTTGTTTAAAGGTGGTTTGCACTAGTTTGGCCAGGGGGGATAAGACCTCCCTGCAAGGTCATTGACAGGTGGTTATCTCATCAAATCAGCTCTCAATTAACATGAGAAAAAGGGGATCATGGGGGACTAACAGGCATCGACTAGGCATTGTTTGCTATATAGAGGGCGCAAGAGCTCTGAGTGTGCAGTGGGGCATTAAGGTGGTTTGTGTACAATTTCCCAAAGGTATTTTGTAATTATGAAAATTAACTCTTGAAATCTACCTAATCATACCAGTACTGTATTGTATCATGAATGAAATCAAACTTCTCTTTCCAATATTTGAATCAATATTTCCCATTCGCTATCACTGACATACAGTATAAAATAACAATCATTTCTACTTAATATTGAAGTTATGTTCTGCGAAGATTATTCTGCATGTTTTTATAGCTTTTGTTGTTTTGATTTGAGTGTGTGTGTCAGGGATTGGTCCATGTCTATATCATTACTTCCATTTTTGAATTCATTATTGAAATGCACTTTGTTATCAATAATTATCTTTATATTGAGGCATAGTGGTGTTGGTGATGTTTGGTCATTTGTTTAGATTGTATAATGATTGTGTTAAGTAGAGACGTATATATAGTAGAAACATTCCGGTAGTGTCATTAATGTGCTCAGTTTGTTGAGCGCCTTCCAAACGGGAATAGCTAATCAGTCGATTTTAGTCAAGAAACATTGTTTTATAGTTTAATTAATATCTTGACCTTGACAACATAAAGAGCGTATTATTTACTATTTCATAACTTTAGACTGTATTTCAACCGCGACAACGATCACTGAATATTGTATGATCGCATATGCTTCCAATATGTTCATTTGAACCAAATTCATGACCCCATACCAAAACTTTGTATTACCTTTAAGATTGTGAATTGAGCGGTTTTATTATATATAACAGCTTGATCTACAACTAGTCCAATAATCATTATGTCTGCTCATCATTTGGTCCAATTTCCATTTGGTCTATTGTTCATTTGGTCTAATTGCTGGTCGGTCTAATTTCCAGTTTGTATAATGCCCATTTCGTCTGCCATTCATAAGGTCTAATATTCATTTGATTATTAATATGATTAAATGATTATTAGACAATATGGATAGTATAAACAATGGACATTAAGCAGACTGGCAATAAGACCAAATGAACAATAGACCAAATGACTATGAGCGTAAATGGTCATTAGACCAAATGAGAAGTAGACGAAATAATTATGAGACCATGTGGATGGTCTAGTAGTACTATATACTGTGAATCTCGCTCAACAAGCCTAGCTTTTCTGAGATTCCCTTTTTTCCCCTCTCGGTTAAATCAAGCAATATAAAATATTTTGTCTCATTCTCAAACTTAAATTCACTCTGTAAACTTATTTTATTACATACATACTTATCAGTATTTGGTTACTTGTATAATTCTTTCATTCTATTATATATTGTAATACTGTATGGTTTATATGTGTCATTTTAATTTGTGGATATTTGAGTGGAAATGAATAAAAAATCAAATCAAATCAATCAAATAGTAGACCATATGGGAATAGACAAACTGGTTGTAGACCAAACAGCAATATACCAAGTTAACTTTGCCTTCATACAGTGCCTTTCCTATATCTAATCGTTGAATGAAATATACACTGTATTCAAGTAATCATTGTTTGTGTAGATTTTGAATCTTGATAAATTATATGTTCAAAGCTTTATGAATTCATTCAGTTTGTTTAGAGAGCTATATTTAAATGTGCAATCATAGCTTTATTTCAGAGAATAAAAAGTCTTCTTATGTCATCAATACGCTCTGTCCTTGTTTCTTATTTCTGGTATGTGAATCTGCATGGCATGACAGCTTAAAATGAACATGCACCGATTAGCATTTAGAATGATATCACAAGAATAAAACACCCTGAAAGTTATCAGAATTATAAATTTTGTAATAAAGAAAAGATTAATTGTTCATTGTATTTACAGTAATATGAAATAAATTTGTGCCCCAATAAAAATAACCTTACAAATCATAGTTATCACAGTAGAAGTTTATTTTAAAAGGAATTGTATGCCATTGTCAAACCAATATTTGTAATGCTGGTTTCCATCATGTTATAAAGAGATTTTCAACCCCAACTCACCAAAGTTAAATGGTACTCTACAAGAAATGGGCCATAAAAAAAAAGGTGGGGGGCACTCTTGAACTTTCTATAACCATTTTTTTCTTCTGTTGAATATTTAATAATATCAAAGACACAATGTAAATTTATCAAAATATTTTTGTTCATTCCATCATTCATGTATATATTACACTGTTCAAAAATACATTACATAAAATTGGGGCATAAGAAAAAAGTTCATGCTAATAGCAAGGAAATCCTGTATTAGAATCCCTATGAAAATTAGCATTATAGTGCCCTCTACAGTTTGAATCGACTCCTCGGCTACATTCTATTTCTAAAAAAATATTTCATTCGCCTGATCTGAAATATTACATGAAATTGTCTCCTCTAGACCTCCACCCCCCCCCCCCCCCTCCTCTCTTTCTCTCTCCCTCTCCGGCTCTCCCTCTCTTTCTTTCCCTCCCTCCACCCTCTCCCTCAATCTCCCTCTCTCGATCCTCTCTCTCCCTCCTCTCTCTCTCTATCTATCACATTCTCTCTCTCTCTTTCTCTCTCCCTCCATCTCCCTCTCTCCTTCCATCTCCCCCTCTCTCTCCTTCTCTTCTCCTCTCTTTCTCTCTCTCTCCCTCCCTCCCTCCCTCCCCCTCTCTCTCTCTCTCTCTCTCTCTCTCTCTCGATCAAGGTTGTTTATTGATTGCCTAAGGGTGCTGAGTAAGGCAGCTAGAGCAACATGGCATCCCCCTCATATCAACATGGCATCGCCTTCATATCAACACATATCAGCCTTTAGAATATACAATAAGCCCAGCTATCTGCACGTCCACCTTAAAATAACTACATCGGCACCAACAAAAATATAATAATAATTTTTTTTAAAGGCAGAAGCATTCAATAGTTAGCTTCACGTTTCTGTATGTTAATTGCATGTATGTGTGAGGGTCTACTGCATGTTGCACTCGGCCACACCTAATATTTTCATCTCTATTTTCAATTCATTTTAAAGCCCCTCTGCACTATATAGTTTTGCATAGAGGGATTAGACCTCCCTGCAAGGTCACTTGCAGGTTGTTATCTCATCAAATCAGCTCTCAATTAACATAAGAAAAAGGGCATCATGGGGGATCAACGGGTACCACGTGGGCATTGTTGGCTGTATAGAGGGCGCAAGTAAATATAAGTAGTGCAGTGGGGCTTTAAAGTGTTTCTAGATTTGCTGCAGCTGTTTTCATTTTTACAAAGCATGCTCGGGTGAATTTTTTACACTGATCAAATTCTCAACACCACCCACCACCAACCTTAAACCCTATACCCTGGATGTCAAGCCTGACGTCAATGCCAATCGAATTAAGCCAGCTAGGGAGAAAATGTGGCCAAAGCATGTGCCTGATCACTTGTTTAATCTTTTTTTTTTAAATCAGTTTGAGGTGATTTACTGTGTCAAATGTAAATGATGCTATCAAAGAGGAAGTCCACCTTCATATTATGTTATTTGGGAGCAACAGATCAATGACAGTTCGAGCTAAATCCGATAAAGAATTTTTGAAAGTTGATATTAATCAAATACAAATTGGCAACTCTGACGTAATTGCTCTATACTTCAAAAACTCATGAATTTCGATTTTCTCTTGATAACAATATTAAAGTTACGGTTGAGTTCTGGTCATGCGATTGCATTGTGAAAGAAACGTTGTGGAACCGATTAGAAAAGGTTGATAATCTAGCATATAAGCATTGGTTTGTACTAGCTGCAGGTTCTGGAATCATCAAAATGATAAGAAATTTGGCCCAGTCTTCGTAAAGTTATACAAGCACTGTACACAAAAAAAATGTATATGGGACTACGCACACGTGCGCGACACATGCATTATATCTATCACGTCCAAATAGAAAAAACTAATTTACCAAATATATTAGTAGGCAGTTTCCCGGCAAATTATAATCATTATGTATTAGTCAAAACATATTCTTTCACATGATTGTGGTAATACGAGCTTCCATTCCATTTTTTGAGAGGGGGCGCTTCCAAAACTGGTCTTTACCTTTAAGTCATACAGGCATCCTAGCAATAATCATTGCAAATATGTTTTAACAAAACCTCTTGCATGAAGCGGATGTACTTCACAATTATACACGCATTATTTCAAAACAAAGATCATGGTCACATGTGTAAGTTGCAAGACTTGGACACAAGACAACAAAATGACATGACAAATAAACATAATTTATTCAGTGACTTTTATTCAAGTGACAATAATTTCATCTGGATTGAAGAAGAAAAAAAACAGACAAGGAAAAAGAAATAAAAAAGAAACCCCCACTTCCCATCAAGTATAAAGACAAACCTACCACTCTCTCCCTGCTTAATACATTCATTCAATCTTGGGATTGAATTCTAATTCCAAAAGTGTTATGCTTAATTGCCCAAAAGAATAACATTTCTGTATTATGTAACATGGAGCTATCAAAGTGAATATCTGCAGTTGCCGTTCATTTACATGTAAAAATGTGTCACCTTTTTTTGTGGCGGTTTACTGCAACATATCTAAACTCGCCTTAAAGGGGCACGTTCCCGCCAATGTAGTTATCGGAACATGCCATCTGCGTAAGAGCCGTATTCTGTTGGTGTCAATAGGCAGCTATAGCACAGTCCGCCAGCGCGTACAAATTCTGAATGCCCTCTGGAGTATGGGGAACAACAAATCGACAGAATCAGGGAGAATCAGGGAGAATCAGGGAGAATCAGGGAGAATCAGGGAGAATCAGGGAGAATCAGGGAGAATCAGGGAGAATCAGGGAGAATCAGGGAGAATCAGGGAGAATCAGGGAGAATCAGGGAGAATCAGGGAGAATCAGGGTAATTGAGGGGAATGCCATTTTCCTTGTTCAGTCTACTGACTATCAGACACTGGTCTTGCCAGAATGACTAGGGTTTAGAAAGGCTCTTACTGCTAGATAGATTTGGCTGTGCATCATCAACAGACCACATTCATCCATACCATGAATGAAAATCGTTGCTATGGGTACAGGCTCTATGGAATGATAATAGTTTGGGCAATCTCAAGTAGGGAGAGGTGAGAGTAGGCTTGTATTCATTTTATTGAATATTTCATGATGTATTCCCACTGCCAGTAAACAGTTGAGAATACTTGTAGTTGATCGATCATTGATAAGGGTATTGGATTGTTATGAAGTATTTCTACCATCCAAACGAATGTTGATGACACATATACAGTTAGCAACTAATAGGCCATTTTCGTAATGTAACCAAATTTAATGCATAAGTCTTTGTGAAGTGCCTCAATACAAATGATTTCATTCACTTGATAAGAAGAATAATATTTCAATAGACAGAATCTGATCTGCATACAATAGTTGTTGCCAGGTAGGACAAACATTATGGCTTGACCTACCTAGCAACACTTGATATATGCAGTTTGCATTCTGACTATTGAAATGCTATTATTCTTATCAGGTGAATGAAATAATTTGTATTGAGGCACTTCACAAAGGCTTATGCATAAAATTTGGTTACATTACGAAAATGGCCTACATGTATTTGTTGAAAAATTTAAGATGTATGTTACATTCTCAAGAAGAATAAATCTGGACAAATCAATTTTTCACATTCTTTAGAAATACAGAATAACTTAGTTGTTAACTGTACATTGCATCTAGTCTGTTTGGAGCCAGAACGATATTAACCCATATACTATAACACAAGGTTAACGCCCTTCTGGCTCCAAGCTGTGGATCTTTGCAATGGCAAATATATGAGGTTACTGACAGTGGGAACACAGCTTCATTCACATTAGGCTTAGAAACAATATAGCCCTGTTCACATCTGATATAATACTCCATTGACAGCCAGTAGATGAATCGTTCTACTGCGTGTACAATCACATCACAATCAAAGAAAGACAAATGGGTATATACACTGTACATATCGAAACACTGATCCGTGTGATTGGGTGTGTTTACACTGATCTAATTTAATCCCATGTTGCCATGCTACCTCTACATGTACAGAGTGTTCACACTATCTGAGGGCTGCATGCATTCTGTAAGAAAAATAAAAGGCATTGTGTGGAGAAGCTGGCTACTCATTAGTGTTAACGCACTGAATATAATGCCTCGGTGGAAACACACCCATCAAATATAGACCATAAGATACCACAAATGTTTAATAGTATCAGTCATCATTAAACAATCATTTGTGATAATTGCAGCTTCTAGAATTTACATCGGAAATCATAATCATTAACTCACTTCACTTTCAGTTTTGTACTTCTTAAAAGAATAGAAAGTAAGTATCTGCTGCACTATCACAGCATTCCAATCTTCAGATATGACATTGATCGATTGATTGATTTGAATATATTCCATTTTATATATCAATTGTTTGCACTATATAAATAGTTGACAAAGTAAGTTCAAAATTGCATTGAATAATGCACAGAATTGAGTGGAACAAATTTGAGAAAGTTCAAACAAACCCAGATGAATCAAAATTAATAAGACTTTTTGAAGTTAAAATTCACAAAATATCAAAATGGCAAATTACAAATATTCCTGTGATGTTTGTTTGCCAACTTTTCAAGTAATTGTAATACATACAATTACTAAAATATATACCTATATACTTTTTCGTCATTAATTATGTTTTTTTAATTTTAATTTATTAGAGGACCTGTAAAAACATCATACAGCTCCGATGGAAAAGGTAATTAAGAGAAGAAGAAAAGGGGGACATTACTGATAACTCGGTGTAGAACAAAAGGATTGGTTTCCCCCTAAAATGTCACAGTTGAATGACAAAGCCATTATCAAAGTTCAGTTTTCCATGTGATCTCAATTCTCAAACGTTCCTAACTGTCTTCTTTATCTAATTTGATTCTAACTTTCATCTATCTCTCTTATTTTTCTGCTTTCCTTCTAGCTAACTGGAATTCCCATATGATCAGATGGAATACATTCCAACTGATTTGCACTTCGTGTTCACTTCAACTAAAAATTGTGTATTTTATGATTTTAGAAGAGAAATATCTTAAGAGATGAATCGTCTGTTTGAATCGAGAAGGGCATTAACTCATGCACTTACACACTGAGTAAACCCCCTACTGGCTCTGAACTGACAATATATTCAGTTCATACATTAAAGGCCGGCTGCACTAGTTTGGCCAGGAGGGATTAGACCTCCCTGCAAGGTCACTGACAGGTGGTTATCTCATCAACTCAGCTCTCAATTAACATAAGAAAAAGAGGATCATGGGGGACCAATGGTCACCGATTAGGCATTGGTTGCTATATAGAGGGAGCACATGTAGCTACAAGTTAGACAGTGGGGCTTAAAGGCATCTATTCTAACTATTCAATGCAAGGTGGTTTGTTAGAGCATGACATCACCTGTTCGGAGCAAGAAGGGTCTTAACTCTGTGTGAAAGGATGTGAGTTAACAGCCTTCTGGCTCCAAACAGACGATACATCATTCATTTCAATCAGTAAACATGTACATCATCATCATCTTTAATGCTTTTCATCTCTGAATACTTGCAGGTTAATTTCTTCATCAAAAACAAAATTGCAGGTGCTGTAAAATCAAAACAAAAAAAATCATTAGCAAAAAAAAACACAAACTAGAAGAAAAAACAGTGTAGCATGTGCAATTCAATCAGCACACTCTCCCTACCCCCTCCCCCTCCCTCCCCTACCCCTCCCTACCCATTTCCCGTGTAATTGTAACGCATGTGTCCAATAGCAAATACATGGATAAACATTATGGTGAGCAATTGTAAATCATAAATATCTTAAGTACTAGATAAATTTAATGTAACTCATAAGTTGTGCATGAAATATTTACAAATGGGTACACACTAGTGTATCGTGCTCCCTGTACATGCATATGTGACAGGGTGTACTATGATTTAGAATGACTCCAGGTTTTAACCCTTCCATAAATCAAGATTTCAAGCATTTTTTTAATAAACGAACTAAGTTTCATATACGAACTTTGAGTGAAAATGTTATCTGTTAATTGCTGATAAATAAAAAACATTAGAATATAATGTACAATGGAGGGAGCCAGGCATCTTTTCATGAGTACATTTTTGCCAACAACCCACTGAAAAGCATGTTTGACAGTAAATATGAGTTTTAATAAGATATTGATGAACTTGTTCTTATGACGGTTTCGTGTTTTTTTTTAGAAAGAATTTGTTGCCAATCTGAGTCCAGGTAAAATGTTGAACCCTCTTATTCTTGGGTGGGTTTGCCATGCAAGGCATGGGAGGGGTTACAAATCATACCACAAAGTCTATTACAAACTTCCAATGCTTGGAATGAACAAACAGAAAAAGAAATCCTATAATAAACTGTTCCTCAAAGAGGGGGGAAGTGAGTTTTTATGAATGAAATATATATTTTTGTTTAACAAATTCATTAAAATGGTGTATATCTTGTGAATGAATTATTTCTGACGCATCTTAGGAAATTTTTTACCTGTGACAATTGTTCAATTCACGTCTAAGACATGGAAAATGTTGCAAGTACTTCAGTTTTCAACGTCTCAAAGAACTTATGCAAAACTATCCACAATAGCCATTTTTATCCTCAGATCAACATCATTTTTGTAAACATACTGTATATACCTTTATAACGCAGAGTCATACCGGCAAAGGTCTCTTATTGAACAGAATTTAACACAAAGAAGAAGACACATCTGTAAATAAAATGTTTCAACATTTGAAAATGTTTGAATAGACCATTTTCACAATGTTACCAAATGTAATGCATGTATACGTGTACATCTTTCTCAAGCGCCTCAGTACAAACTATTTATTCACCAGTTACAATAGTCAGAATGCAAACTGGATGCAGTATGTGTTGCTAGGTAGGGCAAGCCAAAATATGTGTCCGGCCTAGCAACAACTAAATAATGCAATTTGCGTTCTGACTTTTGAGATAATAATATACAGGTGAATGTAATAGCTTGTTTTGAAGAAATTGTGTATAAGTTTGAATATACAGTAGGCTTGCGGGTGCACCATATGAGAGAGAGGGAGGATTGGGGAGTCCTGAAAAGGACTCTCGGTAATCTTTCTTGAGGGTTTGTACTGAGGCGCTTTTCGAATACATTTTGAAAATGGTCCATTTACAAAAATATTTTGCCTTTAATCATATTGCCAATCATAAATTCATGAGAATAACATAATTGCTTGTAAAAAAATAAACATGTACACCAAATGCTCACGGTTTAAGGCAATAAATAAGAAAATCTCCCAAAAAATAGAACACAGTAGTATGTGCTTCATATGCAAAACACAACATTGCAAAAGATATTGAAACGTTCCCAAATATCATCAAAAGTTCAAACAGAATACATTATATACTTGCATCTCTTAATACAAATCAACAAAATGAAATTTACAGAGCTTAAGCTCACAGAACCAAATTATACAGAAAAACAGCATGTAAAAGTATGAATATATTATAGAATTACAGACTGTATCATTCAGAAATATTTTCTTGCATGCATAAATATATAAAATATTTGTCTTTATTTCAAACTTGAGAAAAAATAAATATAATCAAGGCAGCTGTAATAAAGTGATATTGATTCTCATCTACAATGTCTACATATCAAATAAGATAATAAATCTATCCACAAAGGCTAAGCTGTATTGCTTAGCAAATTCATCCTTTTTATATGCTTCTGAGTAATATCCAATGTACAGTATAAAACCAATCATATGTGTGTGTGTGTGCAGTGTGCCCCAAAAGGAGGAAGATTAAATGGGGGTTAAGGGAGCAGCACCTCATTACTGGGGTAAACTTTCAAATATTTTTACGTAAAAGGACAGTAGAAGAAGTTTTCCTTGCATTTAAATTCTAAATTTGAGAAATATTTGATACCCCCATCGTGCTTAAAGGGACTCTATAACATTGCTCAGATGAGAGAAAAATGCTGCCAAGGCAGTGAGGTCAATGCTAAATGTACAATTAACGATAATCTGAAAGTTAAAGATTTTTGAGTTATGATTAAACTCAAATTACAAATTGACAAAGCTCCACTTCATGTAAGTCTCATGAAACCTCTGCTGATTGGTCACTTAAAAGGAGCATCCATTTTGAATGGCCAATCAGAGTCTCTCTTTCAACCAGTCACACCAAAAATCCATTTTGATTGGTCAATCAGAATCCTTCATTTGATAAATCACAAGAAACACCAATTTTGATTGGCCAAAGCCACTCATTCAATTGGTGATTAAGGAAACTTGATTGTAATTAGCCAATCATAATCTCTAATTCAACAAATTAGATGAAACCTTGAATACCATTGGCTTTTATAGCACAAGGAGGTTGTGTTTGACTAACTTACAGGTTTAAGCGTGTCTCAGCTTAAATCTTGTACAATGAGAACTATGGATGTGAACTGGCCTTCCCATGGCTCTTATGCCTATGTGTTTAATACCCCATCTTACTCAATTACAGCAAACACTTGTTCACATATGGTATACTAACCCTCACATTCTCTCCCCCCCCCCCCCCACGAAAAAAATATATATAATAATAATATGTTTCCTACAGTAGCTCAGTGATAAGCAAAGAAAGATTGATAAATCAGTCTACTTGTGGCCAGCAATAGAATACATAGTCCCATTCAGGCATATCTGTGTTAGTGAATCCACCGTATGACAATTGTCAGTGAGGTTTTTACACTTTTGTTTACATTTATCTAATCAAAACAACACACGCTAACACATCATGATAAACAATTTAGAATGACTTTTTGACATTTTCTCTGGATTTGTAGCTCCACTAGCTATTTGAAATTAGTCGCCTAAATTCTCAAAATCGTTGTCCTGGAAACCGTAGAGTACATGCATGATATGTCTCACACACACCATGGAGGCCTCCTTGCACTCCTTACCGACCGTTGAGAAGTTGAGAAAGCCATGAGGAAGCTGATTGACTATCTCTAAGAACACAGGCTTGCCCATACCACGAAGCTTCTTAGCAAAGCTGATAGAATCATCTAGCAGCGGATCTAAAGCACAACCCTGTGAGATACACAAAGAAAAGGAGAATCATTAAAACAAGATCAAATAATAATAATAATACATTTATAGTGCACAGAAACTATCCAACATTAAGTATATATTCTACTGTGCTACAAGAGACCCTGATATGCTTAGATTTACAGTTAATTAAAAAGATGTGTGATCAGTTTCGATTTAAAGACATTTACAGATGGTGATTTCCTGACTTCAAATGGCAAGTTATTCCAGAGTTTTGGGGCTGCACAAGCAAATGCTCGATCACCTATCGTAGTACTGTAGTATACAGATCCTTTCTTCTTTTTCTCGCAGCCAGGACTAATTATGAAATCCTTTAGTGTTTTTCTAAAAACTTCATGAACATATTTTCATGTTTTATTTCAGTGAAAGGTACTTGTATTTCAATGGAACTTGTTAACATAATGCCATCTGCACAAATATCAAAGAAAAGTAATTATTTTGTGCAATTCAATTTGAGAGTACCTATACTTTCTTCATTCTGTTTGATAAAGGACTAGTTTTCATTGCACATTTGTGAGAAGCATTAACTATGACCAGAGACTCTATTTATTACTATTAGGCACTTACATGCAAGTCAAGTACCATCTAATTCCTTCAATTCTTTTTAAACAATAGTTTTTTAATTGCACATTGGTGAGGAGCATCATCTGTGATGTAAGTGACCCTAACGCAAGATGCTGTTTTACTTACAAGTCCTGCCTTTATCCTCCCCACTTCCATCTCAATTCAATATTGGCCCTATAGAAATGTTCTTGCCTAAGTAGGCAGCCAAAGTGTCTCTCACTTGACAGACAATGCCTCTCAGATATAGGCAATCAGACAGTGTATTGTCAGAAGAAATGAGGAAAATAGATAGAAAATAAATTGGATAAGGATAGCTTTGTGCAATAACTTAATTACAATCTGCAGAAAGTAAAAGCATCTTGGCAAAGCCCTTTGACTTCCAGTTTGTGTGGCTTAGTATGGTGGTTCCTTCACTCTCTCAGGACTCACAGCACTGATCAGGCTTCACAAGGTAAACAAAAGCAGCAGAGGCTGCAGCAGCAATGGCAGCAGTAGTAGTCATATCTTAATTCTTGAAGGTTAAATGGCAACTGTCCAAAGACATGGCACCGTATAAGTGGTTAAGAAAGGAAGTGACTTACGATAATGTGGACGGGAGGAAGGCCCTTGAGAAGTTCTTCATCGGAGAAGAGAGGCGACACGTAAGGATTCCTCATGATAGGGGCGTCCTTAAACACCCTGATGGGGGAATTCACAAAGGACGTGGGTGTCTGGACTTCTTCATCTCCTGCTAATCCTTCTTCTTTGAGATCAAGGTGAAGATCTTCTCTGCTCTTTGGTGATAGAGGCACGGAGTCCTCCTCGTCCTCCTCCTCACGATCCGCTTCAGGTTTGGAGTCCAACGAGATGGCGTCAATGTCTGCAGGAAGACTGTTTGGATGATCAGCTGTATTGGGAGGATGAGAAGGGTCAAAGATGGCGATGGCTTCAGGACTGGACTGCTCACCATTGGTGTCTGTTTGACCGTCACCTTGACCTATCGTTGCATTGTCAATGGCATCACTGACTTGCTCTAACTTCTCAATGTCTGTTGGAGGTACCTCCTCCATGAACGAAGAGACGCTGTCTGATGATGGTGGCACGATGATGTCACTGATTATGTCACCGTTGAGTCCCTCCTTCGTCGTCGTAGGCGTGGCCACTTTAGTACTGTTACCGTTCTCCTCCTCTTCAACCTTCTTCTCTTCTTTCTCTCCAACGACCGGTGAACCTTCACCTGACTTCATGGAAGACCTCTTCGGGGATCCCAGGATGCGGTCGTTGGCGTTGTCCACCATGGACGTCACCTTCTCCTCCGTCATGAACTCTTCCTTGAGATCAACGTAAGCCGAGAGGCATCGCATCAGAACCCCAAACGGCAAGAGAGGATCTAGAAGGCACAGTAGTCTGGATGGGGATGCGGAGTGATGCACCGCGAAGGGTGTGTACATGGTGACGATTCCATCGGGTACCTGGATACCGTAGGATGCTGCCCTCATAGCTACAGCTGTGCAGAGGTTACCACCAGAACTGTCTCCTGCCAGGCAGATGTGCTCTCCTGTCGATCCTAGGAAATAACAAACACACAAAAACATTTTGATCGTACAACGTGAAAGGAATAACTTGAGATTGATTTTTTTTAAAGTAATTTGATCCAACAGAATAAACAAAATGAATGTTGAATATAAAGACAATGAATGACAAGACCCTACAATGTTAACACAACAAATAACTTGAAAATTAATTTGAAGTATTGCCAGTCCTCTCATACATGTGCGGACGCTTTCAGGTACAGTAGTGCACTTGACCACAAACTATAAACAATTTTTGTGTAATTCCAAGTAAGGTCAATCTTGTAATACATACAACTTGATCGTAGCTCATTTACCTTTGTGAGAACTCTGAGCAAGCCGAGAGAATCCAATGTTTTTTTTTAATACATAAAGGCTGATCTTCATAAGAAATAATACACATGACTAAGCAGACAAAACCAATGACTATAAATAAGGTACATTTCAGATCATTTGAAGGATCAACCAGCAGCACACAAATTAAACAAGAGAAGTTAATGATAACAAATCTTACCAAGATAAGGTGCATTCTTGACAGCCCAGGCGTAGGCAAAGAAGCATTCTTCAAAGGCTCTAGGGAAGGGTTGTTCAGGAGCCAGAGAGTAGTCTATAGAGACGATAGGTACACCCAAGTCCTTGGCCCACGATCTCAGATAGATCTGTTATAATGGAAGACAAGAAAGTATCATCAGTAAATAGAAACGTTATTAAGATCATCAACCAAGATGATGGGTGGTTTTCCAAAATCTAGCATTTGTTTCAGGCCTTATTTTCTTAAAGACATTGGGCTAGACTTAGGGTTAGGGCTAGGGTTAAGGTTAAGGTTGGGGTTAGGTTTCAGCAGAATGTTTTATCCAGAGTTGATGTCAGGAATTCGGTAGGGTATAGGAAATTTGCCAAGTAGCAATTGTCATCAACATGTTTGTCATAGAACCAAAATCAGACTACTCAGGAAACCCTCATCAGCTTTCATGCTGTTCTTCCCAAGGGCCCTGCAATTAGTATTATCCCAGCAAATGGCGGCCCAGGTACCTATTCATAACTGGGTGCCTGGGTGGAGTGTGGATTAATGTCTTGCCAAAGTACATTAGTACCGGGCTGAGATTCTACCCTTGGATTGAGATTCAAGTGAATCAAATGACTGAACCACTATACCAGGGTCCAGTTTCACAAAGATTTTTTGTCAATGACAAATGACAACAAAAAATCAGTGACAAATCTGCTGATAACCGATCAGAAGCAAGGATTTCACTAGCTTGTAACAAATCTATCATTTGTCACTGATCACAAGTTTTGTGAAATGGGGCCCAGGACACCTCCTAATAATCTAATATACACCATCTTCCTCTGCTTCTTCATTATCCATATTTCCTTCACTCTTTCCATTCTCACATGTAACTCCTTATCCTTCTTCTTTGCCTATTCTCATTTTTCATTCTCCTACTAAATGTATAGATTATTTCTTTTTTCTCTCCTCATTTGATATATGCCTTTCATCATTCTGCTTCAAGTAGACTGAAGTTCATTAAACCCCTTACAAAGCAAACATAGATTTATACAACGCTAATGGCATTTCAAATAATCCAATGAATTCAATTGTCCTCAAATCAAGCATTGAAAGTACATGTACATCCACATGGGACTCAAATAACAGGGAATTCCCCCTATAGGCACATCATCCTATGGGACTTGGTGATTAGGGAGTTTCCCCTATAGGCACATCATCATCATCATCATCATCAGCAGCAGCATCACATGTGACTTGGTAGAGAGGGAAGTCCCCTATAGGCACATCAACACATGGGAGTCAGTGCATAGGGAATTCCCCCACAGGCGATGTTGACATTATGTCATTAACATGATTAAATTCATGAAATTGAAATCTTGATAATTGGTCTTCTCTCTTGTATTTTCTTGTCAATTCCTAAACATCCTTGCAATCTTGTAAAAATGTCAAAGCCTCCTTTGAGGCAAACATGGTTCCTCTCTGGAGTTTATAAAAACTTGTATGGCGTAGTTCCCAGTAAGGCTTAGTACAATAGTACAACGTGAAACTAAGGAATAACTTGAGATTAATTTTTTTTTTTAAACTGGAGTAAAAACTTTTGACAAAATTCAAATAGCGCCAATAAGAATGTGAATATATAGGGCTGTGTTCAAAGGCATGTTACAACAATGTGAAGACAAAACACAATATCTTACTAAACCTGAAGCAATTCACTGGACTACTTAAAGATAAAGTTAAGTTCTAGTCACGTGATTGCATTGTGAAAAAAACAGTGTGGAATCTATCAGAAAAGGTTGATCATCTAGTATATAAGTATTTGTGTGTATTGCAAGGGTCTGGAATCATCAAAATGATAAGAATTTGGCCAAATCTTGGCAAAGTTACAAGCACTGTACACAGAATGATGCATATGGGACTGCACGAGCACATGGCGAAAAAAACCTACCCCCCTCCCCCCCCCCCAATTTTTACGATGTTTCATGTCGTATTTAGAATATGAAGGCATTTGAAGAGCCATGCTTTTCAGGAAACATGTTTAATCTGATGTTCTTCCACCCTTGCATAATAACATTGATAACGCTCACAAATTATTTTTTTACCTTTTCCCAGAACTCAACCTTCTCTTTAAAGCATAGTGCTAGTAGAAGAGAAAATTAATGAGAAGAAATTTCATAGATTTCCTGATTGTTTTGGATTCACTTATGAAAGAATAATCTCTACATGTGCTTGGGAATGGTTGGATTTAATTAGAAAACAAACATAGTCAGGAAGGATTTATTGGTCACCCCGACACCAATATGTATTTTGGTTCATTGATGATTCAATCAATTATGACTATCATAACAGATTGAAATGTTTATAACCATGGAAGGCTGTTTTTGAGATTTTGTTCAATCAGCTTATAAACGCATGATAGCCTTCATTTGTTGCATGATTCATGAACATTGATTGAAAACCAAGACTGATGAAAAGAATTGTGAGTGTCTTTCTGTTAATACCTAAATGAGATATAACTTGTGCCTTGAAGCCCCTCTAAAGTGTTAGGAGCCCCAAATTCGCTAACAAATTTGATGGCAAAACTTCACTTAAATTGTGTAATGATGTGAAAGAGGATGTCATATAACACTCAGCTCTGCAAGGATTTTCAAAACAAACGCGTTTGAAGACGAATATTGGTGAAAGAATAACAAACTTAGGTTTTGTGTTGTATGCAGAAAACCTCAAGTATGTACCTTGTTCATTATTTTATCAATATTCATCTTCAAACACATTTATTCTGAAAAATCCTTGCAGAAGTCGGTGTTTAACGATATCCTATTTCAATTCATTATCGATTGAAGTGATGTTTGCTATCAAACTTGTTGGGCTCCCAACACTTTAGAGAGGCTTTACGCAAACTAAAAGCTCTGCCATGGTTTGATAGAAAAACATTGTTTCACAAGATCTTTTTTATTTGCATTTATGAAATTGATATTTCACCACAAAAGCTTATTTCAAATGTTCAATGTTTGCTTTTTCTTTCTGTTAACAAAAAAGAAGACGTTTTAAGGTTTGTTGCTTCATGAGCTATACATTCCTTATTACACCCACGTATTTGTGGTTCTTTTTACTGCTCTGTAACTATACGTCTCTTAAAGGGATCCGGTAACTTCATTTTAGATCCTTTTAAAAAATCCTTGATTTAGCTCATGCTGCAATGGTAATTGTAAACCTTTAAGTCAGTCAGGTACCCCATGACTTTTACAAGCCAATCGCCTGTCTGATTATCAACATATTTATGATTGAAAATCAAAATCAAATTTTGCATTTGCCAAATGGTTTTCATAACACTACAGTCTATTGTGGAAAACGAGTATGGTAAAACCGGTCACTCAGAGGTTTTTACTTTTTGGAGGCACTTCATGATCATTTAGAAGCGCAATTTTTTTATGGCTTCAATCTAACACCAAATCACAGACACTGATAACACGTAGGGCCGTGCATCTCAGATTTAACATTATTAAACGATCCCTTTAATGTTAAATGTGGAAGAGTTTTGTTTACAGCTCCTCATCCATGTCTCTTAAATCTGAATGTTACATGGAAGAGTTCTTGATGTAGGCTAACATGATTGCCCTGAAATTCAGCTGAACCCTCCTACTAACATGTAGAGTGAAATTACATCCTATAGGCCTGTCCTCATCAGCCCGAGTTGGTCAAATAGCCCGCTATTTCTGATCCGGGAAATTAGTGGGCTATTTGCTCGGGAAATCTTCCCAAGATATCTTGGGCTAGTTTGCAAAATAGCCTGCCATTTGTGGTCCGTCTTCACTAGCCCAAAGACTCGCACTATGCGTGAACACTGAGCGTATTTCTTGAGCTCGAGCTCGAGCTGATGAAAACGTGATTTGTAACAAAAGAGCGGGCTATATGGCCAACTTGGTCTGATGAAAACAGGCCTTTGAATATGTGTCTAATTTCATGTAGAGGTTTGAGTTAATACAACAGCCTGAGGGTGACTGGCTGTCTGGCTAGCTCAGCATCCTCTGTACACATTAGCCCTTTTAATGGCATTTCAGAAAAGAAGAATCTTCAATCATAAATCTTTATTTAGATTTTAGAAGTGCCTCATAAGAATCACAGTATAGCAGGGCATACACAAGACATGAGGGGTGTTTCACAAAGATCCTAACTCGACCTTAACTCTAAGTTGGACTTAAACATTATGAAGAACCATTTGTAGCCTTTAGAAAAAAATTATTCAAAGGCAAAGATTCTAGAATTTTAGACTTTTCATTAATTTCACATCAAGAACATGAAATCTCCTTGATAAAAGAAAATATGAATGATTTGAATCAACATGTTATGCCCTTTAAAATAACTTGTACACCATATTTTCAGAGATGCTAACGGCTTTCCACAATTGTTAAGTCTAACTTAGAGATAAAATTAACTTAGGATCTTTGTGAAACACCCCCAGGCATATCAATTCCATTTGATAAAGGGTCAAACAGTCCCTGAACCTACAATCACAGTAATATTTTAATGATTATGGTCTGTGTTGTTCCATGTGAATCTAAAGTGTATTTTTGTCAATGTCGTACTTGATTTTAGAATAAAAACATTGAGACAGAAATCCTTAAATTGGGCCTCTGGGCTATCGCTCAAACCTCTCTCAAGCTGAGCTGACCACTTGGCTTTCCCATTGAGAATACTAGAGACAAGAGTTTAAAGGGAAGAATCAACGATAAAGATTCAGTAGAGCTCCGGTCAAGCGATTGCACTGGGAGAGAAACTGATTTGAAGTGATTGGGAAAGGGTGTATCACACACAAACCAATAGCTCCTTTAGATGTATTGAGTGACTAGTATAACTACATGTAGTATCCAAATGAGATACCTGCAGAAATATGATAACAGCCACTCAAAACAGGGAACTACATCAAATTTGTCACCAAATATGAGTAATTAAAATACATAATGGCTGAATTTCAAATTAGCCTTGACTGCACAAATAGTCTAGAACTGGATATACACGTACACATAAGCACAGTAACCGCTTTCAATTTTTTTTTTAAAGTTTGATCAATTTCAAAATTTAGTTGATATGGTTGGTAAATACACTGTAAAACCAAACTATGAAATTAAACCTGCAATTATTACCAAGAGGACAATAACAGAAATAATACATTAACTCTTCCCCCTCTCTTTTCTTATTCTGTGTCTCTTTATGTCTGTCTCTTTGTGTGTGTGTCTCCCCCCCCCCCTCCCTCTACTCCCTCGCTCCACTCCCTCTCTCTCTCTCTCTCTCTCTCTCTCTCTCTCTTTCTGTCTGTCTCTTTCTCTCCCCGTCTCCCTCCCCCACCTCCTCCCTATCCCCTCCCCCTCTCTCTGTCAACCTCTAAACTATAATCTCTTGTTTTGCTTCACCAACACACACTCTGGTTCTCCATTTACCTTCAACAAAACATTCTCTTCTTTTTTCTCTTCTTTTTTCTCTTCTCCTTTTCCCTCTCATCACATCATCTCGTCAAAGCCAAAAGGGCATTAGCACAGTGATAAAGGGATAGGAACAACACCCTCTGGCTCCAAACAGACGCTATCATGTTATGAGAAAGTAAGCTAAGCAAGCACAATCTAGGACGATCACAACACGACAATCCAAAACTAGTTTTCTTGCATTCAAAATACAGCATGTAAATCATACCACTACCCTGCCCATGGCGTTTTACTTGATTTGTACTTATCTCTTGAGGGCCAGAGGGGAGTTACCTCTTTGTTAAAAAACAGAAGTTAAAGCCTTTCTGGCTCCAGTAGATGTCATTAGTCCCTGCAGCATCTAGAATGAGTTTTTGCGGGCGATAATTAAGAAAAACAAAGGAATTTCTAGCACAGGCCTGTCTGATTTCCGCTACCTGAGGAAAATAGGTTAAATATTCCCTGCGTTAGGTGAGAAGGGAGCTGGGTGTGAATGTACCACTCAAAACCATGAGAGGTCATTCGGACAAGGCACAAAAGAAGCGCATCACTTACAGGATGATGAAGAGGATGATGAAGAGGGTGGTAATGAAGATCGATCATGAGCTAGATACCAGTCAGATGAAGATGGTGAAAAATATCTCAATTTCCTTTTCATGATACTGACAACCGAACGTCATCTTGATAGCATTCGAGCTCTGCAGCTCACCAACACTCATCTCAGTAACCAGGGCCTGGGAGTAGTCTGCAGCCACAGACCCCTGTCTGCACTGTGAGACTAGGCTGACAGACAGCATACTGCATAGGCTCTGTATTGTACACAGCCTGGAGACTGACAGAGTTAGGCTCTGCTCAAGGCTTTAGGAATTGTTGTAAAGTGTCAAAAATAGATTCTGTAACGGCAAACTATATTGGGAGGGGTTACCGGCAACTCCTGTGTACCGGTGGGTGTTTGTACTTGGTGGATGAAGTAAACATTCACAAGACTATTAATAGCACTCAAACTTGAGTGGTGCACGATCAGACATCCTATTAAGACTAGGTCTTGATAGCGTAAAAAAAACTGGATTACCATGATTGGTAAGTCGCACATGTATGACCCTTTTCGGTATATAAAAGTTATAATGACTGCTTTAATATTTGAGGCATAGTTGTTTTTATAGCCTCCTGGGGAGGTTACATCGTGCTATCACCCCTCAGCACCCCTCAGCACCCCTCGGCACCCCTCGGCATGCCTTGGGGCGATAGCACGTGATGTAAACTCCCCTTGAGCATATAAGAACAACTATGTCTCTCATAGCAGTCATTATTTCTATACTATTTTTGCTCCCTTTCTTCCTCTAGGGGTGCGTTCAATCGAATTTTCGAAGCTAGAATCACAAACATGAATCACAATTCAAAACGCCGTTACAAAAAGCAAGGTCACTGCGGTTTGCGTTCAAGCGATTTTTCATCAACGCTGATTCTAGCTCATTGCGAGCCAAACCACTGCGCATCACACTGCGCAGTATGGCCCAGGAACTTCGGCGCGCGCTTTCTGGAATTGTTTACGGCCGACTGTCGACTGCTGTTTTGAGCATAGATCGCAATAATAAGACAAAGAATGAGAAGGTGATAGAAGGAAGAAACAAAGAATAACATAAGGAAAGACAGAAAGATAAAGTCGATAGAATGATTAAAACAAAGAATAACGTAAGAGAAGGTGAAAGAAGGAAGAATCGAAGAATAACATAAGGAAAGACAGAAAGACAGAAAGAGAGAGTGATAGAATGCTTAAAACAAAGAATAACATAAAAGGTGATAGAAGGAAAAAACAAAGCATAACATAAGAATAGAAGGAAGAAACAAAGAATAACAAAAGAGAAGGTAATAGAAGGAAAAAACAAAGAATAACATAAAAATAGAAGGAAGAAACAAAGAATAACATAAGGAAAGACAGAAAGAGAATGTGAAAAAAGGAAGGAACAAAGAATGACATAAGGAAGAACAGAAAGAGAAAGTGATAGAATGATTAAAACAAAGAATAACATAAGAGAAGGTGAAAGAAGGAAGAATCAAAGAATAACATAAGGAAAGATAGAAAGAGAAAGTAACAGAATGATTAAAACAAAGAATAACATAAGAGAAAGTTATAGAATTATAAAAACAAAGAATAACATAAGAGAAGATGATAGAAGGAAGAAACAAAGAATAACATAAAGAAAGACAGAAAGAGAAATTGATAGAATGCTTAAAACAAAGAATTACATAAGAAAAGGTGATAGAAGGAAAAAACAAAGAATAACATAAGTATAGAAGGAAGAAACAAAGAATAACATAAGGAAAGACAGAAAGAGCAAATGATAGAATGATAAAAACAAAGAATAACATAAGAAAAGGTGATAGAAGGAAAAAAACAAAGAATAACATAAGAATAGAAGGAAGAAACAAAGAATAACATAAGGAAAGACAGAAAGAGCAAATGATAGAATGATAAAAACAAAGAATAACATAAGAAAAGGTGATAGAAGGAAAAAAACAAAGAATAACATAAGAATAGAAGGAAGAAACAAAGAATAACATAAGGAAAAACAGAAAGAAAAAATGATAGAAGGAAAAACAAGGAATAACATAACGGAACAGGCCACGATGGTATAGTGAACGCAAATTGCATGCAAAGCGGGCGCGCGGTTTTTTCCCAAACCGGAAGAGGCTTCGTCATACAATCATGATTGAGAACTCCGTCCGTTCAATCGAATTTTAGCGACCGTGATTCTTTTGAATCATGATACAAAACGCATCTTTTTCAGCGTTTCATGTTTGTGTTTTCAAACACGTTTATTTTTACGACCGACGAAAAAATCGCTTGAACGCATTGCGTTTTAAACTAAACGTCTTTAGAAACCGTGATTCTAGGGTGAAAAAGTGTCGATTAAACGCACCCTATGTCTTTTTGCTTTTGTTCTCTCTCCTGTTGTTTTTCTTCTTTCTGTGGCCAGGGGGGGGGGGGGGGGGGGGGCAAGTGATTGCCATATTGTAACCCCCAGACAGACTGGAGAAAGATCAGAACCCAACAAACCAAAGGCAATTCTAATCCTTAAAGTCAGAAGCAATGAAGATGTAATACAAAACATGTAGGATAATATCTCCATAACAAAATATTTCCATGAAAGCCTTCACTTCAAGTTTCATTTACATGAGCATTGGCTAGCCGCGTAACCTAGACGATTGCTAACATCACTTGCGGTGGTCATATAAAGCAAAGTAAACAGCACAAACTTGGAACAATAAAAAACTGCAAGATTTTTACAGTTGATATATGGGCTATTGAGCAACCAAGACACGACTTTAAATTACCCCTGTAGGATGGTCAAAGGTAAGAGAGGAATGGCTTATTAGACGCTTCTTCATCATCTCGAGATTGCCAAATAGCGCGCTATTTCTGATTTGGGAAATAATCCCGAAGTTACAAATTGCATCTTCATCACCTCGAGATTCGACCTCAAAAAATTGAAACTTGACCTTGAGAAATTAGCTCGATGTATGTTGCTCAGCGTTTGCGCATAGTGCGAGTCATTGGTTTGGTGAAGACGCACGGGAAAAATGGCTGGATATTTTGCCAAATAGTGGGATATTTTGCAAACTATCCTAATATATCTTGGGATGACAAACCCGACCAAATATCCCACTAATTGCAACTTCGGGCTGATGAGGACGCAAATTAGCTGGATAGTTTGCGATCCTGATAGTTCAAATAGCGGGATATTTGGCAATCTCGAGCTAGTGAAGACAGGCCTATTTTGAGTCCTGTACATTAACTCATATCCTAGAGCTATGACCATACATTCAGCCGGATGCAACCCTTCATATTTATACTGCCACTCAAAGCTCACTTAATAATCTGAATTCAAATCAGAAAACAAAATCTTCCTTGAAGCACAGTCACAAGAAGACCGGTAAGGGACTTGATCTCTTTATGATCTGCTGCTTCTTGTAAAATCCCTTGAGGAAATATTTCTCAAGTAGTGGCGTAGCAGGATGTGAACAAACAAACCCATTTTAGCTGACAAACCAACAACATACATGTCATGATGTCACTGATATTACTATTATTAGGATTCATTTCCCCTCAGATCATTCTACAATGTAAGTTTTTGTTAGTGGCCATCTCTCAATAAATAATAATAATACAAATCTGGATTTATACAGAATATTGTCTCTAAGCGCTTTACAGATATTATTACCCCGGTCATCAGATTCATTCACGCACAATGTGCACCATCTCCACTCCCTGGGGAGCATTCCTACAATATAGTCACTGTTAAGGCACAGGCAATTACTAACACAAATAATTTAGTCATCCTACTGGGTCCCCATTTATCTCTGGGGTATGGAGTGGCAAATGTAGATAAATGCCTTGCCAAAGGCCACCTGACTATAGCGGTCAGCAATAGAAGGAAATAAGTGAAGCTGAGCCTGTCCAGAAAGGCCATCTCTCTAGTATATCTACATCTACGTGTACAGTTGACACTCTATTCCTGTTTCCCATTATGGAGAGCCTTCACCAACAGGTTTCATTGCATCTGATTTTTTTAGAATCGGCTCTCAGGTCACCCGGGACCCGTTTCACAAAGCCCTTTTTCAGTAACAAATCTGCTGATAACCAATCAGAAGCAAGGATTTCACTAGCTCATATTAACAAAAACTGTCATTTGTCACTGATGACAAGTTTTGTGAAATGGGGCCCTGGTTCATTTAGATTCAAAAGAGATTTTTCAATCCTATCAAATTCATTCAAACTGCAAAATATGCTCGGCAGAAGAATACCTCAACATTTGGTCATTTATTTAATGAGATGAAGGTCTTGGAATTGGAGTTTGTTTGTGTTTTGTTATTTTACTGTAAATAGCTAACAGGGGATTATAGTAAAAGTGTAACTCTCAAAATGAGGGTTCTTCTACCAGGGGGGGGGGGGGGGGAGTCTCTAGCTCTCAGCTCTTAGCAGATGGTGTACTGGTGCTCATTTCAGTCCTCGTGTAATATAGACAATAGAGTACTTATAGTATACTTCATTCCAGTACACCAAAATGAATAGATGGGCATGTAGTTAGCTAGCTGCTCCTCTTTTACTGTGCCATATGCGTGGCCGGTGTCTCCATACAGGATATAGGAGTATGGGAGACAAGGGCCAAACCTAAAGCCTTCTTCAAACCTTAGCCGGTAAACTACTCAAAGGGAAGTCCAACCTTGATAGCAAACTACTCCACAGAGAGAAAAGCAGACATTCAGAGAAAGCAGACTGGTGAAAGTTTGAATGAAGACCAAAAGAAAAATGAGAAAGTTGAGTATTTTAAAAATTTGTAATCATTATAGGAATGGGCTCTTCAAATTGTGTTCCCACAGACTAAAAGTGATCTCATATATTTGCAGAGCTACCATGTATCAGTGACATCACGCATTTCGAGGCTCTGAAAATGCTCTCACGCACAATGTACGTGTTAGATTTCAAAAAAACGCTATACCTTGTATGTGTGTTATACCGTCGCTCGCGCGCCGAGTCATGAAAATGTTTTTTTGAAAAACATTCATAACTTCCATAACTTTCCTATCATTGGTCCGATTTAATTCAAACTTTAGCCATTCTGTTTTTTTATTTATCTGCTTTTATACAAATGACCTCATTACAAAGATTAGATTGCCTTATAATAAAACACAGACACAGCTGCGTAAGTACTACATGTATTAAACCACCACATTTTGCTACATGCACATGCACATTGCATGTTCCTGAGGTGGTGGTTGACCATGTAACGTATGAAGTAGGCTCTTGAAGTATTGCAGAGTGTTATCTAGTGGCTAGGAGGGTTGATACATGAGACTAGATTGGGAGGGTGATGAGATGAATTGCTCTAAGGCACAGACGGTATCTAGTTTGGCAGTACAGAGACTCCTAGAGATAAACATCGATCAAGGAAGATAAAATATGGTCTCTTTAATTCAGTGAAACCCTAATACTGCAAAAAGGGAAAGAGAGGAAGGGAGAGAGAGGGAGAGAGAGAGAGAGAGAGGGGGAGAGAGGGGGAGAGAGGGAGGGAGAGAGAGGGAGAGAGAGAGAGAGAGAGGGGGAGAGAGGGGGAGAGAGGGAGGGAGGGAGAGAGAGGGAGAGAGAGAGGGAGAGAGAGGGAGAGAGAGAGGGAGAGAGAGGAAGAGAGAGAGAGAGAGAGAGAGAGAGAGAGAGAGGGGAGATGAGGTCTTTATATACAGGGTCCGTTAATACAGTGAAACTATAGAATTGCTGTGAGGCAAAGAGAGTAGCCATTCTGTCAATACAGAGAAACCTTTAGGTAAAGACTGCTTATAGGAAACACAAGAATGGTCTTCATGGGCAGGTGGTCTTTATGAACAAGTTCCTTTATTGCTTATAAGCCTGTACACAAAGAATGCTCATGGGAAACACAAGAATGGTCTTCATTGGCAGGTGGTCTTTATATACAGGTTCCTTTTCATACAGTCAACATTGTAAAGACTGCTGCAGGGAGATAAGGGTTGATGTCTTCATTGGCAGGTGGTCTTTACGAACAGTTTCCATTATACAAAGATACCTGTATACAAAGACCACCCATGGGAGATACAAGAAAGGCCTTTAATGGCAGG
Organism: Strongylocentrotus purpuratus; assembly: GCF_000002235.5. Lineage (NCBI taxonomy): Eukaryota > Metazoa > Echinodermata > Echinoidea > Camarodonta > Strongylocentrotidae > Strongylocentrotus > Strongylocentrotus purpuratus. The sequence continues at coordinate 226,194 of NW_022145559.1, forward strand.
TGGTCTTTCTATACAGGGTCCTTTAATACAGTGAAACGTGCATATAAAGACTGCACAAGAGAGATACGATGAAGTCTTTACTTGCAGCTGGTGGTCTTTATGAACAGGTTCTGCAAGTAAATATACTGGTCTAGATTTGCTCTGAATCTTCTTTATTTCATGTCAAAACAAAGATATCCAATGACATGATAGCATGTAAAGAGATGCGGGGGCAAGCAGTCTGATGGATTGAGAAGATAATAAGCTATAAATCCAATTTTCTTTGGACTAAAATGATAGATTAGCTTATTAGTGTGGGAGTAAAAGTTATCTAAAAAAAAGGATAAAGGTGATGAAAATCTCTCTCCTCAAATGAACAGTTTGTCATTCTGAGAGAAAACTGAAATCCCTACAGAAACAAGATGATAATGGATCCACCCACAAAGTTTGAAAGGTTCTTTCACATAATACATAATAATAATAATAATAATAATAATAATAATAATAATAATAATAATAATACATAATACATAATAAGCGCTATATAAATATAATGTATTATTTATTATTATTATCTTGAGGCAGCAGGCAGCAAAAAACCCAGTGAAGAATCACCTGGCTTGAGAGAGTCCACAGGAGTGGATCACAGATTGCCTTCTAAATATTAAGGTTGGTTAGAAACAAAAATTACATGTTCTAATCACCCCCAACGAATGAAAAGTTTTCTGTATCAAACTACAGCTTTTGATAATGACAAATGTGCAGATAGACAAGTATACAAAGCAGATTTGGTGCGTGCAGCTACTTCTTTTGATTCTCACTTGCCAAACAACTACATTCTAATTTCCCTCTCTCCCCCTCCCCCTCCCTTCCTTTATCTCTCTCTCTCTCTCCCCCCTCTCTTTCGCTTGCACCCTCCCCCCCCCCCCCCCATCTACCAACATATATACCTCTCTATCTTATTGTCTTTTTCTCAATCCATCTATTACGTTACAGAAACTGAACTTTGCTTATGGAACAGAGTTGACCCCTTCTATCTCTCATCAGACAATTTATTTTTTCCCTTCTGGTAAAGATTGGTTGCTATTTGACTCAAATCAATTGAAATGGAATAAAATCATTAAAGATAATTGAAAAAGCAGAACCTCGCCAGGGAGCTTGAATCTTGAATTCAAAGAGAAAGAAAAGATGTGCCTTACAGGAAGAAACTTGGAGAAGGGTTGAATTTCTGTAAACACTGCTGAAAGTGTTATTCTATCATAGGAGAGGGGTTGGCAGGGCAATGCAATCACCTTTGCCTGCCTCTACATCATGTAACATTGAGATATATTTCACAGCCATCTTCTCAGAGGCATATCAACGTATCTCTGGTTGGCAGGGAGGGGGGGGGGGATGCAAACATCCAAAAAATTATGTCACAAGCAAAAAGAAAAGCAAACAAATATAATAGTAAAAGATCAACTTCCTCCCCCTTTTCTTCCTGATATTATTTCTGCTTCTCTCCCCCCCCCCCCCCCCCCGTTTCCTCTCTGTCTTATTGGCATGGGGGATGGGGATTGTGCCCCTGAGCCCCCTGAGTATGCCATTACCTCTATAATACAATGCTCTAGAATGAAATTCACTTCTCTAATCACATTTTATGTTTTAGGGGAATCCCGTCTAATGCAATGTCACATATCCAAATTGTTATGGACTCAAAACCACCAGTAAAAACCACTCAGAACCAGAAGGAACCAGTAAGAACCAAAATGAATGAGTAAGAACATACATGTCTTCTCAGCAGTCCAGCATCATGATCACTGTAACCAACATCAATTTTTATCTTCCTATTGTGTACCAGATTTTACATATATTGCAGCAAATTTAAAGGTAAAGACCAGTAATGGTCATGCGATTGCATTGTGAAAGAAACGTTGTGGAATTGATCAGAAAAGGTTGATTATCTAGCATATAAGTATTGGTGTGTACTGCAAGGTTCTGGAATCATCAAAATGACAAGAAATATGGCCCAGTCTTCGTAAAGTTACAAGCACTGTACACAGAAAGATGTATACGGGACTATACGCACACGTGCGCGACATGTGCGTTTATCTCTCACAGACCATGTAGATAGACTAATTTACCAAATATTTAATTAGTAGGCGGTTTCCCGGCAAAATCTTTATCATCATGTATTACTCAAAACATATTCTTTCACATGATTGGTAATAAGAGCTTCCATTTCATTTTGTGAAATTGGGGCGTTTCCAATACTGGTCTTTACCCTAAAGAAAGAAAAACAAAATTTTCATGGGCTTATATCTTTTGATATAAAATTAAGTCTAAATCTGAATATGTAATTGCAGCTAAGCATGACAAGTTAAGCCTAATTAAAAGAAAAAGTTGTATTTGAGTTTTAGTGGTCTTCATGATTTTTTTGTCATTTCACATTCCTGTACATGACTGTTGGTTTTTATGTTGAGTACCCAATAAAAAAAATGTTAAAAAATAAATACCAAAAAAAAAAGATTCTTTACTATCTACTTTAGATATGAACACAGCAGCTTATCTGACATAGTGCATGCTCTGGGGGTGTTTCACAAAGCCTTCAATTACAAATGACAAAAATCAGTGACAAATCTGCTGTTAACCAATTAGAACCAAGGATTTCACTAGCTTTTTTAACAAAAACTGTCTTTTGTCACTGATGACCAATTTTGTGAAACACTCCCCTGGACTTTGTTTCTTCAAAGATATAGGGATAGGAATAGGGCTATCATGGGGTTTTGAGGGTCGTTCAGATATGCGCAAAAAATACACCACTGTTTTTAAAATGTGTAAATGAATGGGAACTGTGAGCAACAAAAAACCTGCAGACATTTACTGAGCTAGGTGTTATCATGGTTATAAAATGTATGCACAGAAATGCAACACAAATTACACTTTACGTCATCAGATAAATGAAAAACAAAAGTTTGCTGCATCAACACAAAAATGGCCATTGAGCCAGTTTAGCTTGGTTCAGGGTCAAGATTAGATATTTGGTAGAGTAAGGTCAAAGGTTGAATTTGGTCTTTACAGGCAGGTGGTCTTTCTATCAAGGCGGTCGCTAAAGCAGGTTAGATGCATGCCGTCAAAACTTTTCAGAACATCAAAATGAAAACAAATTACTTTCTATCTATCTATCAGGCTATAGTTCATCCAGACGTTGGACAAAGCCCTCCTCATAACATTCCATTCTCTTCTGTCTCTAGCTGTCCTAGTCCAAGCGGCCGTTCCCATGTATGATGTTAGGTCATCTCTCCATCTTCTCTTCTGCCTTCCTCTTCTTCTCTTTCCCATCCTTGGTTGCAATTCTGCTACAAATTACCTTATACCTTGCTAAAAATACAGAAATAGACATCATCACAAACAAATAAACCCACAAACAGAACTACATGTTATACATACCTCGTGTGACTTGGATGTGTGTGCTACAAAGCCTCCTCCATGGATGTGTATAAGAAGACCTTTAGACATGGGGCTGGGAGGTTTCTCTATCTTTTGTTTGGCTTTCTTGGAGCTCTTACCCATCTGCTGGAAAGCTATCTCTTCAGCTTCATTCAACCATCCCTGAGAGGGAGAGAGAGAGAAATAGGGGGAGGGAGAGAGAGGGGGAGAGAGAGAGGGAGGGAGGGAGGGGGAGAGACAGAGAGAGAGAGAAAGAGAGAGAGAGAAAGAGAGAGAGAGAAGGAGAGGGTAAAGAGAGAAGGAGAGGGGAGAGAGAGAGAGAGAGGGGAGAGAGAGAGGGGGAGAGAGAGTAGGGGGAGAGAGAGAGTGAGAGAGAGAGAATTTTTTTTTTTATAGAGATAGAGAGAATGAGAATGTAAGAGAGAGACAATAATAATTTACAGCACTAACATATAGAAATATAATGGATTTACCACTTTGTTTGTCAAGAGCCGGACGGGTGATATCTCTTTTTATAGATAGTTACGGGCCTTAAGGCTCTCAGCTTTATTCCTTTTCATTATTACATCTGTTTGAATGCATTCCTTAAGAAACAAAAATTAAGCATCTATCATACATTCAATATTCCTTTTTTCAATGTTAAATGTTTACAGATCAATTTACTAAAATAAATAATCATAAGCATAGACAATTACAGTGATGATAAAATACTGCATAACAAATTGCTCATTATTTCCTTCATATAGTCTTTATTTTGCTACCAGGAGCTCCATATACCTTTGTCCTTAGATGAACCTGTATGGGCAAGTGCACATATATATTGTAGCTAGGCAATATAGTTTGGATTATCCCAGTCAATATTTACATACTATTGCCCCTTGAAGCTAGTCAGAATGTTATTATTGCTTGGGAGTCACCTGTGCCTAGAGGGGGGAAGTCTATTTTAATCATGATGACCATCAACCCTCTCCGCTCCCTTACGCATCTCATTGGGATCCAACATGTAGGTGCAGACCAATGCACAGTTTCCTTGATGTACACGTTATAAAACCTCTTCAACTCAAGTTGTAAATTCTTTTATCTTATCTTCTCTTTCTCCTTATCTTCCTGTAACTGTCTTTACCTTAATATCTTATCTATATCTTTCCTCTGTCCTCTGTTGTTGAGAATGTATATACATTGTTTGTTTATATACAAAGTTTGTATCTTGTTTATGATATGTATTTATTTGGGAATCATTCTAATCAAGCCAATTGTGGCCTTTATGCATCCTCACTTGCTTTTATCTTATGTTCATCATAACAAACAAACATGTATATACTTTTGAGGTTTTTTAAAAAGAGTGAAATAAATGAAATTAAATATTCAAACATTTGACAAGTGGTTGAGAATCGTCCGCTTAGAGCCAGAAGAGCTTGAGTTCTGTGTGAAATGAACTGAGTTAAAGCCCTTCTGATTCCAAACAGACAATGTAATTGTCTACACCATTTAAAAACACTTTTAGATCAATGCCCAATTACACTACTTCATTGAATTAATAATAAAATAGTATCTCTGATCAACCGGAATACTGTAGGCAAAACCAACTCAGTAATGTTGTAGACAAAAATCTAAAAGGATGGACAAAAATAAATATACTTAAACCAGGTCAGTATTATTTAAGAATCTCCAACGAGGTTTACATGTATCTCCCACAGGAGTCTAGCCCCCAGACATTAGAAATAGGAAATGAAATTTCATTTTAACACGATCACATTTCAGAAAAAGCGGTATTAAACCAGATAACAGGTTTATTTTTAACTCCGCGCAGCTAGGCTAAATAAAGATGTGCATAGATCTACCCATACAGCTGAACAATAACACCCTTATTTTCATCGTCTTCATCATCGACCTAGAAATGTGAGGCTCTCGATCAATCCCCTTGCTGCGTTTAGATGACTAGGATTCATCCTATGATCAATTGGACAAACAAATTTTCGCCCGTTCGGCACGTACATGGAGACTGTTATTGTTAAAAGGTTGCCATGGTTACAAGTTACCAATAAATTGCCGAGAGAGAGAGAGCCATCCAGGCAGAAACATGTTAAGACTCATTTCCTTAATTGAAATGAAGCGTGTGACATCTTACCCATGAATATATGGGGTTTAGATGGTTTTATTTCTGATTGTAGGCTATTTTGAGATACATGTTCATTTTATGAGTTCATTTGCTTCAATAGACATGAAACAAACAGGCAACCGAGTCTCCAAGTCTAAGCCCGCACATACAGTCATGTAAATTCTGCAAACATTGACAAGATTAAGCATCTGATGCTGAGAGAATGGAGAGCATTGACTCCATGAATAGTGCACTTAATAAATAGTCAATGAACTTCTGGCTTCTGGTGACACAATCATCTTGGATTTTAATGTGTAAATCCTGTCCTTCGATCTATTTCAATCTATGAATATTGAGATTCTTTCAGACTTCATTTGTGCAACTATAGACAATAACCTGGCACATTGCCACTCCTGGCACTCTATTATTATGACCCTGGCTTTAACATGGCTGCCATTACAGCGCTCTTGCACTTTAAAGAATTAATACCGTTTACAACATGTACATCACCTGGGTGGAGTGTGGAAAATGTAGATGAATGTCTTGCCGAAGGACATTAGTGGTGTGACATGGATTTGAACCGTGTACCTTGTGGTTCACTATCAGGGGACTTATCCCTGGACCACAACGCACATTTAGACCGATACAATTCTGCTCCAATAGTCATCCCTTGCATTCATTGCACATTTCTATGTAATCTATTGGATGCCAAGTAAATGTTTTTGTTTTTCTGTAAGGTTTATTTTATTCATTCTAGCTGTACATAAATGATTTCATTAGGTGATTGGTGCACATTAAACATTAAAAGCAGACTAGCCAGCAGCCATAAAGTCTGCTGCCCTACATTCATTCTATGATGAAGAGAGCTCAAGTTACCCATCCAGAGTAAATAATGAAGTTAATCAATTACAATCATATTTTGAAATTCTCTCTCTATGCCTGTGAGCAATGTCTACATGTATAGAAGCAGTGACGAATCAGTCTTAATTGAGCTATCATTAATTTCAAACAAAGGGAGTGAGTGATCACACAATCAGCTACACTGATCAAAAGATTATCACCAATGTAATATAGTATTGGTAAAAGCAAATCTAAATATGGAACAAAAAAAATATGAATGCTGGGTGATTAAAATGTTTTTTTTTTACTATTTCAATTGTATTAATCATGATTCTCATTAAAGAGAATGGAAGGGGGTCAGAATGAGAGATTCAGGCAAAGAATGGAAGTAGAAGTAGAGAGTAGTAGAAAAGGAATACAGGAAAGAGATGAAAAAAGAATAGAGGAAAAGGACAAGAGAGAAAAGGCAAAGTAACCTGCATACTTAGTTGAATCTTTTCATCTACCATTAAATAGAACATCTTTTGCACAAAAGACTTTTTTTTTTACAGATCCAAAACTGTGGAATTCTCTTTCGAATGATATTATACAGTGTAATTCGATACAAATTTTCAAAAGGATGCTTTTTTTCTGAATAGTTACTAGGCTATTGCACTCCCCAATCAAATATAATTTGTAGTGTGACTTTATGCAACTTTGATTGTTTCTTTTTATAAACATGTATGTATTTATCAATGTTTTGCATTTAAAAATGATTTTGTTTGTATTACTGAATCAGTTATTGTTATTGTTGTTTTGTTTTTCTCATAAAATAATAATTCATAATAATTACTTTTACAGGGGGGCTTACACCCTACAAGCTCTGCTTTTTAGTCGGCCCTCCTTCCCTTTTAATTTCATGTTTATATTTTTAATGTATTGTATTGTGCAAATTGATCTATATGTATATAAATATCATTGTAAATATGAACGATTGAAAGAGGAAAATAAATGAATTGAATTGAAATTGAATTGAATTGAAATTGAATTGAATTGAATTGAATAATGAAATGAAAGAAGCATTGCCTCAGTTGTTATCATCTACCTGTTGAATCATACATCACAGGTTTGATCCCAGTCCATGGGTTCAACTAAAGCCTTCAATTTGTGTTACCGGTATGCAAAAGCAGTGAAAAAAACTTTATAGTGTAAAACACTCTATTCTTTGAATAGGACATTAGATAGTGGCCCTGTATGGAGGAAAGTCACCAACTAAAATGGATATTTAGAACCAACTGATCTCTTTGTGAAAGAGTAAGGGAGAAACTCAGGTAACGTGGAGTGGAGTGCATCCCACTCAGTTTATAACATACAATATCAACTGGGACCCATCTCACAAAGAGTAGATATCAATCACATCTTATTTGTAATTGATATCAATAGTAACTTGCGAAATGCGGGTTGTCTTAGTATTATAAAGAGTTGCGATTGATTCAAGTCTTCCGCAACTTAAAATTAATCGCAACTGTATACTTACGAGATAGGAGTTGTGAATAATTTCAAGTTGCGACTCATTCAAATCAATTGCAACTCGTTATAAGATGAGGCCATGGTGTCTGTGTTGTGTTGGTGTAGGCTCGCCTACCTTTTAAAAAAAATTCCCGTCAGAAAGTGATAACCGACGACTAAAAGTGATAATGCTCGGCTGAGATGCATGTCTCTGACGCATACATAATTAACAATGAAATGCACTTAGTTTCAAACGGCAAGGACATTGATGCGCACACTGAAACATGTACCACACTGATTGGCTATGCTTATGTTCTGGGGTGCCATTTAAGGCAAACGACTTTGCGGCTCTTCGCATTCTGATGAGGTATTTTGCTTACTTGTGGACTAAAAGTCATATTGCCTACTTGCAATGCATATATTTATATTTCATAAAACAAATATTTCATGTAATGCTGCTCATGCCTAAGTGATATGCACTGCACTTGGTTAAGTCACAATGGACCTGATAATAAGCTTTATCTGACTTAATCTACATGGAGTGCACATTCATTAATGCCCTCGCAAACATGAATTATTTGTATAACGAAGTGACTAAATGTATCTTACCTGGCCTTCTCTCTCTACGAAGCATAGTAATCTGATCTGAACCGGAGCTGGTCCTGTATGAGCGCAGGGGGGAGTGATGGTAGCTGTCTCACCTTCACCGTCGCTTCGTTCCATCTCAAAGTTATGAGGCTGTATCTGGATTAATTTATTGACTGCTACAGACCCAGCCATCAGGTTGCACATCTCCTATAATAACAAAGAAAAAAGAAAAATGAAATACAATCATTAGACACTCAGTCAAACCATCAAATTCTTCATCTACTCCTTTGTTTTGGCGCTATAATTTAAATCATTGAACTGGTCCATTGTGTTGTTTTTGTTTCTTTTCTTTTGTTCGAAAATGTTGTAACTAAATTCATTTTTGTTTCGATTTGGATTATTTACATTCTGTATGTTTGTAAATTTTGTATTTGTGTTGTAGGGCCTCCACGGAAAACAGTATTTAACTACTGATGGAGCCACCCTACTAAAAAAAAACTAATAAATAAAACCTGCTTTAGTGACCACCTGTATACAAAGACCACATTTCTTTTGTTTCCCTTGAAGAAAATGGTTTCTCATTGAAACATGTACTACTGAAAGGAACCTGTACATGAAGACCACCTGCCTTTAAAGACCATTTTTCTTGTCTCCCTTGGGTGGTCTTTATAGACAGGTTTTGCTGTATATTCATCACCTTTACAGCAATTTGTCCGTTGAGAGACAGAAGGGTTGAATTTGAATACAATCATGGTTTGCTGAGAATAAGAATGGTGCGAACTCATATTATAACATGGATGAACAGAGAGAGGAGTAAGAGAGAGAGAGAGATAAAGAAAGAGAAAGAGGCAGAAAGAGACAGAAAGGGAGAGATCGAGAGAGAGGGAGAGGTGGGAAGGAAGGATGAGAGGGGAGAACAAGGGAAAGAGAAGAGAAAGGATTTACAGTGAGAGAAGGGAGGAAAGGAGATGGCGGGAGATAGGGGAGATGGAAGGAGAATGAGGCTAGAAGAAGACTAGTTTAGCATAAAAAGATAAAGATAGAGATGGACATAATAGAGAGTAAGAGAGAGAGAGAGAGAGAGAGAGAGAGAGAGGGGTGATAGAGAGAAACAGATATTACGTGATTAAAAAGACATGCACACTGACTTTTCTTCTCTCTCAATATGATCAGTAGATTTTACTACCTAGACATTATTATGAAGATGCCACTCCATAGAGTCCATACTGACTGACCGCCTCATCATACCATGTCATGGATGAGATGATACATTCATTCCAGAGTTCCTATCACATCACTTTCCCCCTGTCCACACACAACATTTTCCGTGATTAGGCCGGACTAGTTATACTGTTTCGCAATAGTTTTACGATGAAATTGTGTGTGTGGACGCTCACTAACGATACGTCGTATAACAAAACGTAGTCTAACGAAACGCAGTTTTGGGCATCATTTTGAACTAGAACTCAATAACGAATCTCGCCTAATCACGCCTAATCACAGAAGGTGTTGTGTGTGGACGTAACTAGTGTAACTAGCGTAACTAACTGGGGGGGGCTTAACGTGACCTCGTGCAAAAGGAGATCTGACCTCTCATTTCCGTTTCCATTTCATGACCGCAGTAGCAAACTGCGCACCTATACGACATTTCGCTGTAGAGTTTCAGGATTACTTTCTTCTGTGTGTGGACATCCTGGAATTTATACGATGATTATTTATACGACGTTTCTTGTGTGTGGACACTCTGAAATTTATACGATGATTCTTTATACGACGTTTCGTTATAGAGTTTCGGGATAAATTGTTTTGTGTGTGGACACGCTGTATGAGTGTCAATGATTAAAACCATCAAACCATGCACTAATCCACTTAGGTTTTACATCACCACTCACAAGGCCTGTTTACATCAGGCCACCATAAGGCCTGTTTTCATCAGCTCCAGTTTGCCAAATAACCTGCTATATTCAGACTCGGGATATTGTATCTCCACCCGACCGATACGCTCATCAGTAAAATAAAAGCTTGCTGGAAATCATTCATCTTCAACAAAAAAACTACAACAGAACTCTCATGTGCACATAGCGTCAGGCCTTCTCACCTTGATCTCCTTATCTGTCTATGCTCATTACTCAGCCCCTATACACTTTCCACCAAAATCGTTTGGTCCATGCCATTTATTTGTAATCTTGAACATTCATTGTGAGTTTTGTTAGGTGATGTGAGAATCTATTTTCTATCAATACCAGAACTTTAGCTTTCAAAGGTAAAGACCAGTTTTGGAAACACCCCCTTCTCAAAAAATGAAATGGAAGCTCTTATCGCCAATCATGTGAAAAAATATGTTTTGACTACTATGTGATGATACAAATTTTGCCGGGAAACTGCCTACTAATTGATATATTTGGTAAATTATCATATCTATCCAGCCTTCTATCTGGTCTGGATGGATATAGCGTAGTCCCATTTACATCTTTCTGTGTACAGTGCTTGTAACTTTACCAAGACTGGGCCAAATTTCTTATCATTTTGATGATTCCAGAACCTTGCAGTACACAATATGCTAAATGATCAACCTTTTCTGATCAGATTCAGATTCACAATGCAATCGCACGACCAGAACTGGTCTATACCTTTAAGCTTACCGTATCTTTAAAACGAGAAGGTTTACAAATAGTCTGCTCCTACTCTTCAAATATGCTTCTACTCTCTTACTACTCACAATCCTCAGGGTACAATGTAGATCTAAGTCAAGATGAATGAACCTGATGGATTTCAGCATGTTTATTTGTATAGAACTCTCAGCCATTTCCGCTGTGCAACCTGAATTTTTGGCGAACTGCACAAATTAAATGTTTGTAATACAATCCTTAGATGAATTCAGACCACTCATGCATCAAATAACAGAAGGTTTTAATGCATGTAAAGTATCTCGTTTGTGAGCTTCAAAGAATTAATAAAGCAGCACTGGAAGCATAAAGACAGGATTGCAACAGGATAATACCAATATTTGAAACTCTTTTCGTTTAAAGGTAAAGACCAATTTTGGAAATGCCCCCCCCCCCCTCTCAAAAAATGAAATGGAAGCTCTATTACCAATCATGTGAAAGAATATGCTTTGACTAATACGTGATCATACAAATTTTGCTGAGAAACCACCTACTAATTGATATATTCGGTAAATTATTATATCTATTTGGACCTGATAGATATAATGCATGTGTCGCGCACGTGTGGGGGTAGTCCCATATACATCTTTCTGTGTACAGTGCTTGTAACTTTATCAAGACTGGGCCAAATTTCTTATCATTTTGATGATTCCAGAATCTTGCAGTACACACCAATACTTATATGCTAAATGATCAACCTTTTCTGATCGATTCCACAAAGTTTCTTTCATAATGCAATCGCATGACCAGAACTGGTCTATACCTTTAAATCCTTTATTTATCCCGAAACCCAAAACTTTATCTATAATTGTACTTTGAGTGATACATGTACTTTCTCTTTGCTTTCTCACATTTTACATTTGTCAACATCGGTGCTCCCATTGAATTTCAACTAGCACCTACGGCCATACAATGGTAGCTGCGACCACAAAAATCTCGGAATATGCAGCTCTGATAGATAATTTCCAAACGGGAATAGAAAATCAGTTGATTTTAGTCAAGAGACATCGTTTTAAAGCTAAAGTAATATTAATCTTGAGAGGGAGCTATACAACATAAAGAGTTTATTATTTACACTTTCATCACTTTAGACTCGAATTTAACCGCGACAACGATCATTGAATATTGTAGGATCGCATATGCTTCCAATATGTTCATTTGGACCAAATTCATGACCCCTTTAAACTTTGTATTTCCTGCAATTGTGCGTATCCATGTTTGAAGTCATGTAGCAGAACAGCACAACATACCAGAACCCTTCCGCCAGCCGTATGACGAAATGTACTTTTACTTGATAACATTTCAGCACTGCAACTACAGCAAGACGATAACTACTATGTTCAATACACTTCAAACATGTCAGGATTATTCATGAATCTACCGGTAGTCTAACCATTATACTAACAATGTTATAAGCACTCTCATGAGACCAACATTTTTCAAATTGGCTGTGATGCAAATATTGTTCATGTAAGTGCAAATGTATCTCTAGAGGTGTATTATGCACCATGGAAAATATGCACATCCTTAATTGAACAACCACAGACTATAATACTGCACTCCCGTTACCATGGTTATACCTCTTATCCAATCCTTCTTATTGGAACTAAAAACATTAATTCAGGTAATACGCCACTGTACTATCCTGTGTTGTCCAAAAACAAGAATCACTTACTGGGAAATGTTGGTTTGTTCATAAAACTAGTAAAGCCCAAATAACAAATATTTTTCAGTTTCTCATCCCCTCCTACTGCCCCCCCCCCCCTTTTTTTGGCGGGGGAGGGGGGGGGCTCAAGTTTTTGTATTTGAATTTTTTCTTTCTAAAATTGAATATATATTAGTCTGAGTACTTCTACACGGTAGGAACGATGGGGTCAACAAAACTCATTAAAATACTGCAATTCATCCATGTTTTAGCCTTTGTAGTACTGTCTAAATGTAAATAAAATAGCCAAAATACCATTTTTATGGACAGAAAAAACAAATAACATAGAACCCCTCCTCATTTTTAAAATTTTGAAGAAACTAGGAATCAGTTTCATTTGGTGTAATTTGATATTATTTGATGATGATGATGATGATGAACAGCATTTGTATGGCGCCATATATCTGTTTCAAAGAACATTCAAAGGTGCAAGCTCCTCCAATAAAATTAGCATTTAAAGTCTGAAGGAAGATGTGAAATTCCACATATACTGTATGTACTTCTGTCTTCCGAGGTTTAGAATATAGAGGTATCTTCACAACGTGGTACAGGTCAGAATTGTGCAGGCTAAAACATACTACATAACGACTATTAGTATCTAGTGCTATAAAAAGGAAGTCCATGTATTTTAGTTGTTCAACTTCTTGTCCACTACCTTTTGAATTGATTTCTAAACAAACATTTTCAAAATGATATGTTCCAATTACAATAATCTAAAATTAACAAATATATAAATTATATAAATATAAAAGGAATATTTTTAAATGCTTATTCAAAGAGGTAAGCATTTTTCTGCTGTCTTAATTCAGAGAGCACAATGTCTGATGCAAACAGGGCTCTGTAATATGATCGGTAATATGATCCCTGATATGATTCATAACATGGACTGTCGCACTGAAGGTATGAGAATGAAGTAATGACTGGCCATAAATCATCTTGCTATCAACCTAGAATCATCCATGGAATCAGATCAGACAAAGACCCAGTGAGTTGAATGTTAATATCCTCTATAGGGGCATCCATGGAATCAGATCAGACAAAGATCCAGTGAGTTGAATATTAATATCCTCTATTGGAGTATTCACACTGCAATAAAAAAAAAACATTAGCTTTTCTCACTTTAAGGAATTTGGTCGGTCCCATAAACACAACACCAAAACCCCGCCTCTTGAGTGTGGTATTTTATAACCCTAGCTGAAACTCTCCTCCCATGCAGAGCAGCGACAAGTGGAACAAGTAAATAACTCAACCCCCCCCCCCCCCCCCCCCCGAAAAAAAAAAAAGGATTTTCAAACACTGATGTTTTTTTAATGGGTTATTTCCAGTAGTTTAACAAATGATGGTTTTTAAAATTTGGTTTTTTGCAATGTAAATGGGCCTTATTTGAAGTCAGAAGAGCATTGAAATCAATATTACAAACTTTACGATAGATTTCACAATCTTTTGGCTCTGAACGGATGATATAAAGAATGGTAGGAAGAAAATGATAAAACGATAACAAAAAAAAATTACACAAGGAAAGGTGATAGAAGGAAGAAACAAAGAATAATAAAAACAAAGAATAACATAAAAGAAGGTAAAAGAAGGAAGAAACAAAGAATATGGAAAGATAGAAAGAAAGCTTTACATCTTTAAATGAACTAGTTTTAAAGTGTGAATTCAACTTATAAAAGCTCCTATCTAAGACCCGCCGCCATGTTAAGAATAATGCATTCAACTGTTTACGGGTTAATTTTCAATTGTCAGAATTCAGGTTGTGTATTAAAGTTGTTGTTTAGTCAGACATACCTCATACTGTCAATGTTTAAAGGTCATGTTATGCAGTATTGGTAAGCCCTTCCTCATCAGGCACTCACTAACAACCAACCACAGGAGGAGGTATTGACAAATCTATTAGCCACTTAATACAGCTAAATGGAAATCCAAAAGCATGAACTTTAAAAGATTTCTAGAATATCATCTATCCTAAAGGATTGTCCACAAACATGTATGTCATGGTTTACTGCAGCGTTGTATAAAGCATTCTTAAAGGTATTGGGTAACTTTGCCTCTGATTCTAAACAAAATCCTGGATTTAGCTCATGCTGCAATCATACTTATAAACATTCATGTCAAAAAATGAATCCCTTGACTTTTATAAGCCAATAGCATGTTTGATTGGAATTCTAAATTTCAAAAACCATTATCCCAACGGTTTCTTATATTAACAGTCTATTTGGGAAAATGAGTATGATAAAACCGGTCAATCAAAGATTTTTACTTTTTTGAAGCACTTCATGATCGTTTTGAAGCGCAATTTTGTTTAGGGCTTCAATATTATACCATATCACAGACACTGATAACACGTACATGTAGGTCCATGCATCTCAGATTTGACATTGTTCAATAATGCCTTTAAAGATGAAGTCGAGTTCTGGTCATGCGATTGCAATGTGAAAAAAATGGTGTGGAATCGACCAGAAAAGGTTGATCATCTAGCATATAAGAATTTGTGTGTATTGCAAGGTTCTGGAATCATCAAAATGATAAGGAATTTGGCCAAATCTTTGTAAATTTACAAACACTGTACACAGAAAGATGTATATGGGACTACACGAACATGTGCCGTAAAAATCCTACCCTGGATTTTTACGATGTTACATGACATATTTAGAATATGAAGGCATTTGAAGAGCCATGCTTTTCAGGGAACATGTCTTATCTGATGTTCTTCTACACTTGCATAAGAATGATAATGCTCACAAATTATTTTTCACCTCTTCCCAGAACTCAACCTTCTCTTTAAGCATACTATGCTCCACATGTTTGTATCTTAGAATACACACATATATATGTGAAGGAATACATGTATGTACATGCAGCTAATGTTTTCATTTCACTTACCATTCTTTTAATTAAATAAAACCACTGAGGTAAACCATAATGATAACCACTGCATATACCATAGAGAGCCTTAAGTATCCTCATAAACACAACCTATATCAAAATGTCAGAATGTGGGAGTACATGAAGACGTCACAAGAATCCCCCTTCTACATGTACCCCCTCAGGCATATCCTCCTTAGCTAGAGATGTCTGAACAACAGCCCACTAATTCTGAACCCTGTTTCATAAAACGTGTCATGAAAAGCAAGTCACATGAACTGGTTTAAGAATTGTTATGAGCTACTGGAGTTGTTGGATTTAATTGGCTATGAGCAAGTGGGTTATAGAAATGAGACGCATTTATGAAAGACGGCCCTGATCAGAGGAAAGAAAATCTGGTGGAATTGTAAATAGAGCAAATGTCTTATCACCTCACAACTAGCTTGATCAAATTCACAGTGAAGATGACTTTCTCCAAACTTTGCTGTTGTTTTGTATTCACAGTTTACTTGATTTTGTCTTTGCCAAATAAATAATAACATCAATAATAATAATTGGGTGTCCTTTACAGACTGTCTGTGTTAGAGCATAAGACCCCTGTTACAGTAAGCAAAAGGCCTGGCCTAGCACTGTTCTGGAGGTAGTCTCGGCCGGCCTTTTCTCACTGTAAACGCACGCAGGGCCAGGCCGCGGCCCAATTGGTACCCCGGAAGTGAAAGTTTGCTGTGTATAGGAAATTGGGGAAAAGATTCACTGCAAATCGCGCGCGACCGGATCTGCACTGTGACCCCCCAAATAATCGTTTGTTTACATGCAGAGCGCCACTCTGACAAAATATTGAAAGGTTACAATTTAGGCCGCGGCCTGGCCTATAGCACTGTAAACGCACAAAATTGCGGGGCTGAGTAGGCCTGGCCAGGCCCTGGCCCTTTTCTCACTGTAAACGGGGTCCTAGTTTGGCCAATGAGTACTAATGCACCTAGATAGACTGTGCCATAATCTGAAGCTTGAGTTAATTCATCCCCTAAGAGGGCTTTGCTTGGCTCGGGCTAATTGGGACGATAAAGTTGAAAATACGCCCTATTTTCTTGAAGAAGAGCTGATCAGTCTCTTTACTTAAAGGTATAAACCAGTTTTGGAAATGCCTCCCTCTCAAAAAAATGAAATGGAAGCTCTTATTACCAATCATGTGAAAGAATATGTTTTGACTAATACGTGATCATACAAATTTTGCCAGGAAACCACCTACTAATTGATATATTTGGTAAATTATCATATTGATCCAGCCTGGATAGATATCGCGTAGTCACATCTTTCTGTGTACAGTGCTTGTAACTTTACCAAGACTTGGAAAAAAAATTATCATTTTGATGATTCCAGAACCTTGTGGTACACACCAATACTTTTGCTAGATGATCAACCTTTTCTGATCGATTCCACAACATTTCTTTCACAATGCAATCGCATGACCATAACTCAACTATCTCTTTAAGCTGAGGGTTGTTATGGTTAATGGGAATGCATCTTTAGAAAGGTGAGAGAAATAGATGTGATTGGTCTCTCTCCGGCTCAACCATTACATGATCTCTCAAGTGAGATGCTTATTAGCATCATCAATCAACAGACTACTTCAGCAGACAAGCTTTATCGTTCTGCCCCGTAAAAAAAGATCATTCAGGCTAGGAATCGTTGATGTGGGGCTTTCATGTTAAAAGCTTGTCAGAATTGCGATTCTTCATTGAGGGGAGAGAGCAGGAAAAAGAACATTCAGTTTGAGAAATTACCCTTACTCTCACGTAGTATACATGTCCATGTAGTGATGTATTAATAATAATAAAAATTGGATTTATATAGCACCTCTTCCAAAGGTTACAAGGAGCTGCTCTCCTAGACTTTCGACAATTTAAGAGGAGTTGTCTAGGTAAGTTTTCAGACATGACTATAGATTTGAATGTACAGTTTTTAGCTTTATTTCTTCCTTCATTGTTTTAAAGACCCTCAATATTACTGGGTCAGAAGGGATTAGACCACACAGCGAGGTCACTGACAGGTGGCTATCTCATTAACTCAGCTCTCAACTAACATAAGAAACAAAGGATCATGGGGGACCAACAGGAACTGATTGGGAAGTTTTCTATAAAGAGGGAGGAAGTAGCAACAAGTGGGGCTTTAAACTAGGAATCTTAATTTTTATATATTATATGATAATGATTTACAACTCACTATCTCTATCAGTCTTCATGGCCTAAACATGCAAAGTAATAATTCTCCAGTTTCTGTTTCACTCATAACAAATGGTAATTATCGACAATGACACTTGCAACTCCCATTTATTATGAACAATACTTGTATAGATTTAAATATCTTTCAATGCATTATCCATGTATTTTTAACGGAATGTAGTGATGGAACAACTTCAGCTCATTGCTGCATGTTGAACAATGCTTATCGTAATAAACCAATACATTACAATACAATACAAAACAATACAATACAATACAATACAATACAAAACATCACAATACAATACAATACAAAACATCACAATACAATACAATACAATACAATACAATACAATACAAAACATCACAATACAATACAATACAATACAATACAATACAATACAATACAATACAATACAAAACATCACAATACAATACAATAAAATACAATACAATACAATCAGTCACAAGATCCCTTCCTCTTAAACGTCAAGACAATCAAATTTATCTTGCTTGAACAAATTATTATCTACATATATATATATATTTAGTTATCAATTGTATACGCAGAAGCGGCAGAACTAGAGTTATGAAAGCCCGGCCCCTCCACTCCGTGAACGGAGGGATACAATGCATGTTACCAAAATGTCCTGTAAAGGGGTATTTTTCACGCACCAAAGTCTGGCTCTTAGTACACAAAAATCTGGCCCCTTTTGACTTTACACACCGGACTTAGGGGGGTGTTTTCAAAAGGAGGGAACATGCATGTATGCGTACCCTAAATAACACTGAGTGGGGGGCCAGGTATGAAAGTTATCAGTTTGAGCAATAAGCAAGGCATTAATAGATATTTGCCTCTCTAGATCCAGGAGTGAAATGGAAACCTAGTACGATGATGAAGCCAATGTGACTGGAAAATGTCGCTGAGGCTCTTTCAATCAACATATTTGACAGCAGTGGTGAAATACTTTTTTTTTCACCAAAGCTCTTTCAGGGTTAGTCTGAAAGCTCCGGTCTCAATATTGGTGTTTCACACCCTTTTGTTGTTGTCTGCTGTCACAACACATCTCATCCCAGTTTTTTCGATATCCAGGGGTGAAAGAAATTTGGGGTGATTTTGGGGGGGAAATGGCATCTAACAAAATTTGAGTAAGAAAATTGGAAAAAATATGGAAAGAAAGAGAAAAACAGAGAAAAGAAGAGAAAAATAGGGAAAATAAGTGAAAAATCAGGAAAAAGAAGAAAATCAAGAAAAATCAAGAAAAATCAAGAAAAAATCAGGGGGAAAAAATCAGGAAACCGATTTAAAATCAGGTAATTATCAGGCCTGTATATCAAATTGTAAAGTCTAGAATAAGCAAATCGGAAGGCAAACTGTTTGCCATCTCCAGCGAAGCTTGTTACCCCCCCCCCCCCCCCACACAATTGTGCATGTGGCAAGGGTTACCATCTGTGTATGGGGAAGGTTGACTAATGTTAGTTTTATTGAAGAATTCCCCATACATACCAGAACATTATTTCTGTCTATGTAAGGAGGTGCTGTCTATAGTAGATGTGAAGTTCCTTGCACAAAGTATTCACATTCTGTTTTACCAGAGATCTTTTAGAAATGTTATTCTAGATAAAGCTCTTTACAGAGTTTGGTAGAGCCAAATTGCCCACCAATCTTCTGTATTTATGTCACTGCTGTACATGTAGAAGCTAGAAAGACGTTACTTCATATACTTTGGTACAGATTTAATGCCTTTCAGGCTTTGGACCCACAATATTATGTGTTACGCTCTTCTGCCTCATGACAGACAAAATATATACAGTTAACAACTAAATTATTCATACCCCTCGTAAATTAGATGTTTTCTTGTTTTGATTAACTCATAAAGGAAAGGTTAGCTGGTTCAATTGGGGCTTTTGTTGAATACTTTTAGATGTAAGCTCTAATATGTCACATTCTCAAGAATCATAAATCGAGACAAACCAATGTCTCACATGCATACTTAAAAGGCTACAAAACTTGGTAAGAGTATGAATAATTCAGCTGTTAACTGTATATCCATCCTACTCAAATTATACATACGAATCAATGCTAATGGATGACTTGGAAGTCGTAAAAAAGGGTTGTTTTCTTCTAACCTTCAAGAAAATTAATGCAATAGCAACTTTTTTGGAAAAATCAACCAAAGGCAATTAAAAAAAATTCACTAACCTTTTGCATCACCTATTGAAATGTACTAGCGTGACAATGGCATGATTTATACAGAGCATACCATCCATATTGAAATTGTCCTTCAGTTAATCATATCTGATTGATACATGTCTGTATTAAAAAACCAATTACACACATACACACCCATTCAGTTGATAAGTTAGAGTAATTGTGATCATATTCAGACCTCTAACGGATATTATATTGATGCTGGTAATGAAAATCGTATGACTTGATGAAAATTGGTATTAAATGAATATATTACCAGTGTCTATCTCACTTTCACTTTTCAATTATCTAAGCTCAGTCCATCAAGCATGGATCGTCCCTCTATTGTTTCATGACCTTCCTTCCCTGTCTCCTATTCCCAATGATGAACCTCACCATTAATCTGACTTCAATTTCCATAAATCCATAATTCGCCATGCAACATGATCGGTGAGACTACCGCATGAGCTCACCCTTTTTTCTTTGCTGCATTAACTGCCATCTGTCATGTCTTTCTCATAACCACATAAATCTTCCTTCCTGAAGATTCACTTCATAAAGTTTTTCTTCATGAAGAAAAGATTTCATAATTGTAAAATGTGTGCCTGTATTAAAGTAAAAGGGGTTGAATTTCAAACCAACATGTTGAATTTCAAACCAACATGTTGAATTTCAAACCAACATGTTGAATTTCAAACCAACATGTTGAATTTCAAACCAACATGTTGAATTTCAAACCAACATGTTGAATTTCAAACCAACATGTTGAATATCAAACCAACATGGTGAATTTCAAACCAACATGTACAAAAAGTTTCCAGTGAAAGATCATTTATATACATGTATGGGATTATATTGAAAGAAGTTCATCAGTTTCTAAGATATTTCTAATACCACATCAAATGTCAGACGCTTTTATCAAGGCTGAAGATAATGCCGTTGCAATTCTAAAATATTCAGCATTTGATGGAATGAATCAACTCAACCTTTATATTTCTTTAGTCCACAGATTTGTTTCATAATGTGCGGCTAAAATCCCTTTTGATGAATTTGTTTGTGTCTGACAAGTGGGAGGTCTAGAGAAGCTAGGCATATTTATCATTTCTCTGAAATCAAAACCCTCAAAAAGATGGCAGACATTTATGTTTAAAAATACTACACTGTCAAAAGAAGATACTATATGAGCTCGCTTTTCAGCTGCTTTGAAGCAGCATTAAACTTGTCTCATCATAACTCTCTTCTCTCAGTCTTACTTCTTCTGTTGCAGGTTTGAACAGGACCTTGTACAAATGTATAATTTCCACATTTCCAGGTATGTACATGTAGAATAATATAAAACTGTGATGAATTTGATTTTCACTCCTGTTTATTTCATTTCAAAATTGATTTTTCTCTCTGTTCAGCAAAACCAAGTGAACTCCTTGACATTATTCACAAAACCATCAAATGTACAAGTTCGCAGACATCCCGTTGAAACATGTGTATTAGAATAAAAATTGATTTGGACGTTTGTAAACTTCAGGGGTGATAGTGAGCACTAAACAAAAAAAGAGGGTTTTTGTTTTCCCCTCAACCACACCCCCCTTGAGTAAAAAAAAAAAGAAGAGGATTCGTGGGGAAAAAATGGCATCTTACAACATTCCCCCCTTTCGAGCAAAAAATTGGGGGAAAAAGGGACAAAATAGGGAAGAATAGAGAAGATATGGGGGAAATCGGGGAAATCAGGAAAATCAGGATGAAATAGGGAAGAAAAAAAATCTGGTTTTTATCAGGCCTGAGACTTGTACATACACATGGAGCAAATATTTGTGAAACCATGCCCCGGTTCATGTACCCCTAAAAGGTTGTTCATACATGATGCGGTAAACCTCCACACACAAAAAAAAATGCATCAGGTTTTTTATGTGTAAATGAATGACAACTGCAAGCAGCAAAAGTCCTGTACGTATTCACTATCTCTGTGTAATTATAAGATACAGAAACGTGAAGTGTATTACACCTTACATCATAATAAAACACTGTGGTTTTGCCACGTTATTTCTGAAGGTGGCATAATACTGCTATCACTTATTGCTTTCACTTGAATGCTTCTCATCCCCACATAAAATCAATCAGGGAGAGAACTAATCAACTTGAACGTATCATACTTCATATGACTGCCTCAATGTTTGGTCACATTATATCAATCTAAGGGTGACTCAAACACCAGCTTAGCAGCTGCATGGCTTCATTTACATCATAACTTTCACTCTCTAGCTCTCTTAAAGGTATTACAAAGTTTTGGCCTGGGGTTATGAATTTGGTTCAAATGAACATATTGGAAGCATATGCGTTCCTACAATATTCATTGAACGTTGTCCCGGTTGAAATCAAGTCTAAAGTTATGAAATTATAAATAATAAACTCTTTATGTTGTATAGCTCCCTCTCAAGGTCAAGATATCAATTTAGCTAAGAAAAATGTTTCTTGACTAAAATCGACCGATTAGCTATTCCCGTTTGGAAATTACACATCACAACGACATATTCTGAGATTTTCATGGTCGCAGCTACAATTGTACGGCCGTAGGCGCTATTTGAAATTTATCAAAAATTTACCGGGAGCACCGGTAAATTTTTATATTCAATTTTTTTTGAGAACATAAGTGTTTTAGGGGCTAATTTTTTCAGTGCTTATAATACATTAACAGGGGCATCCAAATATATCAAAATTGTAAAGATTCACTATCCACCCAATTTTCAAAATTTCCCAAAACTTTGTATTACCTTTAACTCTCTTTCCATCATAGACCTCATTCTTTCCTTCATCTCTCTCTCTCTCTCTCCTTCATTTCTCTCTCTTTTCTCTATCTCTCTCTCTTTCCTCTATCTCGCTCTCTCTTTCCTTTAACTCTTGCACACTCTCATCTTATAACACAAAACTTTGAGTGAATATATGTGTACAGTGTAGAATAATTGTTGCCATTCACAGTAGCCATTATTTACATGTTTTTCTTACAAAACCTTTTTTTTTTGCAGCTATTAATATACTGCGCAATAAAATGAATGAGCCTTAATTTGGTGTCATTTAAATTTGAGCCCCATGTTTGATAGTATCATGAAGAAAGGTTAGCATTTGTGGCTGCATACGATCTGGTGAATACCACCTTCTTCTTTCGTCTTAGGTCTACAAACGTTATAATAAACTTGTAGACCCGCATGTCAAGATGCATTAACATCACCAAACTGGAATGCTTACATACATGAAACACAGTATGTGGGACCTACATGTAAGGTCCAATGCACCATTAATCCAGTCTAGCTTGCATACCAGACAGGTTATATACCA
The DNA here is from genome assembly GCF_000002235.5 of Strongylocentrotus purpuratus. NCBI lineage: Eukaryota > Metazoa > Echinodermata > Echinoidea > Camarodonta > Strongylocentrotidae > Strongylocentrotus > Strongylocentrotus purpuratus. Next base: position 249,592 of record NW_022145559.1, read on the forward strand.
CATAATGGGGATTCCCCGTGGAGTTGACTGTAAACGGTTTAATCTTGATCACCGGCCTGAGGGTGATTCAGACCCACTTCACATTGACAAACAAATACAGCTTTCTCTACAAGTTTATCTTATGTTTGGAGACTGAACAAAGTTAAAGGGGCATGTTCCCCGTATTCCAGAGGGCGTTCAAAATACGTGCGCGCTGGCAGATGGTGCTATAGCTGCCTATTGACACCAACAGAATATGACTCTTACGCAGATGGCATGTTCCGATAACTACACTGGCGGGAACGTGCCCCTTTAACTTGTATCATTTTACACAGAGTCAGCAGCTTGTTGGCTCCAACTGGATGATAGATTCATGTACCCGGAATAATAATAATAATAATAGTTGTAATAGTTGTAATACTAAGAAGAATATCAACAATAATGATAGTAGTAATAATAATAACAATAATAGTAGTAATAAACTAGATGGAACTTCGACTGCGCGCAGTCGAAAATGATGCCTCCGTCATAGAGCAATTTTACAAACCAAAACAGAAGAAATTTTTCGAATTCAAGTTCAATTGTAATCCATTAACAGGTTCTCAGAATATTGTGATTACAAGCTATTTTTGCATACATAATGAGCCCATGACCTTTGACCTTATGAACCAAGAATCTACTCAGTTCATTGGCTCTGCAAGAAACATACATGACCTAAGTTGGCAGGAATCCATCAATCGGTTCTTGAGATAACGCGATCACGAGCTGTTTTTGCATATATAATGTGCCCTGTGGCCTTTGACCTTTGACCTTGTGACCCCTACATCTAATCAGTTCATCGGCTCTGCAAGTAACATACATGACCTAAGTTTGGCAGCAATCCATCAATCGGTTCTTCAGATAACGCGATCACAAGCTCGTTTTGCATACATAATGAGCCCTGTGGCCTTTGACCTTTGACCTCGTGACCTCAAAATCTAATCAGTTTTTCGGCTTTGCAAGTAACATACATGACCTAAGTTTGGCAGCAATCCATCAATCGGTTCTTCAGATAACGCGATCACGAGCTCGTTTTTGCATACATAATGAGCCCTGTGACCTTTGACCTTTGACCTCGTGACCCTAAAATCTAATAAGTTCATCGGCTCTACAAGATACATACATGACCAAAGTTTGGCAGGAATCCATCAACCAGTTCTTCAGATAACGCGATCACGAGCTCGTTTTGCATACATAATGAGCCCTGGGACCTTTGACCTTTGACCTCGTGACCCCAAAATCTAATCAGTTCATCGGCTCTACAAGATACATACATGACCAAAGTTTGGCAGGAATCCATCAACCAGTTCTTCAGATAACGCGATCACGAGCTCGTTTTGCATACATAATGAGCCCTGTGACCTTTGACCTTTGACCTCGTGACCCCAAAATCTAATCAGTTCATCGGCTCTACAAGATACATACATGACCAAAGTTTGGCAGGAATCCATCAACCAGTTCTTCAGATAACGCGATCACGAGCTCGTTTTGCATACATAATGAGCCCTGTGACCTTTGACCTTTGAGTTCGTAACCCCAAAATCTAATCAGTTCATCGGCTCTACAAGATACATACATGACCAAAGTTTGGCAGGAATCCATCAACCAGTTCTTCAGATAACGCGATCACGAGAACGGGACGTACGTACGTACAGACGTACGTACGTACGTACGTACGTACGGACGTACGGACGGACGGACAACCCGAAAACATAATGCCTCCGGCTACTTCGTAACGGAGGCATAAAAATAATAACAATACTAATAGTAGTTATGAAAATAATAATAATAATAATAGCAAATGCACTCATATCCATCAAAAGGAATGTTCAAAAACATGTGAATAACAGTTAAGAAAATTCAGATAACAATAGATAATAATCAGAAAAATAATTATGGAAATAAAGTGAAAGATTTTTATTTTTGACATAAAATAGGTTTTCAACTTTCTTTGGAGCAATTTTAGAGTTCCAAAGAATCCAAAGTCATCCCATCTCCTCTTTGTTCTGGGTTCTTTAAGATTTGTGGAAAATCATTAAAGAAATCATCAAAGACTTTTTTTTTTTATTTATTTATTTCCACATGTGGGGTGGATTGCCCTTTCAACTTAACTTGATTTTCAAAGGGGTCCACAATTTTCAAAGGGGTCCACTCAAAGACTCAAAAGCAGTGTAAGCATCACTTTGCATCATTGTGAAGTCAGCTGTCATGTATTTTGATCAGTCACTGTCCTCAGTTTACTCATAAACCTGTTGTACGTTTATGATTTACTGTATGACTATCAGCATGTTTCTATTAGAAGCCATTATCCGGTTAATGGCCGATAAGGGATAAATTCTGCCTAATAGAAACTCACTTTCTCCGCCATTATCCGGATAATGGCTGTGAGAGCTGTGACGCGTTCACGAGCAAAATTATTCTTCTTTTAGAAGGATAATGCAGGGGAAGCTAACTGGATAACGTAGGTAGAAACACACCCCGTTCCAATTGAGTGCACATAACGGAGAGAAACCGAAAATCGGAGTGATCACGTGATCGGAATATTTACCCCGACGCGCACGAAACTAAAATCCCAGTTTGACCTAGCAGTCCCACAATACTTTGTGGTGACCTTAGCCAGAGTTCAATGAAACTTTATTCATGGCCTTTTAGTTTTCACCCGCGTAATCGGAGCAGTGTATTTATCCAGATAATGCGCGTTGATAGAAACTGCCCTTCCCTGGCATCATACGCTATTTTCTGGAAAACATTTTAAACAGATAAATTCAGTATAACTAACAGAAACACGCTGTATGAGATACGTCATTAAGTCATCACATGACACACTTGCTGATGGTGTTCTCACGCGGTTTTCCAGGACTCATTTCAGTGGTTGGTGGATGAGGGTTCAGGGTGAATAACTACAATGTATAGTTGAAGAGGAGTGAAGGAGGGGCAAGGTTATGAAGTGGACGACGGTAGGTGAGCAGTATTAATACACAGGGGAGTTAGTGCTCTAGATTCTGTTTGAACTTTTGATATAATGATTCAATCAGCTAGATGTTCGTTTGATGAAATGGTTTAACTTGTATTGTTCAGAGACATTAAAGATAAACTTAAGTTCTGGTGAAAAGAAAAGAAAATGAATCCTCAAAGAATCAAACGAAAGTTACACTGAATGTTCAAGATTACAAATAAATGTCATTTGCCAAACAATTTTGGTAAAGGTAGAAATGTATACTGGCTGAATAATGACCATACATGTAGAAAGATAAGGAAATCAAGATAAGGAAATCAAGGTAAGTAGCCCCAACACCATTTGTGTATTCCCATATACATCTTTCTGTGTACAGTGCTTGTTACTTTACCAAGACTGGGCTAAATTTATAATGATTTGGATGACTCTGGAACCTTGCAGTACACACCAATACTTACATGCTACATGATCAACTTGTTCTGATCCATTCCACACCTTTTCTTTCACAATGCAATCGCATGACCAGAACTCAACTTTAACTTTAATACTCAAAACACAGGCAATCTGACAATCTCCTCGACTAGTAAGGCATTCAGGGAATTGCTTGATTTGTTCCTCTTGTCCATGTAAAAGAGTAGGCCGGGTTAGTCACATAAAAAGCTATTGCTGAATATTTTGTTTTTTGCCTTCATATTTTGTTATCAATGTGAAAAGGCCTTTTCTTTGTTACATAGACCATATGAATTGGGTTATTATATTGTCCAAAGACTAATTCCTAGTCCCATGTGCTCCGAAATCCAGTGTGATTTTCCATCTTCAGAATATATCAATTGTCCCTCTATGTTATCCGGAACAAACAACTGATCACTCCCATAAATATTCAATAATTCATATTAACATCTTGTCTCAAGTGAATTGTCCTTTTCCTTGTTACATAGACCATACAAATCAGGTTATTGTATTCTCCAAAGAGCGTGATTACCGTTTGCTACTTGTTATAATTCCTAGTCCCATGTGCCTCCACATACGCTCTGATGTCCCATCTTCAGAATATATAAATTGTCCGTCTACGTAATCTGGAACAAACAACCGATCACTCCCATAAACATTCAATAATTTATATGAAAGGGATAGTTGAGTTCTGTTGCAGAGGGCGCTACACAAAATAATTTCAAATTCGGTTTAGAGACGGCTGAAATAATAATGAGAATTTTACTTACAGCAATGACATCTCCTTCGGTGATGGACCAGAATGCTTTGCAGAACCTGATGTCCGACTTATTGGTGATGTCTAAGATCTGCTTGCCTCTCGCTTCGGGATTCGTCAGGTACCTGCCGCTAAAAACCAGAAAGAAATAAGCACCAGAAAGTGGTGCAATTTGACACAGTGAAGGGGGCTTGTGTAGTGTTGGGTGTTAGTGTTAATGATATTCAAGTGTTAGGATATATACATGTAGCTCCCAATGTTAATTTTCATAGATAAGGGGGCTTGTGTGGTGTCAGGTGTTAGTGTTAAATAATAAATCCCATTGTACAAATTGACACAATAAAGGTGGTTTAGCGTCCAGTGTAGTGTTAATGATATATCTTATGTACATGTATAAGGCTGATGAGGCTTGAGTGAAAGTGTAATAACTTTTTGTAATGGTGGTGGATCATCAATTTGGTTAGTATATTTTATTCCTTTATCAAAAATGCTGCTAACACCATCGTTTTAGGGTGCTGTGTTTAGCTACCAAACTGATGTGTTACAATACAGCCTCCTTAATCTCAATAGCACTGGTAGAGCTTTATAATTTTATTAGAATTCACCAAACTCCAACACCGAGAATGAAAATACCAAATGTGGTCATGAGTTTAGTGCTATCATCTGCCAATTTAGAAATATAATAACAGTGTAGGTTGTTGTGTTTGCAATGTAACTGTTAGTAATGTCCATGCATTCTTTGTTTCTATTTTATATATTACTGTATCATTTCTCATCATGAATACCTTCACAGACCACATTAAAGGTATTACAAAGTTTTGGTATGGGGTCATGAATTTGGTTCAAATGAACATATTGGAAGCATAATTATGCGATCCTACAATATACAGTGATCGTTGTCGCAGTCGAAATCGAGTCTAAAGTTGTGAAATGTTAGATAATAAACTGTTTATGTTGTATAGCTCCCTCTCAAGGTCAATATATCAATTAAGCTATAAAACAATGTTTCTTGACTAAAATCGACCGATTAGCTATTCCTGTTTGGAAATTATATATCACAACTACATATTCTGAGATTTTCATGGTCGCAGCTACCATTATACGGCTGTATTCGCTATTCGAAATTTATCAAAATTTACCGGGAGCACCGATAAATTTTTATATTCAATTTTTCTCAAAAGCAGAAGAGTTTTAGGGGCTAAAGTTTCTGGTGCTTATAATACATCCACAGGGGCATCCAAATATATCAAAATTGTAAAGAATCCCTATCCGGCCATTTCCAAAATTTCCCAAAACTTTGTATTACCTTTAAGCAAAGTTTTTTTAATAGTGATCCAAGAAAATCCCCCTCTCTTTCTCTCCTATGAAAAATTCACAATATTTCATGTTAGTAAACAAATTATTTTGATATAAAGCAAACCGAACTTAATATACCATTACTCTAGTCTACAAGTAATTAGTTCACCAATACATAAACATGTACAATAATGAATACACGTTCTAATAATGAAATTGATTGAGAAAGTAAAATAAAGCATGCATTGTATCTAAAATATTGATAAATATTAATTTATATTGTATATTGATATACTTCAGAGAGTAGCAATATAATAAGCAGGGAAACTTGGGGGGAAATAGCCGATATTTATTGTTTTGCTGTACTTTTTGTGACCTACACATAAATGTACATGAGCTCAAATCAGGAACACCTTTGAGCATTTCTACAGAATAGAAATTGCAATATTGTAATTATTTTAAGTTGTAATGGAATCATTTAAAGAAAACAAAAATCAGCCAATCAATAAAAAGCTTCATTTTCAAAGGGATATCAAGATCAAACACTTGCAATTGTTTTTACTTTAGAAGATCTAAAAAAATGATATTTAATTTAATAAAATGTAAAATGATATACTACAGGTATCTACAAATGTAGACAGGTGCGAAAAGCTTCGTACTTTAACACAGGAGAAACAGCCTTCTGACTCTGACCAGACGTACATGTATGTCTAGCAACTGAAGACAATCAGATCAAGTATGGATTAATTCCTCTATCTGCTCATGCATGCTGTGTAACGTGGATCATATACAACCAATGTAGGCGACTAGGCCCGAATTCACGAAGGAGGTTTAAATGTAGCCCATAGTTTAAATCCTCATTTACATGACCCATGGTCTAAAATTCATGTAATTCAACGCATACACAATCAGAGGTCTGACATTAGATATGTGCAAGGCAAGGTACGCTTTATATCTTGCGCTAATTTTAGACCATGGGTTTATGTGAAATGAAGATTTAAACCATGGGTTAAATTTAAACTTTCTTAGGGAATTCGGGCCTATAAGGTTTTAAAATAATGTTTTTAAATAATATTAAACATGAATGTGCCACTATAGTGTATTAATTCTGATTTCTTTTCTTTCTGTTTCATCACTTTCACAGTTACTTTGACCATAACTAGCATGGGGTAAACTTTTCATGTAACTTTTCACACCTATTGTATTCAGATTACAAAAAGAAAAAAGGATAACATAAGAGTACAGTTTTCTAATTCTGTTAAGGGATATACATGTACCACCAAGGAACACAGAGTTGGTTAAATTGATATTTCCAATACAGCCCATAATACTCATAATAAGGATTAGTTTTTTTAATAATATGCCTATTCCATATAATGCAACGTGTGGAGTATTAATGTCCAGTTGAAAAGAATATTCAATACAGAACTCTACAAGTGTAAACTAACAATTTTAGTGGGATTCAGGTTAACATATAAAGGAAAATCCAACCGTAATTATAGAAAATATTTTTTACGAGAGCAGAATATCAGAGACGCAGACTCGTGAAAGTTTGAAAGAAATCAAACAGAAAATAAGAAAGTTGTTAATTGTTACATGTTGTGATCATTATTTACGGGAATTTCAATTTGGTATGATACTGCATGTAGTGCCGGACAACTTTCCCATTTGTTCTCACACACAAAATAAATAAAACACCAAGTTTTCAAAACATAAAACTCAGGAGGGTTTTTGTTTTTTCACTTCCTAACAAAAAAATTAATAGTGCCCAAGGAAAGAAGGCGCTTAGGAGAATTTGGAAATGATTGATATATTTGTACATGACAAATGATATAGCTGTCTATGACTACGTCACAATCCACTGACCAAATTGCCAATTTGAGAATCACATCCACCTAGTGATCTCATATTAAAGGTAAAGACCAGTATTGGAAATGCCCCAATTTCAAAAAATGAAATGGAAGCTCTCATTACCAATCATGTGAAAGAATATGTTTTGACTAATACATGATGATAAAAAATTTGCCGGGAAACCGCCTACTAATTCATATATTTGGTAAATTTGTCTCTCTCATGGTCTGTGAGAGATATAGGGTAGTCCCATATACATCTTTCTGTGTATAGTGCTTGTAACTTTACGAAGAATGGGCCAAATTTCTTATCATTTTGATGATTCCAGAACCTTGCAGATGCTAGATGCTAGATGATCAACCTTTTCTGATCGATTCCACAACGTTTCTTTCACAATGCAATCGCATGACCATAACTGGTCTTTACCTTTAAAAACATTCATAACTCTCTTATTATTGGTCCAATTTGTTTCAAACTTTCTCCTCTCTGTTTCTCTTTATTTTCTGCTTTCATAACAGTTGGATTGCCCTTTGAATGCTGCACCCTGTACCATCATAAGTAGAATGGAGTATATATGTAATTGGTAAGCATTATACATGTATATTAGCATTACCTTTTTGATTGTCTTGGCCTGAATCTGATAAAGTAAGGTGTACATGTAAATGTAATTTTAACAAGTGGACGTTGTATGCTAATGTGTACAACATTGTAAATGCATGATTATGCAGACTGGTTTAACATTCTGACTGTGTACTGGTACCCTTTATTCATACAAGTGTATATCACAAATTTACAGTAATTATTTGTTTCTACATGTATCTTGTGTAAAATTTGATATTCTTGCTTTAGATCACTGTGCAAATTTTAGAACTGACATAATTGGCATTGAAACTTTGATACAGTTGTACACGACATCTAAAACATACAGCACTTTGTCTATGAAAATTCATTACTGTACATATTACAGAGACAATAACAAAAGAACATTTTGTTTAGTCTGTAAATGTTACCAATATATTTAATGTCACAAAGTATGCATGCAATCTGTGTGTCTTTTTATTCATGAAAATCTGATATGATCGAGGACTTGTTGGAACAGTAGAATTATATAAATCGTCAGCTGTGCAATCTAAAGACATCAGGGCTCTGGAACATATAATGCAGAGATGCCAACCTCTTGACACAAAAAAAACAGACTGACTATCCTAAAATATCAGTAAAATTTCAGGAAAATGTTTTTGCTCTTTCATTAAAATATAATGAGAAAATTTCAAAGCAAAGTTTGTGTTGGGGTTGTGGGGGTTTACTTGTACATGTTTCTATGTGATTCCACTATTTTTATGGGTTAAAAAATAACTTTTTTTGGGGGGGGGGGGAAAGATGAAAAATTGTATTTTAAGATTTCGAGATCATATTTCACTCTTATTATCGTACTAAATAAGATTTAATCCTACTGGTTGGCATCTCTGAATATGTCATGACTAATTGTATCTCCTTCAGCCAATCATAAATTTACAATTGACGATCAATTTTATATTACAGACAGATACAGGTACAATGCACGGCAGGATACAATTCGTCATCGACAATTGCCCTGACGAATCCATGTAGTAATACAGTTAAACCTGCTTTAGTGACCACCTGTATACAAAGATCACATTTTTGGTTTCCCTTGAAAACGATTTCTCCTTGAAACATAAACTAAAGGAACCTGTTTACAAAGACCACTTTGTGTGTTTCATTTGGGCGGTTGCTATAGACAGGTTTGACTGTACATATGGCGGATTCGTTGGTTTATATGAAACAAGACAATAATGACTGATAAGTGATTGTGTGTCGGTTTTTATGTTACAGGGCCCGGGTGAAATTAGTTGTGAATTGTAAATCTTTTACCTGTGGAAGAACGATGATGCTACTCTTGAGAAGGGACCCTCATATTTCTGATACCCCTCTGCATACGACGCTAAAGCTACCGCTACGGTCTGCAAGGGTTGCCATAGCGATTCACAAAACTGCAAAACAGAAGGAAAAAATATCATCATGAATGGTTATTTCTACAAAAGGTAGTAGTAGTAGTAGTAGTAGTAGTAGCTCTATACAGAGCAAATTTATTTTTCATTTCTTTTCACACAATATACACAATAACAGACAATAATAACGTCCTTGTTTTCACGAAGTGACGGTAGTGAGGAAAATCGTAACGCAAAGTGAATGCAATTTTTTTTCACTACCGTCACTTTGTGAAAACAGTGACGATAATAATAATAGTGGCTCTATAATTCCAAAACCTGGTACATTCAAACCTGCTTTAGTGACCACCTGCCTACAAAGACCACATTTTTTTATTCCCCTGAAAATGGTTTGTCATTAAAACATGAACAAAAGTTACCTGTCTACAAAGGACATTTTTGTCTTTCCCTTGGGTGGTTGCTATAGACAGTTTGACTGAACAACTACATTTATATGAAGCCTATAAAAAATGGGAGTACAAACTTAACACTACATGAGGGTCATAATGAATGGTAAAAGGAACACGGAGGCCATAATTCACAAAGGAGGTTTGTCGACAAACCTAGGTTTATGTGCGTCATATGACGCGTTTCGATGCGTTTCAGACCAAGGTTCAGACAAACACGTCATATGACGCACTTAAACCTAGGTTTGTCTATACAAACCTCCTTTGTGAATTCGGGCCAGAGTGTCTGTCAAAGGTGGAGAGCGAAAGAAATAAATAGATAGAAGCAAAATACTGGATGCAATAGTTTGACAGGAAGCTTTAATATTAAACCATCTTGATTTACAATGCTGCAAAATGAAATTCATTCTTCAATATACAGAGCAAGATCTTGAGTGGGAGGGGATTACATTGGCTTCTCTTATACATCATTATATCAAGGCGTTACCATGGTGATTTGATAGTCTGATAAACAAGATAGCATTCAAGTCAGAAGGGTATCCTGTCTCTCAGGAAATAATTAAACAAGGTTTGTTCTTTGAATATAAATAAACCTTTGTAGTAAGATGGTAAAGGCAAGGAAGTGTACTTCCGATGACAGGGGCTCCAGAAAGACAGTGGTATCGTTCAGAGTTTGAAGGAATCGTCAGACCAATATGATTTTTAAATAGTTGCAGTTTTTGCAATATCAAATGAGTACAGAGAGTGAGCGGGAAAGAGAGAGAAGGAAAGAGAGAGGGGGAGAGAGGGGAGAGAGGGGAGAGAGAGTGGAGGAGAGAGAGATAGAGAGGGAGAGAGATAGAGAGGGAGAGAGAGAGAGAGATAGTGGAGGAGAGAGAGATAGTGGAGGAGAGAGAGAGACAGAGACAGAGCAAGGGAGGGGGAGACAGAGAGAGAAAGAGAAAAAGAGAGAGGGGAGGGATAGGGACAGAGAGAGAAGGGGACAGAGAAAACTACATGATCACCAACGTCTTTTGAAAAATATAATCAGGGACAATTTTAATACCATTCTGTATCTTATCCTGCATGAAACTAGAAACTAGAAATCGTATTAGGATGACATGTGATATATAATGTTCGCACTTAGCATTTGCATTAGGTTGATGTTTCTAATAAATCTTGGCAATCCTGTTAGAGAAAGTGAGAGAGACAGAGAGACAAAAAGAAAGGGAGTGACAAACAAATATGGAGAGATAAAGAAAGACAAGACACAGAAGAGACAGAAAAAGAAAAAAATTGTCAGACACAGAAAAAAGAGAGGGTATTAGTCCAAGACACAGATAAAGCAAGAGAGAGTGACAGACAGACAGACAGACAGACAGTGAAACAGAGACAGAGAGAAAGGTAATATCTTGATGAAATCTGTGAGGGTATAGAAAGACATTACATCTGATTCCATGAGGCGGAGGAGTTACCATAGCGATTCAATCAACTGTCAAATTAGGAACATGACACACACAGACTAGCTCCCTACAATAACATCAAACCTAACTACTCCAATATTGATTCAATTGAAAAATCGAAGACATGGGAATATATTTCATAGCAATTCAAAACAGTTTGATCCACTCACAATTGGAAATCAAAACCACAGAGAGGTCCAAGAAATAAGGATTCATTTCATATAAATGGTAAATGCCAGATTAATATTCATGAAATGTTCAGGCGTGCAAGCGTGCCACTACATGTAAATATGCTGTCCTAGATCTGGATGTCATACATGTAAGTGATATTGAGATTTTGAGTTTAAGGTTACATCAATGTTCATCAAAGGTTTTAGATTGGGAAAAGACTGGGAATATATGTGAAAAGGAAATAATAGAATTTCAAAAGAGGGATGTTCTCTTTAGCTACATGAATGATAGCTTTCACTTCTAATTTTTCATCACAGCTTGTTTACAGGCACACTGATATTACTACGCAGAATTAGATTAACACTTCGGTAGCTTGTTGCCTTTCTGCAGGGTCGCTTGTGTGCCACACATGCAGTTTTGCACAAAAGAGTAGGGAGGATTGCTTTGTGCAACACAATTGCTTTGCAAATTACTCATTTATGGTCTTGCTTAGCTCGATGACAATCTTTCGAACACCAGTATGGATTAATCTTGCACTGAAAACATTTTAATAATCCTGAAGCATTTTTGCATTATAACTGACAGTTTCCCTAAGGATGATGAATACAATATAGCACAGGTACATCATGTGTGTGGCATTGGAAGGGTTAAATACATGAAGTAGATCATTAATTGAGGTGAGACTGTGGGGGTGGGGTATGTCATCTATTTGTGTTATTTTCTTTCTTTTTCTCTTCAAGTTCTCTCCTTTTTTCATCATTAATTGCATGCTAAAAATCCAGTCTGACTGTTTACATACCGGTAACTAGCATTTTCCTTTGCTCAATCATATATGTACATTTGTAGCAAAACTTGGTGCACATTGGTTAATTGATCGTGTCAATATTGACCATTCAATAATGCCTTTTGCTGCTCATGCATGCACTGACTAGAGTGTTTGCACTGCAATTTGTGACTTTAAATAGATCACGGTAATTTCAAAATGAAGTTACAATGTTTCTGAGGGAATAGAGATTACATACTGTACATCATTAGACAACACAAAATAAAAGCTATCATATGTTTTTATTTTAAAGAGAGAAAGAATTTGACTCTATATATGATTTATTTATTCACCGTTCATGGGTTGGATTGCCCTTGTCAGCTAATAGCTTTAAAGGGGTCCAGAAAAGAAGGAAAAAAAGAAAGAAAAAAAAGAAAGAAAGAAAGATACAAAGAAAGAGGAAAGAAAAAAGGAGAGAGAGAGAGAGAGATATATAGAAATATATACATGTACTGGTACAAACAACGTGAAACACCCAAAAACTACAATCAGTTAAAATGTATATTGCAGAAATTTGACATCGCATTTGCACATTAAAAAGCACTTTGACAATGCTGTACACAGAATAGGGCCCAGTGCAGACAGCATTGAAACAGATAAGTTTAAACTTCATGTACAGTATATATGTACAATGAACAATGAACAATGTACACATGTAGGTAATATGAACACAGCCCTGGCCCAATTTACACAAACCTAAAAACAAACAAATCTGTTTAAAATCCATTTGTACGTGCAGACGCATACATGCCATACACGTGTGCCCATAGGATTGGTTCGACAAAGACAGCACTGCAACAGACAAATCAGTATAAATTACATCTAAATGTACTCAGTAGAAACACAGCACTTATCTAATTCAGACAGACCTCAAACAACACAAATCCAGTAAGTGGTTTAATAGCCTTCATACATCTACTCGATGTGAACCCAGCACCGTCCCCATTTAAATCAAGGCCCCCCCCCCCCCCCAACAACATTGGCCTATTCACACTGAGTCCTGAAACAACACAAATCCAGTACACGTGGCCTCACCCGTGTGAACACGGCATTGGCCCAAATCAAACTAACCTACGATATGAGGCTAAAACAAACAAATCAGTATCAATGAAGATACCAGACTGATCTGACCTCTGCTAGTAGTAATACAATCATTCTAAATCAAATTGGTGAGTTGATCAGATGGGGCCAATTTCATTAATTCAGAATGATTTGATTAGGGATGAATTCATCTCACATGTCGTGATGAATTCCTCATGTAGAGTGACATGACATGAACATGGTTACAGTATGGATGCACTATGGCTAAGTGCATCTTACCCTTTCAACTGGTTCTGCTACTTGGTTGGGCAAATCCCAAGAAATACTGATACGTTACAGAATTGTATTATTGAATTGTAAAAATAAATTGACATTGAAATATAATTTCATTTCATGTTTTTATCTGATTCAAGCTCGAGTAGGGCTTTCATAGAGGTGTTTTGGTCTAGTGGATAAGTCACTCGACCGCAGATCACAAGGTACAGGGTTCAAATCCCAGCTCGACACTAACATCCTTTGGCAAGACGGTACTACATTGTAGTACCATGTATTCATGTTTATAGCCGACGATCGTGATATTGCAGAGGTCAGGATTTGGGATTTAAATGGCATCAGTGAAGAATTGTGCATGTATTTCAAGGCTGGGAACTTAGTTTTACGAGTCAACTTCTCAATCTACAATCTTGCAATTGATTGTTATCATGTAGATTGTTGCTCTGCAATTCAACATTCAACAGTCAGGGCCGACTTTATTTATGATGAATATAATGTCGCCCAAACTTGTTTTTGTTTAAGTGATTTTGTTTCTAATTATGTACATTATTTGTGTTTTTTTAATTTATAAAAAAAAAATTTAAAAAAAAGGGAAAACAAAACCGTCCAATTGAAAATGGGAAAATTGAAAATAGTGCCATGGATGGTCGGATACCAGGAGGTTAAACGTTTGACTACAGCACTAGTGCATACATTGTGTGCGGGGAAGCCTGAATCCGATGACCGGGGTAATAATATATCTTTGCTTAGAGACATTGTAGATGTAATAAATGCTAATTATTATAAAAGCAGAATATTATCACTATCAGCTTGATCAATGCAGACAGTCATGAGATTAATGTGAATTAATGCCGAAGCATACATGTACAGTATGTGTCATATCAAAGTACCCTCGGAAGGAGTCTATGAGAGAACATGTGAAATGGGACACGTGATGACTACCTTTAAACATCTCCCCATGACCCTAAATATTCTTGTATTGACTAATGGCTGATAATTCTCTTTACTCAGGGGTGAGGAATGTTTGCCTTCAATTTTTCTCTACTTTTCTTTTTGTCTCGAGCTATCACAAGAGCCTACATGATTGTACACACCAGGAGTCTCAGAAACGAAACAAAAGCTAGATTGAGATAGATCCTGTTTCTTGTTTGCACACTTCAATGAACATTAGATCTACAGTGAAGTGTAAAGCCAATCTAAAGTCTCGGGAGCCCCAAGGATTTTCAAAACAAATGTGTTTCAAGTCGAATATCGATGATAAAATACAACATTTAGGTTTTCTGCGTACAACACAAAACCCAAATTATGTATTTGTTTTATCAATATACAGGTATACATGAGTCTTCAAACACATTTTTCTTTGGGGGGGGGGGATCTTTGCAGAACTGTGTCTTAAATGACATCTTATTTCACATGTACATATGTACATGTATACTCTAAAAATAGAAATAATTCCATTCTGGCTGTAAGCGGACAATATGCTATACTGCATGCAAGCCTATATGAATTCAATACACACTAGTAACCTTTACATTTGCATTTGAGAAACTATTAATTTGCCATGACATTGAAAGCATGGGGGAAAATGGATGCAGAATGATGAAAATTTGTCCTCGACACGTTACATGTACATGTACATGTACATGAGGCTGTACTGTATTCTCACTCTTGCTTTTGATCCTATTTGTTTGGATTTTAATCAATAAAATTTTAATTGACTTGAATTGAATTGCTTTCTATGTCTAATTTCATCTACTTCTCACTACCTGTACATGTACAGTAATCCCCCCCCCCCAACTCTCTCTCTCTCTCTCTCTCTCTCTCACTTTCTCATCTCATCTCAGTCTACTTTTGATCAATATGATGAGTACTCTACATTACAGGAAAAAGAACAATTATTGTGTCATACTATGCATGCTTCTGAACAATGCAAGCCTATATTTAGAATGCAAATTTGATAATTATATACTGTACGCCTATTTTACAGGTCACCCTCTGATCTGTGTGTGGTACAGCCTACAGGGGCCATGAGGCAATTAGAAGCCACTTTGAGGCTCAATTAAAAAATCTAAAATTGCAATCACAAGTCCTCTCTTTATGAATATAAGCAATGGTCATAAAACAATCGCCAGCTTTAATACTGTACTACAGTGTACAATGTACTACCTTTGAAGGAACAAGCTGATTGACTTTGAGAAAGAGACTATTGTCTATCTATTCATATGATGCCTCCCTATCGCTATTAAACCCCAGTCTCTTGTCTGCATGCATTCTGGTAACCATGGTAACCGATAGTCACGCACAGATGACGAGGAGCGCTAAGATAGATACCAAGCTGGGTGGGTTGGTGATATACACAGTATCGTACTGCATCACCTGCTCGGTCTCTATCTCTCACTCACACTGGGAGGAAGTATCATGTCTGCTTTTAATTTATTGCAATCAAATTTTAAGGTGATAGATACTGCATGTACACATGTACACCTGTATACACCAAGTAGAGAAGAGGAGATATACATGTACATGCATGGAGTTATGTGATGATGCTGGTTAGTTTCAGCTGATGTAAGACAAAGTAAAGAACTCAGATGACATGCTTTGGTTAAACGATATTTTGCCCATGGCGCAAAATATCACCAATCTATTTATCTATCTATCAGGCTATAGTTCATCCAGACGTTGAACAAAGCCCTCCTCATAACATTTTCATTCTTTTCTGTCTCTAGCTATTCTAGTCCAAGCGGCCGTTCCCATGTATGAGGACATACAATAATTTCTACTGAATTTCAATCCATGTTATGTGATGCAAATGAAAATCCACCGAGCTCAAGTTAAATGATAGCAGGCTCGTGCAAATATTTCATGGTCATTGTCTTTAGGTGGTCTGTACATGTACAGTATGTAAGAAAAGAAAAAAAGGATAATTTCCATATGTTGTCTTTAATAGAGATGTGTTGTCTCGGAGATCAATAGAACATCATTTTCCGATATGAATTTGACCTAATATTGGAATCAATTTTAATAATTTAATCTCCAAGCTAGTACAAAAAGTTCTCATGTGAAGGAAAAGAAAATATACACTATTTATATACATGTCCATCTATAAATGAGTAAAATTGGCTGAATAGTATTAATAATATTAATAATAATATTTATAAAGCGCCGGTATTCGCCAGGCTCTGATGCTCATGGCGCTTTACACATATCACCCTGGTTATAGCCGAGCTGCCAAAATACAAGTACACTAGCGCTCAAGCATATCAGGACAGGTAACCATTTACACCTGGGTGGAGAGTGGCAAATGTAGATTAACGTCTTCCCAAAGGACATAGTGCTACAGTCAGGTGACGTATCCACTAGACAACAAAACTCCTACACATGAATGACGATGATAAAATGATCTACTACCAGATCAACCACCCGGAAAGTGTTTTTTAGCCCCTTTCTCTGGTCTCTCAAAATGCCGTTTCTTGGCTTGAAGCATGTGGATAGTGGAAGTCTCTTGATCGCACTCTGCACGGGATTGATGATCGCAGGCCGAGGGTCATATTGATTGTTTTTCTTGGGAAGTGTTTCAGAGCGGAATTTTGTGACTATTCTGCCGTATAAGTTTACTCCTCCGTAAGATTGACAATGTCACTGAACAGATCATGCTACCCCCCCTTTCACAAGGGAGAAAATGTGTACATTTTATACATGCATGTACAAAGACAATGGACTAAATTTGTTTGGTGTAAAAGAGCCCTCTAAAGCCTCTATATTATTCACAGGAATGAAGCAAAATAGACAAGTTCTTCAACCCAACCCCCCCCCCCCCAAACAGGGAAATAAAACGGAATGAGGATGAACGATTAAGACCATATAAAGGAGGTCATTTGAATGGGGACAACATCACTGATTATTCAATACAGTATAATTTTCAGAACAAGATCAAAGATTCTGAGTGATGCGCAATGAATCACCCCTAACCCCATTCACATACATGTATACACATCATGTCCATGCCTTGTGCCTGTATCTAGGAGCAGTATGAACTATGAAACATAGTGTTGTGTGATTACTAAAGAAGGCTTTGTGGCTTAGTCGTGTAGTCCCCTCTTCTTCTTCTTCTTCTTCCATTTTGAGTACATACCTGTACCTCTTTACAGAGTATTATCGTACTATACTGGGGTGTGTGCAGGTGGACTCTTTACTGTATTGCGGTGACGGTACACATGTACATGTACATGTACGCGTTCACCGAAAAGCGGAACCGCTTATTGAAACGAGGGACGGCCGTAACCCCGAGTGCTCCCGCATTGTAAAAGCTCGTCGCTGAGCGAACACTTGCTATTGTGTTGAGAGCACCAAATATTGTCCACTTAATACATGTACCTATAACACACACACATCAATCCCTACATACTGTATGTTAAAATGTGAACAGGCCTATGTATCTCAGAGAGTTTTTTTTTCCAATTGATAGGAATGATTGGCACTGGGGAAACGTATTAGACAGACTCAGGTAAGGTTTCCTTCATCAGCATGAGAGAGTAGCATGTTACATCCAATCACTACTTGCTCATAAACTTGATATTCAGTGAGATTGCAGTGATTGCAAATTAAAGGCCCACTGCACTACTTGTAGCTACTTGCGCCCTCTACATGTATATATAACAAACAATGCCTAATCGGTGACCATTGGTCCCCCATGATCCTCTTTTTCTTATGCTAACTGAGAGCTGAGTTGATGAGATAACCACCTGTCCAGTGACCTTGCAGGGCAGTCTAATACCTCCTATTAACTACGGCAGATAAGCTTTAAAGGGATCGTTTAACAATGTTAAATCTGAGAAACACGGCCCTACGTGTTTTCATTGTCTGTGATATGGTGTAATATTGAAGCCCTAAAAAAATTGCGCTTCAAAATGATCAAGAAGTGCCTCAAAAAAGTAAAAATCTTTGAGTGACCGGTTTTACCATACTCGTTTTCCCCAATAGACTGTAGTGTTATGAAAACCGTCAGGCGAACGGTTTTCAAAATTTGTAATTCCAATCATAAATATCTTGATAATCAGACAGGCGATCGGCTTGTAAAAGTCATGGGGCTCCTGACTGACCTTAAGGTTTATAATTATCATTGCATCATGAGCTAAATCCAGAATTTTATTTCAGAATCTGAGACAAAGTTACCGGATCCCTTTAAAGGTTTAGCGACAAACTGTGCAAGGCAGGGCTCTACACTTTTAAACTTTGTAGGGGTTTATAAAATCATCTTTGATGATTAATCAAGATTTCTTTGTATTGATATCAATAGCAACTACATGTACAATAGATCGAGATAGGGGACTGCAAACTTATGATTGATTAGAGAAATTGCGATTAGTTTGGGTCAATCGCAAGAAGGGACCCTGGATAGAAATTGTAGAGCCGTACATGTATGAGTCCCTTTAAGCTTAATATTTTCAACTGGAGGAGAAGGGGGAACCCGACTGAGCCCTATCTATTTATCCAGAAAGCAAATCACCTTTTGGTGGAAATGTTTTCAGAGATTTTAAATATTTTTTACTCATTCTGAAATTACATGAGAATCCACCTGTTACAAACAATGACAAACCTTAAAATTGGGTAAACAGGAGACAAGTCTGTTCTTACATGTACATGTATATTTATTTTGGGAAGTCTGAATTTTTTTATGTTATTTCAAGCATGAATTTGTCTACAGCATTAAAGGTAGAGCAAGGGCACACTGCATTCTAAGGGAGGGGTTCCAGGGGGTGGGGGAGGATTTGTGTCATATGTAAAAACAGAGTCTGGATTTAGAGACTAGATTCCAGGGGGGAGGGGGGGGCGGTGTTTCACAAAGACTAAGATGGCCTTAAGTTGGACTTGAACTATGGCAGGTGATTTATGCCCTTAAAAAGTCTTGAACCTGATGTGAAATAAGAGTAAAAAAAACCTTTGAAATTATGATCTTCAGATAATGTCTTTTTCTTCAATAATAACGTATCAAAAAGTGTGGATTCTCTAGATTTGTAACGTCCCTTGAGAGACCAATGGTGAGAGCAACTAGTGGCATGAATGGCCTGCCATAATTCAAGTCCAACTTTTAAGTCGTTCTTACTCTTTGTAAAACACCAACAGGTGAATCTTTCTAGGTCAATCAATGAGAATTTATCTCAATCCAGAGTTGATGATCAATAACAGCATAGCGAGAGAGGCAAACCCATTTCTTACATTGAATCCGAGATGCGCAGATGCACATCCTCAGAGAGCATGGATGGACGGACGCCCCGAGCAAACCGCTCTGACCTCCTCACCAATTATTGATTACAAATTGGAGACTAGGAGGCAGCAGCCATTAAGGTACTTCACCTTCCGAGTAATTTTCATCCATTTTAGATCAAAACAGTCTCCTGCCTGCCTGCCTGCCGTGCGATGGATGGCTCGGTTAGCTCAAACCAAGGCTGTGATGTCCTTAGCCACGCTCCAAACATTACGGGATTCTTTATTGCACTGTGACGGTTGTGATTGAGGAGATAGGGATGTGAATTAACTCTCAATGCCCCGCGGGTAGAAATTACCCTGCTCTTAGAAGGAAAAAAAATCTGGGTTTTCTAAAGCAATGGCAAGGCTCGATACTTGGTGGTGTATTTATAAGGAAAATGAGGCTGCAAGTCAGAAGGACCCTTTCCAACTTTCTGGATTGAGTCTAAAGCCCCCAATTGAAAGTTGAACCCTGTGATCCCCTACCCCCCCCCCCCCCTCACCAAACCCTCTACCCCTCATTTGATAACTGTTTAACAGGTACCTCATGCATAATACCCTGAAAATTTATGCAAACATGGACCCCCTCCCCCCCCCCCACCCCCCTGTGCAAAACATATTTCTATAGCGGCCCAGACCCTTTCATTTTAATAACTCTGACTGAAACAGGATGCCCCCCATGATTTAGATTGAGGAACAAAGGCCATTGAAATATGTTCAATATACAAAGTTACAAACAGTGTCTCATTTTCATGAGAGTTGAGTGCAGTTCAAACCTAAGTTCATTTTGGCAACTGGGTTGCCCAGCTGGCAAACTCTAATAAATAGTTACATACTGTACGCTGTAAGAAATGTCCTGACTGCACAAAGTCTAATAAGGGGGAATTGTAATTTGTTTTTCATGAAAATACTGCATTAGCATGGATCATGCATTCTCTGAACCGTGACGTTAACAAGTTAATCATTAAAAATCCCCATCTGCCCACACGTAGAGTACTTTTATGTGCACACATGTAGAATACTGAATACAGTAGGTTTTCCAGCATGTTTTGGAGCCAATTACTGAATATTGTACATTACATAAAAATGCCTAACTTTTATTTTGATTGTAACCAGTAAATTTAAAATATTGGAGGTCTATAATAACGTATACCGGGTACATGTTTTATTTGTTTTAATTAATTAGTCAATTTGTGCATGTACACATCCAGATAGTATTAACTGTAGTACCCTCCGTAATAAACACTCTCAATAAATTACATAAAAAGGCCTAACTTTTATTTTGATTCAATTTCACAACCATAAAATTAATTTCTGTATGGGAGGCCTATGATATTGATGTACATGTACATGTATATGTACATGTACATGTATAGGCCTACATGTACAATAGGGACTTTTAGATTTGCACGACAACAACGTGGACTGCTACGTGTGACTGCCAGTGCCTCAAAAGGATGTCACACGTAGCAGTCCACGCAAATCTAAAAGTCCCTATTAATTCACAATAAACACATGTGACCTAAACATTGTTCATTGTATACAAAACAATGAGTTACTGTTTAGTGTACATTGTATCTTGTATGGCACAATCATGAGCAATATGATTTCTGTATGTACCTGTACTGTACATGAGCAATTGAGCTGAGCATAGAAAATGTGACTGAAACTTACATCAAATTTCCAAACTTCCCATGAGGCCTGTCTTCACTATCTCGAGATTGCCAAATATCCAGCCATTTGAACTATCCCGATCGCAAACTATCCAGTTAATTTGCGTCCTCATCAGACCGAAGTAGCAATTAGAAGGATATTTGGTCAGGATTGTCATCCCAAGATATCTTGGGATAGTTTGCAAAATATCCTACTATTTGGCAAAATATCCAGCTATTTGTCTCGTGCGTCTTCACTAGACCGAAGATTC
This sequence comes from Strongylocentrotus purpuratus, assembly GCF_000002235.5. Classification (NCBI taxonomy): domain Eukaryota; kingdom Metazoa; phylum Echinodermata; class Echinoidea; order Camarodonta; family Strongylocentrotidae; genus Strongylocentrotus; species Strongylocentrotus purpuratus. The sequence goes on from NW_022145559.1 coordinate 271,256, forward strand.
GCAATACACGCTAACGTTGAGCAAAATATCTTGAGCTAATTTCTCAAGGTCGAGTTTCAAGTTTCGAGGTTGAATCTCGAGATAGTGAAGACGCGATTTGTTACTTCGGGATTATTTCCCAAATAGCAGGCTATTTTGCAATCTCGAGATATTTGGCAATCTTGAGATGATGAAGACGCGCCTATGGAAATGCAACAAAGTATGCAAATAGAACTCTCACTTTCTTTTGCAAGTAATCTTAAGTAATTGATGCCCTGTCTCTCAGTTCGCCACGTGATAGTGGTGCATGTTGTACAGTGTACTTGTAAGCATTGATCAAGCCAACATGGCATATATACTTGATGTGTATATTACAGTAAATGTACATGTACAGTATGTTGTATGCAGGGGTTGTGAAAATGTACATGTATGTAAATATCCTCCATTAAAATTCACAACAAATTTGGTGAATTTCAGAGTTTCATACATTTGTATCTCTACATGTAGGCTGTTTTTGTTTACATTTGATGATGATACACCGTGCTCTCCTCTCTGAATCTGACAGAAGCCTCTTAATTTCCTGTGTCAATCTAGAAGCCGCCCCGCCAATTAAGCGGACCATTCATACCCACCTCATCAAGGTCAATTGGGTCTTTGTCATCCACTTTCAATTTCATATAATTAAAATGTACATTTTAACACACATGTATCTAACCTACTGTACATGCACACATAGACTGTATACATGTACATTATATCATCGTCAGACGTCAACAGACATGTTATGCAAGATATGAATCTAGGGTGAGTTACATATTACCATGGCAATGAATGTAATCCAATAAGCCATATAACTTTAGGCTGGCAGGAGGATTGAATATGAATTCAAAGTCTATGCCAAAGAGAGGATTACAATGTCATTCACTTTTTAATGCCTCTCTCTGTCTCCCTCTGTCTCTCTCTCTCTCTCTCTCTCTTTCATATACTACTGACATTAGAGGCGCAAGGGCAGTATGGAAGAATTATCTCCTATTTGGGAGACTGTCTCCCATTTCTGCAAAGGGATTTACCTCAGCCCAAAATCAAAATTTGATGAGCAGATTCCTCATGAAAAATTGCACGCTCTGACCATCCTCTTTAATAATTTGCTGTCTCCTTTATATAATTTTCATATCATTATGAGTTTTTGTTATAAACCGAACTCAACACCGATGGGCTCCTGGCCCCAGAGAGGCAGAAATTTGGCAGGGAAAAATTGCCTTATTGTTGATGTTTACGTTGTTCTTATCATTCTCATGCAATACATCTACATGCACATGTTATTACACAACCTCCTCCCTCCACAAATAGCAGTAACCATGGAAGAATCCTGGATCGATGAACAGGCTTAGACCTACATTGTGTATTAAATTAAAAGTAAAGTAAAAGTAAGTCTCTGATGTGTTTGAACTTTGAAAGACTATAGATCTCCCAAATTGGCCTTGTTTTTTTTCTTCTAGACCTACTCAACGATAATAATCACAACAAATAAAATGATAATGATGACAGCAAGTGAGTCATGTGACGATTTATCTACAATTTCAAAATCATAGAGCAAATGAGGACAGTCAATGAACAAAATACATGACATGATGACAGCAGAGTTCACAATGATGCAAACTGACGATTGAACAGCGACTATCCTCATTTGCCATTTTGCTGTATGAAATTTGAGATAAATCGTCACATGACTCACCTGCTCATCCCAGGATGCATTTTGGTCGTTGGGGGATTGGGCCTACAGGGACAGGATGAGGGTTAAGAAATCAATGAATAACAACAAATTTAGTTCAATAACATTGGGCTTGTAGTTCATAGTTGTAGCTAGACCGAAAGCTTCAGTCTCTATAATCGTCGGTTGTTCCACTGAGACTACGTCTGGCTCCACTAAGACCTCCGGTTATAGAGACTGAACGACTGCCTATGCCAGCCTGTGTTGAACTTATTCCGCTAGATTTTAGTCGCTAGGCCCCTCCCACAAACTTGCCACGGCCGTATTGTTATGCCCCCAAAATCCCCCAAAATGTCATTTTACCTCGTTCATTTCCAATTTTAAATTAGGCCTAGGCTATAATACATCGGTTCCACTTACTAACTTGATTGATATAATCCGTTTAATGGTCCCTTTTAAGGAAATTATCGGTCAAAATCGACATCCATGTTGAAAATCTTGCAAGCCGTGTTAAACTCTCGCTGCCGTCAATCTCATCCCTTCTAGTCTACGCCGAAGGCAAAATGATGATGAAGGAAAAAACTGTGATAACGCCATTACGAACGTGTAGATGGCGCACAGTTTTTCCTTCATAATCATTTTGCCTTCGGCGTAGACTAGAAGGGATGAGATTGACGGCAGCGAGAGTTTAACACGGCTTGCAAGATTTTCAACATGGATGTCGATTTTGACCGATAATTTCCTTAAAAGGGACCATTAAACGGATTATATCAATCAAGTTAGTAAGTGGAACCGATGTATTATAGCCTAGGCCTAATTTAAAATTGGAAATGAACGAGGTAAAATGACATTTTGGGGGATTTTGGGGGCATAACAATACGGCCGTGGCAAGTTTGTGGGAGGGGCCTAGCGGCTAAAATCTAGCGGAATAAGTTCAACACAGGCTGGCATAGGCAGTCGTTCAGTCTCTATAACCGGAGGTCTAGTGGAGCCAGACGTAGTCTCAGTGGAACAACCGACGATTATAGAGACTGAAGCTTTCGGTCTAAGTTGTAGCCTACTAGATAGATCTAGTCTAGGTCTAGGCCTACAGACTTCAGGATTAACGAAAATTTTAACCTGGGTTTATCATCTTCAAACAAAATGTACAAAAAGAAAACAGATAGAAATAATATCATGGGCTGGCTGTACCTGGAAAAATGAAAGTTGTAAAACAAAGAAATAAAGTGCAAAAATCAATGGGTTAATATTAAGTAACTCTTGGATTGGAGTAATTTTGAGTGAGGAGGCCGAGGCCGAGGAGGCCGAGGAGGCCGAGGCCGAGGCATGCATGACCTGGTTTACGTTTTTCTGATGAATGAATGTAGACTATTCATTTAGTCTAGATCTAGATCTACTTACCTGGAAGCCAAGACATCTGCCATAAAAACATTCTCGATCCAAAGCCTGAACCTCTAGCATAACATTCTCGGGAAACTGTTCATCATTGTTTGGGAATAAATTGCCCGGCTCCGAGTAGGCGACCAGCTTCTGAGCGTACCCGAGGATAACCCGTAGCTGGCCCAGTACCGCCCCGTACGACTCCAACTCCTTCAGGTGAAAGCCACTTCGAAACAAATAACTTTCACGAGTTTGTGATATACTTCTGACAACCTTGATGAGTCTATCAACACAAGCATCTACAACTTGCACTAAACTTCGGTATCCATTGCCCGGTACTTTGGGGTCAAAATCGAAGTTGTGAGATATTCGTTCAAGCGCTTCCACGGTCGGTCGCATAGCATCCGCTTCTTGCTCAATCACGCAAAACAAAGTGTAAAATTTCTCTCCTGTACTGCTTCGAAGCTTCTGAAAATATTCAATATTGTTGATGATAAGTTGCCTGAGTGTTGATATTGATAACAGGACAGAATTGTCCATAAAAGATGAGCTTGAAGCGTTTGAAATAGCGGAACTCTGCCGCTGAAAAGAAGCCATCTTGGCGAAACGCTAATCCAATCGTCTATTAACGGTCTATGAATGAGAGAAACCGTAGACAGCTCTAGCTTAGCTCACTCCTGCTATCGCTACCGAGCAGTTACGGCGCGGTGAGGGTGTGTGTACTCGGTAGGTTTAGCGACGTGGAACTCGCGTACGTCAGATAATACCGGTGTGTACAAATGAATGGGGAACTAACCGGAAGTGATTTCCTATTAGTTTCAGTTACACCCGACATAATTACTTTGATTATCATAAGTGCAAACAACTCACGCGGTGCATGAGACAAGTTATTCCTTCAATTTTTTTTCTTTCTCTCTTTTTGTCTTATTTATACAGGTTCAGACTATTCGTTCATTTTTTTTTCTTTATTTGTCCCAACATTTACAAGAAATGCACATCGTTTTTTTTTTATCCTCGATCCGTCCTTCATCTTCCACTTCTTCTTCTTCTTCTTCTTCTTCTTCTTCTCAGTCTTCTTCTTCTTCTTCTTCTTCTTCTTCTTCTTCTTCTTCTTCGTTTTCTTCTTCTTCTTCTTCTTTTTTTCTTCTTCTTCTTCTTCTTCTTCTTCTTCTTCTTCTTCTTCTTCTTCTTCTTCTTCTTCTTCTTCTTCTTCCTCTTCTTCTTCTTCTTCCTCTTCTTCTTCTTCTTCCTCTTCTTCTTCTTCTTCTTCTTCTTCGATCTTCTTCTTCTTCTTCTTCTTCTTCTTCTTCTTCTTGAGTGAGAAAAAATCCCGGAAAATTATGATATTTCAGCAACATTTGATATGAGTGATTTTAGCTTTCCCCCTTCAGTAGGCCTGTACGCCACTTAAAGCAAAGGAAAAGCTGTTACAATGTAGCTCCTTTTCATATTTAATCTATATTATTCTCATTATTCGTTAATAATTTACCGTAATGACTTGGCCTCCCTTCCGCCCCCTCCCCTGTTTCCGTTCATTATTTCTGGCCCCTCTGTCGGTCATCATTCTAAAACCAATACATTCATTCTCCCTTTCCCACTCGCTTTCAGTCTTATAGTTTCTTTTATTTAGAATTATTTAAAAAAAAATGATGTGTCCTACTTTATTCGCCAACGGGATGAATATTAGTCTAACGCCAATTAATGGACAGCCCCATCCTGCCAAAAGCACAACATTAATGCCAACATTTTCTGGAGTGCACAGTCATAACGAATAAAAGATTTGGTTAACTATATACATATTTATAACTCGCTCGAATTTCAGCGCTATTTTGAGCTTTGATATCACAAATAAACTGGCTTTTGTTTGAAATATTTTGTATTCAGTTAACAGATTTTTTTTGAAAAACAGCCGTTAAGCTACAATGAATTTCCGTGATATAATAACTAAACGTAAATGATGACAATGAAACAAATCATGTAAAGGTTTTCAAATATAGTCACCGAAATAAGGGTGGGAACGAAGGGGGACTACTGTGACACATTCGGCATTTAAGACTCCAATCTTCCAATTTCCTCATTATAATCAGGCACGTAGCCATAGTTTGATGTTTGGGGGGGGGGGCGGGCACATACATGTAATCGATCGAGGTAAAAAAAAAAGGGGGTCTAAAAAAGTTCAACCGATCCTGGAATTTTTTTTTGGGGGGGGGGGCACGTGCCCCCCCCCCCCCCCCCCCCCCCCCCCCCCCCCGTGGCTACGTGCCTGATTATAATACGGCGGGATTTTGTTATACATACCAGTCCTGTAGTTTTTCTTACCCCGTCAAAACGATGAAGGCTTTCATCGGGGTCACATCAAGCAAGCCCCTTCATGTAATTATGCTATGACCAGGCGCGGATCCAGGATTTCCAAGGGGGGGGGGGCAAATTTGAAATTTTGCGAGCCAAATATTGGTACGTAATGGTGACCAGGGGGGGGGGAGCAGGGAGGGGCGGTTTCCCACTCCCTCCTCCGGAAAGCGCCGAAGCTTTGACGTTTCCTTAAATTATTAGAGAAAGAAGACGATTCGTAGTACCGTTCTTGAAAATAATCCTCGTTTGGATACAGTTTTTCCACTCCAGCGCGAAGCGCGGAAGCTTTTATGTTCAGTGAAATCATTAGAGAAAGAAGACGATTCAAATTACCATTGTCGAATCTTAATCCTTGTATGAATTCAGCCCCCCCCCCCCCCCTTCCTCCGGGAAGCGCGGAAGCTTTGCTGTAGTTTCATTATAAGAGAAAGAAGACGATTCGTTGTACCGTTCTCAAAATAATCCTCGTTTGAATTCAGTTTCACTGGCTCCTCGATCCGAGCGAAGCGCGGAAGCTTTTACGTTTCATTAAATCCTCGACTCTTAATCCTCGTCTAAATTTCAAAAATGTTTTTTGTTGTCTGCTCCTTTTTCTTCCTACTTCCTCTTTCTTTTCTTTCCTCTCTTTTTTTTTTTGGTGGGGGGGGGGGCGCCCTCACCGCCCCTAGCTACGCGTCTGCGGTCAGATGAACACATTTCGATACCTTGTCCGCCCCCGGAAACTCAGGGGTTTTATATGCATTTGATTACGGTCAGATGAACATATTTTAATACCTTATTTGTTACACTGGCAGGACACTGATTGGCGTGAGGTCCAGCGGGCGGAGCCCCCACCCAGGACCAAAATCCAGTTGAAACCAATTGGAGCAAAACCAATTGAAACCAGTTGCCAACTGGTTTCAATAGGGAAATTGGAACAACTGGTTCCAATTGAAACCAGTTGAAACCAATTGCCAACTGGTTCCAATTGAAACCAGTTGAAACCAATTGCCAACTGGATCCAGTTGCCTAATTGGTTTCAACTGGAACCAGTTGTTCCAATTTCCCTATTGAAACCAGTTGGCTTCAACTGGTTTCAACTGGTTTCAATTGGTTTCAATTGGATCCAATTGAAACTTACAGTAATTGGCATAAACTTAATTAGTTATAAGTTAATTAGCTCTTGCACTAATTATCGCTCATGTCAACACAGAAACATTGTTATATGTGTCTACATTAAGTACAATGTAAAGGGCATTATAATATGCAGACCATATAATATACTTAACAAGGAAGGCATTGCCATTATATATGTTTGTAATTGATGTATTTTGTACATGGTTAGTGTTTTACTCATCAACTTTTAATCTGTGTAATTACAAAAATATGTTGCTAATGAACATGCTTATCATTGCTAATTAATCTTTATATTTATCTAAAACAAATGCATTACTTGCAAATGAAAATTAATTAATAAGTACATTGTAAATCAAAATAAATTACATAAAACATTGATCTGCACACAAGCATATAATATGCAAATTAACTGGTTTCAATTGGATCCAGTTGGGTAACTGGAAATATTTTCAATTGGAACCGATTGGGTAACTGGAAATGAATTCTAACTGGAACCAGTTGGGTAACTGGAAATTATTTCTAACTGGAAATGAATGCTAACTGGAACCAGTTGGGTAACTGGAAATGATTTCTAACTGGAACCAGTTGGGTAACTGGAAATAAATTCTAACTGGAACCAGTCGGGTAACTGGAAATGACTTCTAACTGGAACCAGTTGGGTAACTGGAAATGACTTCTAACTGGAAATGAATGCTAACTGGAACCAGTTGGGTTACTGGAAATGAATTCTAACTGGAACCAGTTGGGTAACTGGAAATAAATTCTAACTGGAACCAGTCGGGTAACTGGAAATGACTTCTAACTGGAACCAGTTGGGTAACTGGAAATGACTTCTAACTGGAAATGAATGCTAACTGGAACCAGTTGGGTTACTGGAAATGAATTCTAACTGGAACCAGTTGGGTAACTGGAAATGAATTCTAACTGGAACCAGTTGGGTAACTGGAAATGATTTCTAACTGGAACCAATTGGGTAATTGGAAATGAATTCTAACTGGAACCAGTTGGGTAACTGGAAATGACTTCTAACTGGAAATGAATGTTAACTGGAACCAGTTGGGTAACTGGAAATGAATTCTAATGGAACCAATTGAGTAACAGGAAAATCATCTTACTGTTTCCAGTTGAACTTCTAACTGGAACCAGTTGGGTAACTGGAAATGACTTCTAACTGGAACCAATTGAGTAACTGGAAAAATTACCTTACTGGTTCCAGTTGCACTTCTTATTGGTTTGAACTGGAAATGAGTACCCATAACAATATTTTCCAGTTCGGCAATTGGTTTCAACTGGAAATTTTCTATTCCAATTGAAACCAATTGAAACCAGTTGAAACCAATTGAAACCAGTTGGAGATTTCAACTGGTTTCAATTGGATTTTGGTCCTGGGGCATGCAGAAGCTCAAGGGTTTTAGGCACTAAATTACGGTCAGATGAGTATCAAGGGGCCCGTCTTAGGGCCCTTGGTTAGGTCCAGGGGGCAGAGCCCCCGGAAGCTCAGGGGTTTTAGGCGTTTAATTACGGTCAGATGAGCATTTTTTGATATCTTATTTTGTTGTGACACTGGCAGTGAACTATTCTTCCTTTCTTGCTCTCTTTCTTTCTATTTCTCTTTAATATACTTTTTCAAACAAAGTAGGGGGAGTGGGAGGGGAAGGGAGCTGGAGGCTCCCGATTCTCGCCGTTCCTCGGGCCCTGACATAATTATGTAGGCATCTCAGGAAGCTCTTGCCTGGCTGTAAATTTAGGAATTTGTCATTTTACAACAAACGCATAAAACAAGTATAATTTACTAAAAAATGAGGAAAAATCTCGGAAAATATTTCAGCATTATGTGTAAGCCACCGTTATGGAATAAGAAATAAGCCACGTTTGAATTTCATTTCCCCAGAGCCCTCTCCGATCAGTACGCTAGTGCCCCGCCCCCCCCCCCCCCCCCATAATCTACACTTTGTTGGCGGAAAATCGCAACTGATCTCCTTACCTTTCTTCTTTCTTTTCTTACCCTTTCTCTCCTCTTTCCCTTTCCCTTCCCTTCCTTCTCTCTCTTTTAGGTTTGCTGGGGGGGGGGGGGGGGGGGGGGGGGGGGTTTCATTTTTTGTTTGGCCCTGGAAATTGGAAAAATTACGTCGTCAGATATTTCGTTCAGTGGCTTGGAGGGGGGCAGGCCCCCGACCCCCTCCTGGATCCGCCACTGGCTATGACAGCCAGGCCGATATGCTTATCATTGTGAGCTCTGTAGCTCAAACCCTTCTTTTTCTCAGCTAATTGTTTTTTTGTATTGAATATTCCATTTCCTATTTCAGGTTACTTTATTTGTAGATCTAGTATTATGCAGAAGTAGATCTAGAAGGGGGGGGGGCTTAATTTGGGGTTCTTGCTTTGGTTTTCTACATAAGTATGCCGCTTACAAATTTTGAAGGGAATCGCAGGCTTGAATATATATTTTTTTCTTTTAAGGGGGGACTTGAGCCCCCGAAGCCCCAATCTATAGAACCGGCCGACCGCTACTAAAATTATGTACACCTATCATTGACAAATACAGCTTCTAATTAGCAATCGCAAGATGGCAGAATGGACAGGGTTACGGAAACTTTATAGGCCTACCAGATAATGTTCTGAGAATAGGGGTTGGAGTGTGGAGAAAGATAGGATAAGGGTGCATGGGAAAGATGGAGGGAGAGAAAGAGAGAGAAAGAGAGAGAGAGAGAGAGAGAGAGAGAGAGAGGGAGAGAGAGAGAAAGGGACAGAAGCAAGAGCAAAATATTAAAATGGAAAGTGTATGGAAGAGAGGGGGAGCTTAAGAAAGAGAGAGGGGAGAGAGAGTAAACGCCCACCACAGAAAAATTATGAAAAACCGTCAAAATAGGGAGAAGAGACATCAGAAAGAGATAAAAAGGGATTGCAGATACTTATGACAGAGCCTAGGATGAATTATTAATGCAGTAATATGAAAACCTAATGAACTAGGTTGTGGTTAAAATGGCCTTTTTACTTTTATAGAAGTCAAGTCTCTGAAAAACAAGATGATTTCCATGAATTATGCAAGTGTCTGCAATCTCCTTTCAAACGCGGTCTATTGAAAGAAAATGATTGCTCTTTACCCAAGGTAGAGCATTTGATGCAATACTTCATAGAAGCAATCATTATTTCCTTTATCATTTTAATGAGCTTTCCTAAGATTAGTAAGCAATTTTTGACAAGTCTATGTGAATGAGACTCAGACAGAGTACCAACTAGATATACCCCAGTACGAGATGGTCATCATCATCATCACCACCAACATCATCATCATCAACAGCATCATCATCATCATCATCACCATCATCACTATCATCATCATCATCACCACCATCATCATCATCATCACCATCATCATCATCATTATCATTATCATCATCATCACCATCATCATCATCATCATCATCATCACCATCATCATCACCACCATCATCATCACCATCATCATCATCATCACCACCATCATCACCATCATCATCATCATCATCATCACCATCATCATCATCATCACCATCATCATCATCACCATCATCATCATCATCATCATCACCATCATCATCATCATCATCATCATCAACAGCATCATCATCATCATCATCACCATCATCATCATCATCACCATCATCATCATCACTATCATCATCACTAACATCATCACCACCATCATCATCACCAACATCATCATCTTTATCACCAACATCATCATCTTCATCACCAACATCATCATCACCATCACTGTGTATACCCCTTTAATACCATACTACGTGTAAACATCACAACCAAGCCTTGTATCACTGTATTCATCATTTAATTTGGATAACTTTTGTTTTCATTCAGTTTAAATCACAGTTAAAATCAAACATTCCCCCATTTTCTCCATCATTTCCATAATTGGTGGTTTTACCTTACAAACAACCACTAACTAACGGCCAAAACATCGACATAGAGTACAAATTTAGAACAAATTTGTTTTTAACATACATCTTTACTGACTGAAAACCGTCCTTAAAATCTTGGGAAAATCGCCCTTTTTATACATGTACTTTCATGACCATGAGTCATTTACAGCTAAACAACAATTTTTTTCTAACAATATCACAATAATACTACCATGCTTGAAAAATGGTTCTTTCTTCCCAATCGGTATATAAATAACCTGTTAAATCCGCTTTCACTTACCATACTGCAATCTATTTTGAGACCTACATGTATGTCAAAGCGCACTGTCACTGATGCAGTACCAGAGCCCTCTATAGACAGGGTTTGGCCAACATGGTTTTCAGTTGGTCTCAACATGGCATAATATTCTTTTAGTTGTGTGCTTTCCCAACATAGCAGTATTCACCATACTGTGCCCAACTCAAACCGGGGTGTCCAAACTCTCCTAATCAATGGCAATGTACAATACAATGATACTGTAGAATAGGATCTTACAGTCAAACCTGCTTTAGTGACCACCTGTCTACAAAGACCACATTATTTGTTTCCCTTAAAATGGTTTCTCATTGAAACATGTACTAAAGGAACCTGCCTACAAAGACCACCTGTATACAAAGACCACTTTTGTGTTTTGCTAGGGCGTTCGCTATAGACAGGTTTATCTGTACATTGGTGAAAGAGTAATGTCGTACTGCATCAGCAACAATGCAAGATACGACATAGGTCTGAAGTAGCTTGCAGCATGGTATGGCATTCTGAAACACATAATTTTTCCACTGATTGTGAAGAAAGAACTTATTTGCAAGTAACATCACACATCAGATGAACCTCTCCAGAGATTACCATCCTACATGTATTCCATAGGAAATGAATAATTGAGCATCTCTATAAACTGACTGCATCTAGCCAACAAAATAATGTTTATATATCACTCATTACCGGTATTCACAATCATGTTACTCTACTACTAGAACATCAAACGGTACATTTGTTACAGATGTATATGGTCGGTGTATTTCATTCTTTAAAAGGATTTTCTCATGGGGATTAAATAAAACCGTCAAGATTTTATGCGACTTTGACTGATTTCGGCCAAATCTGCCAAATCTGAAGCACTCTGGCATATCAGGTACCCATTTACAGTGGCAAAAAATGTGGATTAACAGCCTGCCAAAGAACATTAGTGACATGTTGGGATTTGAACTCTTGACCCTAGGAATGAGAGTCAAGTGAATAAACCACTATACCATGGCACCTCCACGGCGGACAGGGGCGAAGCTACACTGTGTTTGAATGGGGGGGGGGGGGGAGGAGTCCCAACCAATTGGACCAGATGTGCTGACAAGTTAGAAAAGGAAAGGATATATTTTAAGATGTTAAAATGATGAAAACTGGTCATCAATTTTATGATTCAATTGCTGACAAGCTATACAAATCATGGATTACTAATGGCATGTTTTTTTAACAGGCTTTGCCCCACTCCCTCCCCTACCAAACATTGCCTGTGGGATGTTGTTGTATCAAAGTAGATTAGTAGTATTAGAAACAATAATGTGGTAACGTTTAATTGTATCAAAATATATGGTTAAAGCCTTGATATCTCTAATGGTTTATTTGTAGAATTCATGCTCAGTCTCGTCCTTCTTGATGTTGTTACGGTAGCCTTTCTCAAAGTCCTTTGCCAGGATTACATAACGATTCTCACGTACAGCTTGCATACCAGCCTGTGGATCGGAAACATAGATTGAATAGAAAGAGGATTGAATGAAGGTTAAGCACCACATAAAGCAGGGCGTAAATATGAATGATACACGCAAATAATACTAAAACAACAACAACACAACGGATTAATTAAATCTTAAAAGTACACATTTCTTTGTATCGTACAGTTTCTTTTTTTGATTAAAAATGATACCAATTAAGGATCAATGACCGAAAAGGCCAAGATTCAAGACGGTTCATGCCGCAACATTATTGATGAACAACACAACTGATGTTAAATTCTTGTTTCACAAATTACTGTGAATCTGTAACAAAATGAATAAACCAAAAAACATCATCCAACATGACATAAAAATATTATCTACACCTTTCCCAGAACTTTCCAAAAACTCAACCTTCTCTTTAACTTGGTATGTTTTTACTAGCATGAGTCCTTACCTCTTGGCAGATAGCGTTGATATCAGCTCCTGAAATCTTATCTGGCCTTGCTACGTCTGAGAAGGGAAAGAATAGTTAAGGAAACTTTATCTTTGTTTCTGTGTGTGGAACCGGCTACCTACTATCGTGAAGACTGCTCCATCTGTCGACCAACTCAAGAAACTTTGGATGTCCCTTTCTAAATATAAGAATAGACTAAAAGAGTATATAACGCCTTATTTATTTGAATAGATAGTGAGCAATAACATTCTTGCCTTTTTATTAATATCAATATATTTTGTAATTGCTTGGTGTGCTATATGTTGTCTTTAGACTTTTATAAATGCTTCTGGGAGACACGCCCACATTGGGAGTGGTGCTCATGAATAGCTATATTTGCATCAGTAGTGACAATTACATGCCTTGCTTCCCCCCCCCCCTTCACTCTTGTACCATGCAAGGGTTTAATACAGTCTGTCTAGTGTGGTCATGTCTCTTTATGACATAGGTTTGTTTGAACCCTTTCAGGACAGTAATTCATTAACTCTTATCCTGCCATAATGAATACAGCCCAGTGCAACAGGGCTAATCCCCATTGTGCCAAGCCACAAATCCTCCCTGTGCCAAGATTATTTAGAGATAATCTGATAATCAGATGGCACGATCAATAGCGCGTGCGTAACACTCAGCACAGTACAATGAGCATAAACATTTATTGCTATTACAAATGCGAGCATGCATGCATAAAGCAGCTAAGCTGTGGCTCGCTCGCGTGAATTAAGCACTCAATCGAAAGCGCGCTCGTGTGTACAAAGCACTATAATGGTAGCGTGCATGCGGCCTTATGGCAGGATATGAGTTAAGGGCCAAACTGAAAACAAGTTGTTCTTCAAAATGACTCTTAATTTGGTAAAGGATACAATCTTCTAGATCGACCTCATCGCTGAGATTCATCTTAGCACAGATGGTACTGAAGATAAGACGCTTCTGTCTCCTGTCAGGCAGAGGGAACTCAATCTTACGATCTAGACGACCTGGTCTCAACAGGGCGGGGTCAAGGGTGTCGGCTCGGTTCGTTGCCATGATCACCTACAATTACAAAATCACATTCAACATTTAAACCCTCTGCAACTGCGTTTCATACGTAGATGACAATGATAACTTTGGTGATGACGATGATAATAGTGATGATGATGATGATGATGACGACGATAGTAAATACCGAATTACAAAAGCAAAGGAACATATAAGGGTTCCTTAGCATAAGGCAACAATTGTTAGAAGTTCTTCTTTTCCTGCAAAAAGGCAGATTAAAAGGTACTTTGATGTAGCTAAATGATATTGAAATTATTATTGAAGTTCACACTTGCCTTTATAGTCCCCTTGTTAAACCCAATATTGATTAGTAGCTTAAAGGTAAAGACCAGTATTGGAAATGCCCCAATTTCAAAAAATGAAATGGAAGCTCTTATTACCAATCATGTGAAAGAATATGTTTTGAATATTACATGAAGATAAAAAATTTGACGGGAAACCGCCTACTTATTGATATATTTGGTAAATTAGTGTATCTCTCTCCTGTTGAGAGATATGGAATGCATGTGTCGCGCACGTGTGTGTAGTCCCATATACCCCTTTCTGTGTACAGTGCTTCTAACTTTATGAAGACTTGGCCAAATTTCTTATCATTTTGATGATTCCAGAAACTTGCAGTACATCTATGCTAGATGATCAACCTTTTCTGATCGATTTCACGTTTATTTCACAATGCAATCGCATGACCATATCTGGTCTTTACCTTTAAGCCCTGTGTCAAGTTTAAATCTTAGCATCTTGAAGACCATATCATTGAACAATGAATGAAACCTGTTTCTGAGCTTCATAATCCATCCTCAGCCTGATTATTGCAACAGAATTGAACTTTATATAAACTTTCTGGTTACATGAGTTTGAAACTCTGAAACATTTCCCATTCATTTAAATGCAGTAAAAAAAAAAAAATTAAGAAAGATATCTGACCTTGACATTGACATTCTGATCGAAGCCATCCATCTGATTGAGCAACTCCAGAAGGATCCTCTGTACCTCTCGATCAGCTGAAACATAACAAACATAAAATAGTCTTGAGTGAGTGACCTTTTAAGGAAAATCCAACATCAGTAGTAAACTACTTTAATATTTTGTGTGTAAGGACAGCGCTTCACTTAATGGCTGCTGGGACAACTGCGCCTAGAAACAACGTATTAGGCCCGCTATAAATGAAGCAGAAATATCAGAGAAGCAGACTTGTGAAAGTTTTATTGAAATTGGACAAAAAATAAGAAGATTATGACTTTTGGTAAGTTGTATGTACTATTGGCTAAATCGGTAGGTCCTTTTTTTTCCTGCAGGCAAATGGGATACCTGAACTATATTCGTACTCCTATTGCTTTGTACACGAAACGGAACACCCACGACTTGAATAAAAAAACAAGCCCACATTGACTAAAAAGAAGTTAGTAGTGACACTGGTTTAAAACTTTTGCTACTGTGAACAAAACAAAAAATAAAGATATCACAATATTGCGCTATTCTTATCTCGCTACCAAATACTATTTTATTGAAGTATTTTTCAGGGTTGGGGAATTTTTTAGGATCGGCTGGTGTACGCCAATACATCTCTTTTTTTGTGTGTGTTGCTTGAAGTTTAAACCTCACCTCCTGTCTGGGCGTCAAATCTCTTGGTCGCGATGGCATCGATCTCATCAATGAAGATGATTGCAGGAGCATTCTCTTTAGCCAGTCTGAACACATCCCTCACCATACGTGGGCCTTCTCCTAGATACTTCTGAACAAACTCTGAACCAACGACTCGAATGAAAGCAGCTGAAAGATAAGGGAATAGAAATCAAACACTTGAGCCGAATATAGTGGATATGTTCTAATTTATTGTAAATTACCTATCAAAAATTAAACCTATAACTCAAGAAGTTTGGAGGTACAGTGAAACCTGTCTATAAAGATCACCCAAGGGAGACAAGAAAAGTGGTCTTTATAGGCAGGTGGTCTTCATGTACAGGTTCCTTTAGTACATGTTTCGATGAGAAAGCATTTTCAAGGGAAACAAAAAATGTGGTCTCTGTAGACAGGTTGTCTTTCTATACAGGTGGGCGCAAAGGCAGGTTTGGCTGTAAATCCAACATTTAAAGGAAATTGCTCTAACGGAAAGCAGAACAATTAGAGAAGTAGATTGGTGTAGGTTTAAAAAAAATCAGACCATCAATAAGAAAGCTGTTAATTCTTAATAGTTAAAATCACACAAAGTAAGGGACTTTTAAAATTAGCTGAATCAGCAATGTCACTG
Organism: Strongylocentrotus purpuratus; assembly: GCF_000002235.5. Lineage (NCBI taxonomy): Eukaryota > Metazoa > Echinodermata > Echinoidea > Camarodonta > Strongylocentrotidae > Strongylocentrotus > Strongylocentrotus purpuratus. The sequence continues at coordinate 287,236 of NW_022145559.1, forward strand.
CGAAACTGTAGTTTGAGACGACTTTGAGATGACTCTCCCATTTGTTTTAATTACTTAAATGTAAATTTTTCAAAAATGTATTACTGAGGGGGGTCTTTTCTTTTTAGAGGGCCTATAATAATATGCTACAGATAATACTAATATTGTTGAAAAATCGGAAGATTCTAAATGTTCAGGTCAGAATATTCCGGATTATGTTGGCAGGTATGTGACCGTGGCTATCTAATGTCTCACCTGTGGTATGATGAGCTACAGCCTTAGCTAACATGGTTTTACCACATCCCGGGGGTCCAAACATGAGCACACCCCTCGGCGGGTCGATACCAATCTGCTGATAGAGATCAAAGTGCGTGAGAGGGAGCTCTACAGCTTCACGGATCTCTTGCTTCTGCATGTCCATACCACCGATGTCTGAATACACCACGTCAGGCTTCTCATCTAAAAAATAACATTAATAATAACAGTTTTAAGAGGATATTTAAGAAATTCCTCTTCATCTTTTGAATTTTTACTCTCAAATTGTTAATGTTGGTTTCCAAACTTTGTTCAAGGTTGCTGATCTTTATCTTATATAATTGTTCCTAGTTTCATTACATAATTTTTAACGTTTCTGTTTTGCTCATAACCAAAGTGTTTAAATATCCTTTCGTCATGCATTCAATCACTTTCTACTTTACTACATAAAAAGACTGTCTTGACAAGACCGCCTTGGTCTTTTATGGTACCCTTGATTCCATGCATAATTATTTGTATCTCTGTTCATCAAATTGTTCAGGAATGTCAACCAATTATAAAGGCTGTAGTACACAGATAGTTGACAACTAGGCTTAGTAAGGTTTTACGAATATGCCGTTTATTAATTTCATGCATGCTTCTTCAACAAAAGCTTCTCTTTGACAACTCAAAAGTTGTCCAAAGCCTTGCCGAACATAGCAACCGGTAACATACAATATGCAAAGTTGATTCCATCTGTAGAGATTCCATTACGCATAGCAGGTGAATCAGATAGTTAGTTACCAGGGCAGCATTCCACGAAACCATAGTAAGTATAATTTCACAGACATCCTAAGAAATGCCTGTTCAATTTAAATTGAGCATTCTAATGGGCTGTCAGCTAACGTTACTCATGACAGGTTATTGAGGGCTTCTAAACAGACTAACCTGCACCCAGCATCATGATACTACTATCAGCTTCTGGAGGTAGTACATCAACCAGTGCATTGCTGTGCTTGTGAAGGGCGACGCTGGCGCTTGGTTTCAACAGCTCACGATCGATGGTGCTAAGGATACGCACGTATGAGTTGGAACCTACATGTGATGAAAAAGAATGTTACATTCATGTATAATTTTAAAAAGGATGGGTGTAGGCCTATTACTAAGAGTACTATGAACATATTCCATGTACCAATGTTGTAGGTCTCGAGACCTGTTTTCATTGGGTCTTGGTCTTGGAAGGAAAGGTTTTGGGCTCTGTTTCAACCTTGAGGAAGAAACCAACCATTGCTTACGGAGATGATTGGATCATTGGGACCTACGCATGCAAACACGCTTACAGGAATATTCACAGAGCTATATTCACCTCCCACATACAATCTCTATCTAGGAGGAAAGTACTTTGGTGCTCCATAAATTTGACCTATGAACTCTCTCTACTCTAATAGTGGAACTGACCAATGAGTGAGTTTTTATTAACATTGGTCACTTACCTGTAGTTGATCCTACGATGCCAGTGTGCTGGTCAACTGCCTCTAAGAACTGACCGATGACCAGAGGAACACTCTGAATACGCTTGACCTCTTCCTGGGCATGAAGGAATTCTTTCTTGAGATTTCTTTGTTCATCCTTGATGTACTCCTCCTGTACTTCTAAGAACTCAAGCTGCTGCTGTAATTTCTGCATTCAAAGTAAACCAATCACAGAGAAACAACACTTTATCAGACCTTCAGTATTACCTTTGGTATATTCAGTTTAATGACACACCCTCTGATGACAATGGGACTGCAATCGATTTCCTCAATTCCAAACTCTAACCCTAAAACCAAACTGCAAAAATAACCATGAGGGTGTAACTAAGAGTTTGAAGAGACTTGACATTGAGTTTTAAATCTGAAATATGTTAAATAAGTTATCTATTAGACAATTAAAGCCAACATTCACTATCCTCTTCTTTTTAATCACTAGAAAACTTAAACATTTTCACCTTATTTCTTCTTGGTCATATTTTATAACCAATGTTGTACATGAAGAGAGGAAAACAATTTCATTTCCCACATAGAAACATAAAAATTATTAAGAGTATAAAATTGAGATATGCAGGCCTGCATCAGGTAATACTACAAGTGTTAGTAATTTATATCCTGTTTCCAATGATTTTGATATTCTTTTTTTTAACTAGTGCAGCAGTAAAGTTGTGAGTCTCAAAGGTTTGGTCTCATGAGTGGTAAGAACCTAGGGTGTTGTTTCACAAAACAGTACTAGTTCACCAACATCCCACTGAATCGCGTGTTGACAAGTTTCAATGGGTTGTCAGTGAACTTGTACGTGTACTTGTGACGCTTTTGTGAAACACTGCCCGGGTGTAAGCCACAAATATGTTTAAACTATTGAAATTTCTCCCAGGAAGCATTACATTTATAAAAGTTATTGTCCTATGGCGGACTAATGAATATTAATAAGTCAGAATGAATCAGGAGAGCTTGGGTATTTGTTTCTAGTTCATTGTGACTGTGCCATGGACCAGTGATGGCCTGGTGGTAGAGTCGCTGCCCAGCAAGCAGTAGATGGCAGGTTCAAATCCTGATGGTTCCAAGATTTGTCTGACTTGTTTTTCAATTACATTGATCAATCAATCTATTTACTGGGTGTAAGCCACAAATATGTTTAAACTATTGAAATTTCTCCAAGGAAGCATAACATTTATAAAAAATAAAAAAAACTGCCTTGTTTGTTGAGGGAGAGAGCATACCTTGTATCTTGAGTAGAGATCATCTGTAGCAATGTTCTCCAGTCCAGACGCAGCCGTCGATGTTGGTCTCGATGATTCACTGGGAGAAGCTACCTCCTACACATCAAAAGAAATCATAAAAACAATAGTTCAATTCTTAATTAGATGCTGACTGAAATACTTCCATAAATCAAATCCGTAATTTATTCCGTCTACAGTTAGGGTGTCTGAACGATTTTTCAATTTTCAATTTGGGATCGTTTTTCACCATTTTTGTTTGATATTTGAATAAAAAATGATATCAGAATAATACATTTCAAATTTCAAGTCTCACCGATGTTTCTATCAAAAGTAACAGCCCCTCCAAAACGCTGGTATATTCATATCATTTTGGTCAAAATCGACGAAAAAGACGTCCACGCAGAGTGATGTTGTTTTGCTAAATTTAGCCAAACAGCTGTATCGCGCGATATGCAAGCGTATGCATATCGTACGCATGCTGCTAAGCCAATCCGCGACTTGCAGCTTGAGCTACGCTGTCTCCGCGACATGTGCCATTGACTAGTATGGTTGGCGTTCGTCGCACAAAAAACCCGGAAGTGAATGCACGTTATAGTCAATGGCAATATCGCGGAGATGTCTCCGCGATATTGCCATTGACTATAACGTGTATTCACTTCCGGGTTCTATGGCGGGAACGGCCACCCATACTTTCATTCACTATAAGCGCACATGTTACGCAATGTAACCATGGTTTGGACTGAGCGGAGCTCACGCCTCCCTAATTAGCTGATTCCAAAAATGTGGGAAGGGTATTTTCAAACTGTTATAACAAATGATCCCTTGGGGCTAGCGAAAAAAAAAGCATCTGGATATTATCCTTACGTCTAGCCCTGCTTAAGCCGCGGGGCGGCAGCTCAGGAAAGTGGCAAATTTTGGAGCTAGGATGCAAACAACATTTCAATCGCTGTTTTGACCAAGATAGTTTTAGAATTCTGGGGGTGGCCCCCGATGGTTATGGGTGCCAATTCAGGCTAGGTAATATCAATATCATACTTCACACCATCACCTAGCTAGTAGATATAGACTCTAAAGACATGACAAGACAAGAACTTGAATCCAAGTTCCAGCAAGAACCCGAGTGCTAGTATCACCTGCACCCCCATCATAAATTTAAACGCATGGGACTGAACTCTGAAGTAAAGTGAAATATTGCTTTGTCATACAAATGTTCGTTCATATATTTTGCCCCTAAAACGACATTTAATCCGTCGACTTGAATTTTTTAATGAAACTAATATCTTAATCACATATCTAAATAACATCTAATTCCTATACATACCCTTTTAGGCGTAACAACAATGCCAATTTCTTCCATAATCAAACAATTTCCAGTGACCTCAAGTTGTAAAAAAAAGAAGAACCAGTAAACTATATGATTTACGTCATGAGATGGCGCTCTCCCGCTGTAAATTGGGACTTGAGTGTCAACTGTCATGTAAAATGATATCAATTTATTTGACAATGTTTGAAATGACATAAAAATGACTTTTCGTTGCAATATTTGTTCAACATTTCTTTCCTGGCTGTAACTTGACTACATATTTTATCTGTGTAATCACGAATTAATGATTTAATGGACATATTTATGGTGCAGAAACAAATTGAAATATAGGCAACGGGCAACGCCCACATTTTGAGTAAATCAAGTTTTTTTGTGATTCATTGTTAATTCTAAATGTATTGCTGTTTAATTCATTTTTTTTTTTTTTTACCTGTAAGACATTTTGAAGGTTTAAATCAAATGTATGAACTGTATTCACTTTTCAGTAAGATGAGGTACGTGTTCCATTTCTCCAGTTCAACCTGTTCTCCCGTTGTATATATAGTACATTGTGTAATATATTCTTTTTTTCTCCATTCGTCGGAGATACATTGTACCGTATACAAAAACAGAAGTTAGCAGGCCTTTACCCCCCCCCCCACATCTTTCTCTGTCTCCGTGTCTCAGTTTCTCTCCATTTCTCTCTCTCTGTCTCACTTTATATTCTCATTCATCTCCTTCTCTCTTAGTTTCTCTCCATTTCTCTCTCTCTGTCTCACTTTATATTCTCATTCATCTCCTTCTCTCTTAGTTTCTCTCCATTTCTCTCTCGCCTCTTTTCTCTCTTTCTCTCACGTACCACATACACAGCAGGTATTTATTTTTGAGAGTGTTAATTGTTACATGTACAGTATTTTGAGATATTTTGCGCTTATAGAGACTTCGGTGGGAAGCGCTTTATAAGCACCGTCTTTATCGTTATTATATTCCTCCTAAAACAGAAGATTTGAAATAATATGCAGGCAGGGTCTTTATATTGTTCTGTACATTACACTTGTTACATGCATGATTTTTGCATTTTCTTTCTTTTCTCTCTCTCTCTCTCCCTTATTTGGGGGCTTTTTTTGTGTTGGGGGGGGGGGGGGGGAGGATTAGCAAATGCCTTCGTCACCCACACCTTTTTTGTTACCATGCAAATCATTCATTAAGGCTTCTAAACAGGGCCAACAATCACTATGAACATGACTGACAAAGAAAGCGGACAAAATATACAGTTCCTCAGGTCGACAAAGAAACATCCCTTCACTGCTATTATGTAAAAATGTGTAGAACAGGTGTCACATGCATATTCACCTTTTTACATAATAGCAGTGAAGGGATGTTCCTTTGTCTACCTGAGGAACTGTATATTTTGTCCGCTTTCTTTGTCAGTCATGTTCATAGTGAATATTGCTAGCCACAGCAAAAAGCTAGGTCACAACTCACAGAACTGAATATACAATTAGAAATTAATGTTTAGAGGAGATGCAATAAGTTTCACATTTTATTGTCCATTTGTTAATAATTTGCAAGACAAATTGAAGCAATATTATTCAAACAAAAAAAGTGAACTCATTCCAGGTACAAATAACATTCATATCTATCATGTCTGAAGACCTTATGCTAAACACATCTTGCAGGAAAATCTTTCAAAGGTACCTCATCAAATCATTTTTCCATTTGGCCTACATACATATCACAATGATGATGCTAGTACAGATGATCATTTTGGAGTCATATTTCTAGATTTTCCACTACGTATATCTGAAATACAAATCTGCCACATTTACTAATTTGCTTGTAATAAACATGATTAGCTATTTGCATTTCCAATGACTGTGTCATGATTTTGCTGGCTACATACAGGTATACATGTACTCCAATTTATAAATTCCACATGATAAAAGATTCACATTTGTACTGCATGGAAACAAGTGTGAGATTAAAGGTAAAGACCAGTTTTGGAAACGCCCCCCTCTCAAAATATAAAATGAAAGCTCTTATTACCAATCATGTGAAAGAATATGTTTTGACTAATACGTGATGATACAAATTTTGCCGAGAAACTGCCTACTAAGTGATATATTTGTTAGGTACATTATTATATCTATTTGGACCTGATAGATATAACGCATGTGTCTCGCACGTGTCGCGTAGTCCCATATACAGTGCTTGTAACTTTACCAAGACTGGGCCAAATTTCTTTCACAATGCAATCGCATGACCATAACTGGTCTTTATCTTTAACCATACACTGACATCAAAATCACTCAAATTTACTAAGTCTAGAAATTTGCTCTGAATACACAATGCATGAAATCTAGTGTACGCAATACAAGACTGTCACTTGCACAATTAACACATTCCAATAGAAATTTTAAAAAACATACAAATACACTGATGAATTTTGCAAAATTATTCTGTCTAAAGTGTTAAAGGTTAAAGTACACTTTTACTTCGAGCAAAGAATGGAATCGCACATACATGACTTTGTATTTTCTTCAATAAAATATCCCTTAAATGTGGTACATGTTAATGTTTTTTGTTTCAAGTCTTTGCATGAGACAGATAAAAAAAGGAGAACGTATGTGTGTGTGTGGGGGGCAGGGCAGATGCGTGGGTATAGAGGACACTCATAAGTACTGTACCTTCTCTTAGGAGACCACTCACAAAACCAGGATGTCCTCGGTTCGAGAACCCCTGTAAATTGTTTGAAATCGATGCGCTTCCATATACATGTTAGTTTATTTAGGTGCTCCATTTGCAAGGAAAAGGTACAAGTAAGTCCTTGGTTATACAGTACATTTTCAAATCGTCCGCACAACATTTCATTTTTAGAAAGAATGTGTGTCCTCTAACATGTAATGACACACTGATGTGTTAAATCCAACCCTCAATTTACGCCTAACCGCTAACGATGGTGGTCTCCTGCGTACTGAAATTTATCTCTTTAGTTCAATGAAAAATATATATATATACTGTACAAATATCCATTACACTTGTTTGTATGCTTGTATTATGGTTATTGTATAATATTATTAAACGTGATTTGCTATTATGTAATACTTATGTAAAAATGTATAACCTTGTATTTGTTATATGAACGCAGAAAAAAAATCAATCAAACAAACAAACACCAGAAACGTGTACGTGTGTGTGTGTGTGTGTGTGTGTGTGTATGAATGTGAGAGGAGGAGATAGACAGAGAGAGGGAAGTGAGCGAGTGGTCTTTATAGGCAAGTGGTTTATATCAGTACAGGTGTTTGCTAAAACAGGTGTTATTGTATTACTATCAATTTGGCACATAAATTGGCAAGAAAGGCAACGTCTCCCTCATACTCTAAACATAATCTCTTCAACACAAGTACACATAGTAAAACTCTTACTACAATGACATGATAAAGAATTTGAGACCCAACTTCCAAATGCTCTGAAATTACAATTATCAAGAATCTGGACGTAATAACCTTTAAAGATGTTCATGCGTGGGTATATAGTCGTTCGTGAAGTAAGCAATTTGGCGATCACTACATAACACAGAGCCAATGGGTATTACGCTCTTGTGTGTACGTCTATGTGCTGCCCTCTATATACCCACACATGAGCAAATTTAAAGTAACTACATGATGGAGTCTCTCTCTGAATTGGCAAGCACTAAACACATATCGATATAGCTCAAATTACATGAATAAATAAATACATACATGTATATCATACAATTAACAAATTTGAATACTGTTTACAAGTGCAGAATGTTACAATATAGAAGTTTTCTTCCCTGTGTATGAGCTGAGTTTCCCACAGGGTTGATCTAAATTATCATTAATGAAATTGATTGATGTTTGGACGACAAGCAAAACTGTCCATTAAAGCCCCACTGCACTAGTTCGGCCAGGAGGGATTAGACCTCCCTGCATGGTCAATGACAGGTGATTATCTCATCAAATCAGCTCTCAATTAACTTAAGAAAAAGAGGACCATGGGGGACCAATGGTCACCGATTAGGCATTGTTTGCTATATAGAGGGCGCAAGTTGCTATAAGTAGTGCAGTGCGGCTTTAACATGGAACTGCCCATGCAGACTTGAAGATGACCTTTAACCTTGCTGACCCTCCTCAGTGTCCTGGACGTTAGATGCTCCTGGAATGTCTTCTCCTTGTGCTCTGTGTTTAAACATGTGAGTCACGTAATGCTGATTCAATGAAAACTTCTTCCCGCAAACTTCACAATCATACTTCTTCTCCCCGGAGTGCACACTCTGCATGTGAACCTCCAGGACGTACTTCACTCCAAACCCCTTGCCACAGATCATGCAGACGAACGGTCGGATGCCCTTGTGACGAAGCTCATGCTTCTGAAGCGGTCCTTTGTCCGTGAATCCTTTGTTGCAGAAGGAGCAGAAGTAGCGCAGCTCTCGAGTCTGATGCATCCTGCGTTTATGAGCACACACCCATTTGCGGATACGGAATCCCTTTCCGCAAATCTCACACTTGAACGGTTTGAGGCCCGTATGTTCCCCTTGGTGATTGGTGAGGGCGCTATCGGACGCAAAGGTTCGCGGACAGAGCGAGCAGCGGTAGAGACGGTTCTGCTCGTGACACTGGTAATGTTGAAAGAAGTTGCTTTCTTTCATGAAGACACGAGGGCACAGGTTACACTTGAATGATCCCTTGCCTTCATGTGTCTCCTTCTCATGCTCATAGGCTGCCATTCTTGATCTGTAGCGCCTAGGACAGTGTCGACACTTGTAAGGTCTGGGTCTGTTGTAGTACGTGAGTGTCTTACCAAGCATGTCTTTGGGTTCCTCTGGAGCCGGCTTTCCCTTGAAAGCCTTCTTCCTGGGAGCAGCCCTTGCACCCACATTGCTTTCACTGATTGTCTTTACTTCTCCCGGGACCTCCGTTGACATGCCTGGAGCAGGTTCTATCTTCTGACTTTTTCTGTATTTCTTCTTCTTCCACACCGTATCAGGCACGGCATCATCCTTGCTGTATTCTTTGTGGGTTTGTTCATGCTTCAAGCACTCGCTCTCCTTCACAAACACTATGGAACATATCCGACAAGCATTCTTCCTGCCCAAGACATGGACCTCCCGATTGTGACGAAGCAAGCTCTTCTGAGTCTTGTAGGACTTGTCACACTTGCGGCACTTGTGAGGGCACGACTCATGTTTAGCCATGTGTTTGGTGAGTGCCTTGGAGTTGCGTTGCTTCTCTCCACATAGGAGGCATGTGTGTTCTTCGCTGAATTCGTGGAACATGGCATGAGCTTCGAGCCGGCCTTCCGTAGGAAACTTCTTGCCGCATACCGTACAGATGAACTGCCTAGGCGAATACACCTGTGAGGATCCCTTAATACTTTCCATCTCTATATTCCTGTATCCCGATGATGGTATGTCTTCAGGCTTAGCACATTCTGTCTTACATTTGACCTTCCAGATAATGACAGGTCGAAGGTCGTCGTTAGCGTCGTGATCATGATCAAATTTGATGTGACGTAACATTCGCTTAGCTGTTGGGAATTGGTTTTCACAGGAGTTGCACTGAAAGTTGCCTTCTTCTGTAACAAGAAAGAAATGAAAAATGATGAAGAATCATGAGAAAAGCAATAGCATTCACATTTGAATATAACAAGATCGTCTTTTCAGCTCCTTAGAGTAAAAACAAACAAAAAATCACAAATCAATCGTAACTTTTGATTTTTGTGCATCTAGATATCATCCAAAGCCAATGTCATTGTGCCCAACTAGACCACTTAAAGGTAAAGACCAGTTTTGGAAACGCCCAACTTTCAAAAAATTAAATGAAAGCTCTTATTACCAATAATGTGAAAGAATATGTTTTGACTAATACATGTACGTGATCATGCAAATTTTGCTGTGAAACCGCCTCCTAATTGATATATTTAGTAAATTATTATATCTATTTGGACCTGATAGATATAACGCACGTGTCGCGCATGTGTGCCTAGTCCCATATACATCTTTCTGTGTACAGTGCTTGTAACTTTACCAAGACTGGACCAAATTTCTTATCATTTTGATGATTCCAGAACCTTGCAGTACACACCAATACTTATATGCTAGATGATGAACCTTTTCTGATCAATTCCACAAGGTTTCTTTCACAATGCAATCGCATGACCATAACTGGTCTTTATCTTTAATATGGAACAAGAAACGAATTTGACTGCAGCTCCAATATGCCTATTCCTAATTTCAGTTAATTTCATGGCTCAAATTGTTCTTTAGAATTTCATGATGATAAGAACAAATATGTTAAAAACTGCTTCAGAGGTTTACAGTTAAGCACGGCATAAAGAAATAATTTGGGCCATTTTTTTAAAAACAAATTCATGACCTTTTGACCTTTCAATGATTCTCAAATTTTAATGATCAGTCAACCTGAAAATATAATGATTCTACTACCTCAGAAGTAAAGGTATTACAAAAATCTTACTTCATTATTTTGAGTTATGTGTCATTCAATTATGAATATTTACGCCTTACGACTTAAGTTTTCGAGTGTAGTCTTCAAGCCCAGACTCTAGATACTCTTACCTTCATTATAATTCAAGTCTTTGAGTGTAGTCTTGAAGCCCACAGACTCTGAATACTCCTTACTGTAGAACACTCTGAGCTCACTTCCTGGTTCAATGCACTTTGTAGTTCTGAAGTAGATCTGCCCGTAGTATTGACATGCTTCTAGATTCTGTTCTTCTTCATTGCGAGCGCATTGAACGTAAGACATCCATATGAGCTGATCTTTCTTCTTACCATCCACGTACAGGAACACCTTACCTCCGGTGCATAGCTGCAAGAAAAATATCAACATGAAATCATAATACACCGGTAGCTCAATATTGGTGATGTACTGAAAACTATTTAAAGTTATATTTCAGTGAAATTTCTTTCCAATTCAAATTTCATTACAAAAATATGAAATTTTCATTAGAGCTTGCACTATGAAATATTATTGTAAAATTTTAAATTGCTCTTACACATACAAAACGTGTGGCTGGTCCACAGCTCGTCATGCAAGAGTGATTAAATGGGCCGTAGTTAGTATATTTCTACTTCTGGTCATTTTTCAATGTTTATAAGAATTATTCATGTCTCATAACGTATCCAAGCAACTCGACATGCAACAAGATAACATCACAAATATAAACAAAATTGGGTAGTCTTTGGTCCAGGGTTGAAGTTAGTTTCTGAGTGGTGAGTTTGACAGTGATTGAGCTGGGAAACATTTTTACAGACGGTACCATGCCAGCGCTAAGCGTCGGCCTGGTATGATTGTTGCTTACCTCCCACGTTGATTCCTTGGTAGATCCTATCTCTTCATCCAGGAAGTTCCCATTGTACGGTCCAAACTCTATCCCCTCCTCCACTTTATCCTTGGCTACAACCCCAACTATATTCTCCTTCTCATGACGAAGATACTTGAAAGAGAGAAAGTCTGGTAGTTGAGCGCTTGACTTGCGTCGCACATTGTCCCTGCTTCGAGGGGGTGGCAAGAGGCTCTTCGGTTGAAGCTGAGGCAACAGGTTGAGATGCTTGGGATGGAGGATGGGGTTGGGGAGTTTCGGCGGCACTACTTCTTTGTCTTTCAGGACTGCTGTCTTGATGGCCTGGTGCTGCCTGTGAGTTATTAGCTCCAGGGGTTCGTTCATGGTAGCACCTAGGGAGTCTCTGGAAGGCTCAGGTCTCTCCACACCAGGGGCAGGGTTGGGATGGTGAGCCACAGCAGGTTCCTCAGTGAGAACAGAGGCAGCTAGGTGAGCTGGGCCAGGGGAACTGAAATGGGAACGAGATGTTGGCTGGAGACGACTGAGTTGCTGTTGTTGTTGTTGCTGATGTTGTTGCTGTTGAGGATGCTGGTTGTTGGACGTGAAATGATTGGTTGATTGCAGAAGGATGTTAGGACTAGGTAGCACAGACCCTGAACCTGAAAGAGAGACAGTGATATGAGTACGAGATGATTTTCTGGCATTCTGTTATCTCATTATAACACCTGGACCCTGTGTCTTATAAAGAACTGCGATTGCTCCAAATCAACGGTAAGTCGTCAATCCCCTATCTCTTATGTACATAGTTATGATTGATATCAATGGCAGATAAGTTAAGATCAATCACAACTCTTTATAGACTGGGCCAGTAGTAAGTGTATACAATAGTCTTCTGGTGCATTGTTTGAAAATTTGAAAAATCTGAACCACCCTCAAAATAGGCAAAAATTTCCTGCAAGCAACGATTTCTGGTTTTACAGAAAATGTGATAACTTGCCTTGGAAATGAAACTGTATTACAAAAAAATAAAAAAATAAAAATAAAAATAATATCAATTATTACAAAGATAAGTACTGCATCTTACCCGAGTATATGGAGCGCAGCATGGAGGGGTTGGCATGGTTACTAGTGAAGTCTTCTCTATTCCTCTGTACATCTGACTGCTCTAAGACGATAGCTGGTTGCTGCAGCGATGAGACAAGATTGGAGTGGTACGGAAGCTGGTGGGTAAAGTGCGTCATCTGATGCTGAGGATGTTGTCTTGATTCATCTCGTTCGCCGGTGAAGTATCCCTCCCTGCAGCTCTCCCTGTAGTTAGGCTCCATCTCAGTCTCTACACCCCCACTCCAGTGACTGAGCTCTGGAAAGCTCACAGATCTCTGCAAAAATAAAAGAAGCTCTGGTAAATAAAAGGATTTATTAGGTCTACATATTAACCAAACAGGGATGCCAGTTAGAATTGATCAGAGGGCCTGAAAATCATCTAGAATGAGCTATTTTGTATAGGTACACAAAAAAGCCTTAACTATGGCCTGAAATCAGGCTGTTGCCTGAAAACTGGCATCCCTGATCAAAGGGAGGTACCGGTATCTTTTACTCTTTCTTTCGCTAAAAAAAGTGATCTTGAGAGAGGCCTTGTGAAATGTGAACAGTCCCTCCTAAAAGAAAAAAACTTTGTAAAATCTAATTTTGAGAAAAGATTGTACGATATTTTTCCTATCAATCTATGCAATTATCTTAGTTTTGGGAAGATAAATCAACATTAAACTGTTGTTTGGGTCAGAATTCATTTTTATGATATCATCTTTAATTGTATCACATTCTGATCCGACATCAAATTTTTAGATCGTGATATTACAGGAATTATTTTGCTGATGAATTTTCTTTCTGCACTAATTTGTGGTCTAAAATTTTGCTGTCCCTTTGATTGTCAACCTTCCCCCGTACACAGACGGCAATCACATAAAAACTGCCATGTTGTAAACTCCCCTCAATAACCTGTACGATGTACTACAGTCTCTGTGTGTAGAGGGGCTCAGTTGAGTAAGACGTAGACATACTCTCAGTGGAACAACGGTCAATTATCAGAATCAGAATCAGAGACCATATAGTACTTCGCTATCTCAAAAAATCTGTACAATTTCAAAAATCTGTTATCACGAATGGAAAACAAACATATAACGGAAAAACTGTGCATGTCATTACGAACTCGTAGCTCGTACGTGTAATGCACAGTTTTTCCTTCATAATCATAGACTAGAAGGGATGAGATTTAGATGACGTCATGCGCAGCGAGAGTTTTATACTACCGCTGCAGGATTTTTATCATGGATGTCGATTTTGACTCATAATTTCCTAAAAAGGGACCATTCAACGGATTATTTCAGTCAAGTTGGTACGTGGAACCGAAAAAGTTAAGCCTAGACCTAATTGTCAAAATACGATGCACTGGATATGCATCCTGTGAAATATGGAATTTGGCCGGTAGTTTTGCCAAGTTTGGTGTAACGTTTCTTTACACAAAGCGAGAACACTAAAACATATAGGGCTGTTCTGTCTCTTAAGAGAGAGCCGACCCTACCCAAATCAGAGGCTAACGAATGAAAGAGACAGAAAAATTTGGTCTAGGCCTAATCCAGCTAAAAATGGAAGTTACAAAATACAAACTGATTCAGCCGAAGACGCAGGTTCGAAACTGAGTCACGTCTTTTGGATGGTGACGTTTAAAGGTCGGTCGGTTCCCAGACGTAATTTGTTTGTGAAGTTATTAGCAACCAACTCAACAAGGGAAACGCTCTCGGTGGTCTCGCCTGCATAACGCAATTCAATATGATAAACCAGAATGTCAATGAGGTAGCGCCCATCTGCATCTCCAACAACAAATATCGTAAATTTTATGTCGTACACTTTTGAACTGGTCAAAAAATAAAAATTTGATGCCCTAGAAGGGACATATAATTTCTTTTCATTTGCATAAAGTACCATAAATAAGCAATGGAGCAAAATCTCACAATTCTGTGTAGAAGTTTAGTGTTCCAAATTTAGCTCTAAAAGATAAGGCAAACCAAATCAAAATCGGTCAAGAAATGAGGGAAAAGAAGCAATTTTTGTTATTTTTGGAATAAATTTGCATAAATTATCATAATTAATTAATGGAGAACAATTTCAAAATTCTGTGTAGAAGTTTCCTGTACCAAAGTAAGCTCTACAATATAAAGCAAACCAAATCAAAATCGGTTGAAAAATAACAAAGAAGAAGCATTTTGAAAATCTTGATGTTGATGCCACAACAAAGTCTAAGTTTGTTGACCTTAAATGACCTTTGACCTTTGACCTTAACTTAATAGTGACCTGAAATTCTACTCACATGATTGGGGAGACTTGATAACCCTATAGTCCAAGTTTCATTGACTAAGAACTTATACTTTCAAAATTATATCAAAAATTCAAAACTTAACCTTAGGTTAAGTTTTTGATGATGATGATGCTACAACATAGTCCAAGTCTGTTGACCTGAAATGACCTTTGACCTTGACTTTGTGATCTGAAATTCTACTCACATGATTGGAGATACTTGATTACCCTATACACCGATTCGGTTTGGGGGTTTTATGTACCTGCCCGCCGGTGGCGGCACTATAACTGGGGGGCTTCTCCGATCCAGCTGACAGTACAGAGAGCTCGAGAGCGGTTACTAGCTAGCGGAGCAGCGACCCTGGCCGGCCTGGCGAGGTTCGGTATAGGTATAGCATACCCGTTGAGCGATCGATTCTATTAGCTGCAGTCAGACGCCCCCCAGTTATGGCGTCACCTTATGAGGGCGCACTTCCACCAGAAGTCGCCCGAATCGGTGTATAGTCAAAGTTTCATTGACTAAGAACTTATACATTAAAAATGATATCAAAAATTCAAAAACTTAACCTTAGGTTAAGTTTTTGATGTTGACACCGCCGCCGCCGCCGCCGCCGCCGTCGCTATCGCCGTCACCGGAAAAGCGGCGCCTATGTCTCGCTTTTTGCTACGCAGGCGAGACAAAAACGAAGTATAACTTTGGCCCTGCGCTTGCTTATATTTGGCAGCGTCTGCCCTCTACGTTTACTGTCTAGATCTACATTATTTTCTTTGTCTAAATTACTGTAACAGTTTGAATTTGTCTTTATATTTCAGTTAGTAAATTTCTTATCTCTTCCTTACTAAAACTCTAATAGGGTCTAATAATACTATTTATTATAGACTAACTTAGATCTATTTGTCTTGCGGCCCATGGGATCGCTGATCTTCGAAATAGTGGAGGAAGAACAAGAAGAAGAAGATTGAAACACGTCTGTAAAACCTTAATTACACACACACTCACTCATCTACTTCTTCAGCCTCATAGTTCAATTACTTTTTCTAGGCAGTCATCTAGTCTACTTTAACAAACACAAATTCAAGTGTATGGGAACATGTGTTGAAATAACAAATTCTATTTATGTTTCTGCGGCATCTAGAAGAATAGGAAACATTCAAATTGATACAAATGAAAATACTTTAAAATAAATTAATAAAATACATAAGTTATTAGGTAAAGAAAACTTACTTTTCTTCTAAAATTGTCACAACAATAAATATCTCTGTGCGCGACACACACTGACTGACTGAGCCGAAAACGCGCGCTCGCGCGCCGCGTGCCGTATACGTACCGAACTTTTAGAGCTTCCATATCATTCAAAGCCGTGCGTGATGCCTGAAAATCACACCAGAAATTGCTGTCGAAGAGAAATGTAAGAGTATTAAGTTCTCATTATTTTAAAAAAACAAAACCACTGGACCATTTCATTAAATAAGCCATTGGTATTAGGCCATTAGATCTAACTTTTTAAAGCAAAACAGAGCTCTCGACGCAGCTCACCCAGGTCAAACTCAGTCCATCCAAGGCCAAGCAGGAGTGAACTTGAAGATTTATAGCCTAGATCTAGGTCACACAAAGAGCTCCGCCCCGCCGTCGGGCCAGGCGGGCGGGCGGGTGGCGCAAAGCCTATAAATATGGCCCATGGGCCTGGCTGGCGACGCCGCGCCATGGCTCTATTTTAACTTTGACATAGATGGGTTTTCATGTAGCTCTAGCCTCGAGCCTGGTCTACTCGAGCTCGGCTAGTCTGGCGCTTAAGACAAAGTAATGACTTGTAGAGGAGCTTTCTTTACCTTAAAGTCACTGAGTAGTCGGCTCTCATGGGGAATTCGACACCGTTCGGGTGTTTACCCAATAACAGGTGTTGTCAATCACCAGGGTTAGCCTTGAGTTTTATGACCATTGGACCTTATGTAATGCTTTGATTTGCCCGAAGACTCTCGAGCTCTCCGAAAGATTAGGGGGTAATTCTTGACTGGACTATGGGTTTGCTGTGTGCAAATTTGTACCCCCATTAATGGTAAGTCCACCAAGTCTGGTGTCAGCGAATTATGGCCTTCTGCACATGGAAACTGGCGATCCACTCCCTTTAAGTTTTGGAGTTTTGCACCGGGTCATTACAGGATGACTCCAGGGAGTCGCTCTCAACATCACATTCACAATCACATGATCGATCCGCTCGAGTGGCTTCAAATTTAAGTGAGAGAGGGCCAGTTCTAGATCTACAACAGGTAACTACTTATTATACTTCAGCGCAACTTAAGTTCAATGGCAAAGTCAATTAAAACATAAAACTAATGTGTGACACGTCACACTGCACCGCTGAGGTTTTGAGACGTCCTGCTTTAAACAGCTGGTGGCACACTTCACACGTACATAGCTCACGCACACACAGCATTGCAAACACATAAAGTAGATGAATGTATGTATGAAATTACTAATTTGATCGATTGTGAATTCAAAATTATTGTTTGTAAAAGAAAAACAATGAAATCAGTGAAAGTCTATCATTTTTTTGATGATATTTTTTTTTTTTTTTTTTTTTTTTTTTTTTTGGGGGGGGGGGGGTAGATTTTTGTGTATTGTCAAAACATTTCAGCTGTTTCTTGACATATTTTGAATATGAGGGTATTTGTAGAACAGTCCTTTTTTTGTGTTTCTTTTTGTAGAAAATTATTTGAAGCTCATAGACCCCACTAGATAGTACTACTACTAGTTTGAATATGACATGGAACCCCTTCTATCATGCAATAGCAAAACATGTTTCACAAAGCCTTTATTCCCTGACAAATGACAAAAATCAGTGACAAATTGGAAGCAAGGATTTCTCTAGTTTTTACCACAACCTGTCATTTATCACTGAGACAAGTTTTGTGAAATGTGACCCTGGTTATTGTTACACTTGAATAACAAGTATTATAATGCATTGACCAGGTTTAATTGGTTGATGTGATTTTATCTTCTGCAGTTTGTTTAATCTTGATTGAATACATGGGAGTATGGAGGAGAATCATCAGCACTACTATGGCGGAGAGGGGCTACAACAAACCCAACCACTGTCTAACTACCAGCAACATCTCATCTACCAACCCAATGTGTACACATCTCAGCAACACGATCAACATCATAGGCAGCAACATGAGCAGCAACATCCCACCACCTTTGTTGATGTAACCAGCAGTCAAGCAACCATGCAAACATTTCAGCCTGGTAAGGCTATATGACCTAACGTTGTGTGTCCAGACAGCTTGTGTACATGTACATCCATCCTGACAGATATTTTGAAACTCTCGGTATAGACCAGTTCTGGTCATGCGATCGCATTGTGAAAGAAACATTGTGAAATCGATCAGAAAAGGTTGATCATTTTTATATACAGTAAGTATTGGTGTGTACTGCAAGGTTCTGGAATCATCAAGATGATAAAGAAATTTGGCCCAGTCTTGGTAAATTTACAAGCAATGTACATAGAAAGATGTATATGGGACTACCCTATATCTATCCAGTTCGGATAGATATAATAATTTACCAAATATATCAAAATTTGTATCATCACGTATTAGTCAAAACATATTCTTTCACCATGATTGGAAATAAGAGCTTCCATTTCATTTTTTGATAGGGGGCGTTTCCAAAACTGGTCTTTACCTTTAATGTTCCATGCATCTTACACAGTCTTACACAAAATCCCCCATTCTGAATGTACTTTACAATATCAAGGAAGAAAATGATTGTCGTGATGGTTTATGTACGAGGCCAGCATTTTCTTTTTTCAACATCCACCCCCCCCCCCCCCCTTGTTCTCCATCGAAGAAGTTCCCCAAAGTTGACAGCCCTGTATAAGGTGTTAAATGGGTACCCAATACTAAGGGCCTGTAGAATGTAGAATTGTTAAATGTTGCCTGGCTGGAATACTCCCCGTAGAGCGTAGCGTGTACTTTCATGTGCGGATTAACAGTTGAATCCGATGACCTACAGTAGTTAACAATAATTACAATGTATGGTGCTTAAATAGTGCGTACAGTGTACTAGTGTAGTATCAAGTGCTATACAAATGTGACTATCATTATTATTGATATACCTGTGTGGGTTCATATTTTTTTACAGATACAGGACAAATGTCGTTTGCCGGTAAACTAGCTGACAAAGGATGGCAGCACTCGATGAGTCCCAGTCTTCCAGTTATTCCAAGCTCAGTGGCTCCTGCAACCACACCCACTACTATGCAAACACCGGCATTGGTCAGCCAACCATCCCAACAACAACCATCTGGTATCTTGAAGCAAGAGCTTCCAGCAAACAATCAGACCTCTAGCGCCAGTCGGGTGTCGACGGGTTGGCGTAGCCATGAGCCTTCCAGGGAGATTCAAACACAAATGGCTTTTGATCGGACTGGGTTAGGACAGCAAGGTGCAGGTCAAAGCACTCCTGGAATCACTGATGGTCTTCGTCAAGATTCTTCAAGGATGCGCAATTCAGTTGCATCGGAAGGCTTAGGACAAACTAAACCAGCTAGTAGCAAAGGAGACACTGTCCTTATTTTGTCTTCAGGTATCATTGATGATATTACAAAACATCTTGGAAAAGATGAAGGAAGTGCTACGGGTAGGATCATGGAATCTAATAAAAGACCAGAGACACTGTCCAGAGATCCAGGTCTGACAACGTTACCGCCAGCTTCTCAAGAAAAGAAGATTATACGGTACAAGAAAAAATGCGGTAGTGGACTGGTTCAGAACATCCATCAAGGGTCAAAAAGTGAGAGTGTGAGGAAAAGAGGAACTGCTCGAAGAGGAACTGCTACGGTTACAAACAGGACCATTGATACACAGAAGACCAGAACACTTGCTATGGTCAGGGATAGGACAATGGATGGACAGAACATCAGGCCGCGTGCTATGGTCAGGGATAGGACGTCGAATGGACAGAACATAAGGCCACTTGCTATGGCCCCAGATCGGACGGTGTATGGACAGAAGATTTGGACAGCTGCCCAGATGAGGAGAAGTAATGTGAAACCTGTAAAGAGACAAACAGAGGAACTAATTGAGGTATGGCTCAGTGATGTGGAGTTGAAATATTGATCTAGTTCATGTATTAACAGAAATATATCCCACTGAATTTGTAAAGCACGATATAGCTGTTATCACAGTGTGTTCATATTAATTTCATGAAGCCTGCACTTTTCAGGAAGAAGAAGAATAAGACTCCATATCATATGTTTTCTATGACCTCAGAAATACTTTTCTTTCTTAGAAATAAGTTTTAGGTTATTATTATTGTTTAACTGTTCATACCAATACCAAATCAATTCAACCAGGGTTCTGTCAATCAAACATGATAGCCACAATCCATATCATTTACATGAATGAACTTGGGGGTATTTCACAAAGATCCTAAGTCGAACTTAACTCTAAAGTTGGACTTAAAGGGAAAGTCCACCCCCAAAATAAGTTTGTTTCGATAGAGGCAGAATAATAAGAAAATCAGGTGAGTGAAAGTTTGAGCAAATTCTGAATGAAAATAAGAAAGTTATGAATTATTGAAGTTGTGATCAATCAAATACAAATTGGCAACTCTGTGACTTATCATACGAGCTCTCCTTCATTTGCTTTGTGCATAATATTCCATAAAATCATGTTTTCTTCGTTATTGATGACGGAATATATATTTGTTCCTTGCAGGGGGAGTATAGAAACATATTTGCAATTATTATATTTAGGGTGCATGTATGGTTGAAATTTTTCTTGAGGGAAAATGAAAATTTTAGATTTTTTTAGTACTGAGCAAATGGAAGTTGAGCTCGCATGATACGTCATAGAGTTGCCAATTTGTGTTTGATTGATCACAACTTCAAAAATCCTAACTTCCTTATTTTTAATCGGAATTTGCTCAAACTTTCACTGACTTGTTTCTCTCATTTTTCTACTCCTATTAAAACTAACTTAATTTCAGGGTGGACTTCCCCTTTAAACATTATGGAGAGCCATTCGTAGCCTTGAAATAAGATATATTCAAAAGTGAAAAATCAAGTATTTTAGACTTTTTATAAATTCCATATCAAGAACATGAAATCTCCTTGATAATAGAAAATATGAAAGATTTGAATCAACATTTTATGCCCTTTAGAATAACTTTTACAAAATATTTTCAGAGATGCGAACAGCTTCCCATAATTGTTAAGTCCAACTTCGAGATAAGTTCAAGTTAGGATCTTTGTGAAACACCCCCCTGATGTCATATCAAAGGAGTATAACATTATTTGATCACCGATAACATTGTTAAAATTGGTGGTCAAGCGATCCTATGAAATTGTTGAGGTCTGGCCTTCTACAGCGATTTCCAATTATGAACGGCTCTTTATGTTATTGGTGAGAACCCTCCTTGTGACATTTATTATTATTACAAACAAATTGTATTTTCAATCCATCATAACAATTATAAATATTCTAACAATTGGAAATTTAACTTCTCTTAAAGGTAATACAAAGTTTTGTTATGGGGTGATAAATTTGGTTCAAATGAGCATATTGGAAGCATATATGCGATCCTACAATATTCAGTGATCGTCGCGGTTGAAATTGAGTCTCAAGTTATGAAATTGTAAATAATACACTCTTTATGTTGTATAAAAAATGTTTCTTGACTAAAATCGACTAATTGGCTATACCAGTTTGAAAATTATATATCACAACTACATATTCTGAGATTTTCATGGTCGCAGCTATCATTGTAGAGCCGTAGGCGCTATTTGAAATTTATCAAATTTAACCAGGAGCACCGTTAAATTTTTACGATTAAGTTTTCTCAAAAGCAGAAGTGTTTTAGAGGCTACATTTTTTGTGCTGATAATACTGTACATCCACAGGGGCATCCAAATATATCAAAATTGTAAAGAATCACAATCCACCAAACTTTCAAAATTTTCCAAAACTTTGTATTACCTTTAATACAGAATCTTTTCTTGCAAAAGTGTATTTCTTACTCTTTGTACTTACCAAATTTATATTGCATAGTGCATATTTAGAGAATAAAAATGTAATTACTTTGCGCTAACCAAATTTCATGTTCTAATTTTGATTTTATTATTATTATTACCAGGAAGGTGTTGAGGACTGGTCCCGTTATGCCTCATCACAGCAGGGGGATGAAGATGGATGGGTGGAGGATGGAGAGTGGTATGATAAGGAGGAGGAGGAGGAGGAGGAGGAGGAAAGAGACGAGGAAGAGGAGGAGGAGGATGACAGTCTAGTGTCGGATATAAGTGCGTTAGAGACAGGTGAAGATTATAATAACGATTATGAGGAGGATGTAAAGCAAGAGGAGAACGACGATGAAGATGACGAGGATGACAACGAGGGTGACAGCTACCAGGAGTGGGATGATGACGAGATGGAGACGGAGGATGAAGAAGAAGAAGACTTGGATGTTCCACCATTACCGGAGGGATTCTGGTACAAGTTTTCCTCATCTCGTCGTGATGAAGACCAGAAGATCGTTGGAGTGACCGCTGAGGAGGAGATCCCTGCTGGTAAGCAGTATGGACCGCTGGAAGGTGAACTGGTGGGAGAGGATGAGGGGTGCTTGTCACAGTCATCTTGGGAGGTCAGTCATACTAAGACTAAACAACGTTTCGTCCTTGTAAAGAAACGTCATATAAAGAATCATGGTATTTCAAAAGGAGTGTACAGACTAGAAAACAACATCGGATTAAAAAAAAAATATCATAAAGATACTAATTTTGAGAGTCCTATTTAGACTAAAAAAATTCATTCAAAACCCTTGTTAAGAAACATCATATGTAAAGAATCATTGTACAGTGAAACCTGTATACAAAGACCGTTCAAGGGAGATAAGAAAAGTGGTCTTTAGAGGCAAGTGGTCTTCATGTAAAGGCCCTTTAGTAGTATGCTTCAATGAGAAACAGTTTTCGAGGGAAACAAAAATTGTGGTCTTTAAAGACAGGTGTTCACTAAAGCAGGTTTGACTGTATTGCGTAAGGAGTGTACAGACCAGAAAACAACATCATATAAAAAGAAATGTCATAAAGATACTCATTTTGAAAAGGTCGATCGCATGACAGCTATCTAATCACAAGTTCACACTTGTGATAACAATTTTTTTTAATGATAGGGCAGACTAGATCGGGACCCTGATTCTTTGTCAAGCTTTTGTTAGAAATGATGCTTAAAAATGTATTTTGCTATGCAACGTTTGGTTACACACTGTTTCTTTGCACAAAATTCAAGCTAGACAAAAGGTCATATGATTCTTGTATGCCTGTGCAATGAATACTGTCGGTCTGAATAGTATGCAATAGATCCAACCGAACCATAAGTCCAGGAATAATTACAGCCCAATTAATTGCGTACCTGCATGCAGTTGACTTTGATTACAGTTCACTGATACTAAGCATTACCCGTACGGGCATGACAACTAATGGCAATGTTCTGTTGAGAATTTAAGATATGATATATAGTCAAACCTGCTTTAGTGACCACCTGTATACAGAGACCAAGATTTTTGTTTCCCTTTAAAATGGTTTCTCATTGAAACATGTACTAAAGGAATTTGCCTACAAAGACCACTTTTTATGTTTCCCTTGGGCGGTTGCTATAGACAGGTTTGCTGTATAATGTATGTATGCATGATAATGATATTTTCCTATATATGATACTAACAATCTAATTTCCTAGTTTTCTTTGTAAACAAAACCTATAGAGCTTCTCTCTTTTTTTGTACACTGTAGTAAAGTGCAAAAGATTTTCATAGAGTCATGATATTGATATTAATTTATTTCGTCCACAATGTGGAAATATGCTTCCCACCAGCATTACAATAATACAAGAAACAAAGAGTATGAAAACTTGCAAAACAATTAAGAAAACGATTTCAAATCAGAAAAATGTTGTCCTTTCACAGAAATCATGTTTGTCTTTGGATATAGTTGTGCACCAAAGGCAATGTACTATTGTACATAGACGGTGGGTCAGACTGGCTATCTCATATACAGTGTACACAGAGGCAAGGTGAGCAGAACATGGAAGCCATTCAGCTCTATGGAAACATCTACTACAGGACTACAAAGTGCATTGAACCAGGAAGTGAGCTCAGGGTGTTCTACAGTAAGGAGTATTCAAACCATGTTGGGTTCGATACCGACCTTGGGGAACTCACATTCCACTCAGGTAGGTAGCCTAGATCTTAGCTTTCTGCTGATGCAGGGGGAAAAAATACATGGGGGCGGCAGGTGAAGTTGTCCCAGGAATACCAAAAAGAGCCCCCCCCCCCCCAAAAAAAAAGCAATTACGGGGGCGACTTCAAAAAAGAAATTATCAAAAATCGCCCCTGTAACAATTGATGCACGACTATGAGCAGCTGCTCTCTCCCAGCTTTGCAGTCATTGTGTGTATTTTTTGGTTGCCGCTGAACCTCTGTGTAAAAATGTATACAGAAATTTAGTCAAAAATAACTCCATCCATCCCTCACATTTTACAATGTCACGCGTACTTAAAAACCTCAACAAATTTTGTGGATGCGATGACGATTTAATGACAAAAGTAGCCGCCAAAATGGAAAAAGGAGCCCATGAGAGTCGAAAATGAACCTCAAAAAACTTTCTGAAAAATTTGATATGATGCACCCAAAATAAAAAGTTTCATTGTGAGTTATATCGTACAACATTTATGCTCCAGCAACAATTGCTACGCTGTCATTCTTGCACACTAACCTTATTGCAAACTTCAACCCTGGACCGAACAGTAATAATAATCCTAACCCTAACCCTGTTCTGATTTTACCATTCCTATACAGATTTGAATGCCTTCTCCTGTCCTCGATGTGATATTCATTACACCGACCCAAAACTTATGCTAAGACACATCAAGCTATCCCACCAAGGCAAATCATCTACCGACCTTCGACCTGTCGTTACCTTTGAAACTAGAAGCAAGACTTCAGAATGCAAGCAATCTTTGGAGAAAGCGCTGAGAGAGGAGGGTAAGATGTTCAGACGCGCAACTCAACCTCTGAAGCCTGTAGCTAATCACCGTACTGAGCAGGAGAGGAGAAATTCAAGCGAGATTCTACCTTCAACTAGCCATATTCCATCTTCAACTAGCCATATTCCATCTTCAACTAACCATATTCCATCTTCAACTAGCCATATTCCATCTTCAACTAGCCACAATCCATCTTCAACTAGCCACAATCCATCTTCAACTAGCCACAATCCACCTTCAACTAGCCACATTCCACCTTCAACTAGCCACAAAACCCACAGGCAGACTCTGGAAGGTAAGGAGTCATCAAAGTCTTCCAGGGAATTGAACAAGAATATTGAAAGTAGAACTCATGAAGTGAAACCTGATGTGAAGCCTGCCACCAAGTCTGGGAAAGATCTTGTTTGCGTGACTTGTTGTAAGACGTTCACCACAGAGGGCAGGCTTCAAGCACACATGATGTTTCACACATTCACAACTAAACACAATTGCCCAATCTGCGGAGAAACACAATCCAGTAAGCATAAGCTTGTGAGACACATGGCTAGCCATCAAAGAATGATCTACCAATGCCAGCAGTGTCCTAAGACATACTTCTCACCCAAATCCTTGTATTGCCATGAACAGAAAATTCACAGGAAGGCGGACAAGTACTACACTTGTAGCATGTGCCCTTTGCAATTCAGATGGAAACATGGGATGAGAGAACACGAGAAGGAGCATGAGAGGAACCAAGAGAGGGCGCCACAGAGAGAACTCACGATCCAGGAACTCGTCAACCCTGAGAACAGGACGACCCACAAACGTATAAAGTTGAACAAAGTCAACAAACCAAGAAGAGTGGTACAGAACATGGATGTTGTACATGAAGATAATGGGGATACTTCCAACAAGGATATGCTTGGCAAGAAGCCGGATTATTTCCAGGATCCATCGCTTCGATTCAAGTGTAAATATTGCCCGAAGAGATACACCTCTGTTAGCTGTGTGAAGACCCATGAGCGAGAGGTCCACGAAGGCAGGGGGAGATATAAGTGCTTGTATTGTCCAAAGCAGTTTGTGGATCGCTGTCGTTATGAAATTCACCAACAGAAACATAACGTTACAGATAAACTCTACAAGTGTACAGAATGTCCACGTTCCTTCGCATCCGAGAATGCCCTGAAGAACCACCATGGGGAACACACAGGCCTGAAACCATTTAAGTGCGACGTATGCGGGAAGGGCTTCGGGAGGAAAGAACTAGTGAAAGCACACATAGGCAGGGTACACAGTGTGGTAGAGCTCAAGTTTCCATGCTCGTTCTGCAACAAGAGGTTTGCTAAGCAGTGGGACATGAAGAAACATGCGCTCCGGCATACAGGTATCCGACCGCATGAATGTGGAATATGTGGGAAGGGATTCACTGCCAAGCATTCGCTGCAGTTACACGTACGTGCCGTCCATGAGAAGCTGAAACCTTATGAGTGTGATATATGTGGAAAGAGATCTAGCGTCAGTCATCATCATAATGTACATGTACTCATGCACAAGAAAAAAGGACAGCATAAACCCATAGGAGAAGAAAATCAAAAATCATTTGATGATATGATAAAAGACTCTTGAGTAGATTCAGAAACTATGAATGAATTTAAGTATCTTCTTCAAATTGGCAACATCCATTTACATTCTTCTCACCAAAGATGAATTGAAATGCAAAGGTCATCATGGGTTTCGCTCCCTGACATGGCACTAATGTCCATAGATAAGGCATTAATCTACATTTGCCACTCCATACCCTGGATAGAAATGGGAACCTAGTAGGATGACGAATGTTTTTGAGTTACTGTTCGTCATATGCCCCCATGGTGTCCTTATGGTAGGAATACTCCCCAGAGAGTGGAGATGGTGCACATTATGCATGAATGAATCCGATGACTGGGATAATATTATCTATAAAGCGCTTAGAGAGTTTCGTATTAAGCGCAGTATAAATCCAGATTGTTATTATTATTATCATTCCCGTATTATTGAATGCAGGAACCACCCATAGTCAATGGGTTATCGTGAAAGAAGTGATGGATTATTCCCCCCCCCCCCCCCCCTTGAAAATGTTCCATGTAACAATACACATTCCAGTACTAACGATTCAAAAATATATACAAATGTATTTGATAATGAGGATGAGTTACAGTCCTGATTGTACGATCTACATGTATACTTGTATAGAAAGTATTCTTTGATGCACAAAGTGCAAAGATCATGTAAACTGTGTATATGGCTTAATATGCTCAAGCCAAGGTAGCAAAAATGTAGGAAAATTATGATGTTGAATTCAAATTAATCTATCCAAATGGAAGAATTTAATGTTTTTTGTGAAGTGAAAGTAACTACAACTGAAATGAACTCTTCTCCTTTTGATCTTGTATGCTGAAAAATTGATCACACTCTAAAATCAAGAGATAAATGAATTATTATTTTGTACTGCAGATTATTAAATCCAGCATCAATTGTGAATCATCTATAGAGTGTGAACCTGGGGGGTGTGTCACAAAGACTAAGATCGACTTAAGTTGGACTTGAACTATGGCAGGCCATCCATGCCACTTGTTATGATCTTTAAATATCATTTTTTTACTTCAATAATGAACTATCAAAAAATGTAAATTCTGTAGATTTGTGACCACAATTTGTACGTCCCTTGAGAAACCAATGCCAGGAATGGTTAGAGGAACTAGAGGCATGAACAGCCTGCCATAGTTCAAGTCCAACTTAAGTCGATCTTAGTCTTTGTGAAACACTCCCCAGAGTTATAACTATATGTAGTGTATAATAAGGTACCCACTCTCACTGTAAAGATATACAGTGGGGAAATTCCAAATTATAGGCATTGCATAATTTCTAATTTCTTATTGTTGCAATTTGTGTATTTTACTTGCACTGTAAATACAATTCAGTCTGTGATTGCCAGTCATGTTTTTATAAACCTTGATTGAACTGAATTGAATTGGAGACATATTGAAAGATGTGTAGTCCACTCTCGATGATTGATAACACTTGTGATCAGGTAAACATCCTAATGGTGCCTGATACCCCTTGAGAAGGCATCTGCTAGAACTTTCAAACCTGTAGGAGGCAAAAGAAGAAAAAGAAGAAGAAGAAAAAAAGAAGAAGCAGAAGAAGAAGAAGAAGAAGAAGAAGAAGAAGAAGAAGAAGAAGAAGAAGAGAAGAAGAAGAAGAAGAAGAAGAAAGAAGAAGCAGAAGAAGAAAAAGGATGAGGAGAAGGAGAAGAAGGAGGAGAAGAAGGAGAAGAGGAAGAAGAAGGAGAAGAAGGAGAAGAAGAAGAAGAGTCTTTGAGCAGGCAACTACCATTTACACTCCCCAGGGAGTGGAAAATGTGCATACATTGTGTACGGGTAAGCCTGAATCCGATGACCGGGGTAATAATATATCTGTAAAGCGCTTAGGCACCTCATTGGATCGGTGTATTGAGCGCTATATAAAAAACTGGATTATTATTATTATTAATATTATTGGAAAACCCATCAAATCCACCGATGTTTGCTTATTCTGGTTCATTGCGAGTTGTGCGCATGCACCATTTGTCGCTGCTCTGCATGCGTTAGCATCAAATTGAGTAGGGCCATGTGACCAGGAACCTTTGGAGTTTTGGCCGTTTAAAAAAAATAGACTCACTAGAGGGTTTGTTTCTTTTCAATTTGGGTTTGCGTCTGGCAGTTGCCTAGCAACTTCCGACAGAGCTACGGAATGTGAGAAAACCAACTGATGGTTTTTGCTTGCATTGTAAATGCAGCTATTCTTGTGTTATTGAAGAACTGTTACAAATCACAACTTATAATGGCACAACTCATTATTACCCCAGCCCACCCTTCCTTTATATTACATGATAAATCTCTTTTTATATCAGATATCTCTTGCCATCAACTGTGTATGATTTATACTATACCATGCTTGAATGTACATTTATCATTTTGTTGTAGTCCATGGCATGTTTCTCATAACTGTGACTGTTTGATTTCAGTGGATTCCATTTCTTTGTAGCCTTTTAGCCTAAGCTCAACAGTGGACATTATGTATGATTTCTTATTTAAAGAAACAAAAACGCTTTAATCCTTGTTCTACAGGTAATATGAAGTAGAAAACCACCTCGAATATAGAAACCGGTATCTGTGCTTCACATACATAATTACTGAGCAGGTGTCGGTAATTTAAACCCATACATACATACCAATATTTATATAGCGCCTTTACAATTGACATAAACATGCTCAAAGCGCTTTACGTAAGTAAATAAAACAAAATCATTATTTTGCTCTCCAAGTGCATACACTGTAAATTTGTTGTGTAAAGATGTGTAAAGTTATTCAAAAAGCTGTGCACCTCATGAACCACACCTGGTTCACACAGTACACAACCTCGTTCACATCCCATCTCTTGCCATTTGTTTACACACCCAAAATTTGGTCACTTTGCCATGATGCTTGTAATAGGGGGGGGGGGGGGGGGGGGATTGTATAACTGGCTCATACATGTATTTCACAAAAATCGTTGTCATAGTGTTCATGTAACTTCTTGTTGCTTTGGCATTTTAATTGCCTCTGATTTCCAAACCTGTCACTTTTACATGTTACAATCCCTTGCGGACCTAATCATGCTGGGTAATTAACAGCGCTTGCCAAATATGTGAAATATTAATTCATCTCTGTGTGAATTTCAAACTTGTAATTTTTTAGCCTTTTATAGATCATGTATTACCTCATTACTAGGCATTAAAACAATCTCATGTAACATAAAAGATGTCCGTTTCTTGTGCTTATTGTTGAATCTAAAAAACATATTTTTAAAAAAAAATCATATTTTCAGACTCCATGTCTAGTGGGAAAGAATATGGGCATGAACTCTGAAGGGCTCGTTCCATAAAACTTCCAGTGGCCACCATCCGTTTCATAAAACTTCCAGTGGCCACTATCAGTTTCATAAAACTTCCAGTGGCCACTATCTGTTTCATAGAACTTCCAGTAGCCACTATCAGTTTCATAAAACTTCCAGTGGCCACTATCAGTTTCATAAAACTTCCAGTGGCCACTAACAGTTTCATAAAACTTTTCTGCTTTAAAAGTGGGCATATTTACGGCAACATTTACCGCAGAGAGAGAATAAAGAGAGAGAATAAAGAGAGAAAAGAAAGAGAGAGATTAGGAGAACGAGGGGAAGACAAAGGGAAACGGAGAAAGATCAAGACAAATAGTAAACAAAATAACATAGGCAATCAATGTATGTATTTATAAATTCTGAGTCCTTCCTTCAATTTTAATAATTTATTTCACACCGACTATCAACAATGCTGCTGTATAAAAGAATTTACTACACCTAGCATACATGTACAAGTAAATAAATGAAGTATGTAAAAAGTAGTCACTCAACATTTATCATTAAAGACATACCTTGGATCTAATGCATAATACTGCCATTCAGCCAGGGACCCGTTTCACAAAGCCTTTTTTTCAATGACAAAAGTCAATGACAAATCTGCTGATAACCAATCAGAAGCAATGATTTCAGTAGCTTATAACAATAACTGTCATTTGTCACTGGTGACAAATTTAGTGAAATGGTGCCCAGGTGGTAGTCTGCAAGCACAAACCCTGGTCAGTCATAAAAGTGAGTCTGCACTATAAGACTACCATAGGCCATGTACTGTAGCTGCTCCTGACACAGTAGGTAGCTGGGCTAGGCTTCTCTCAAGGCAAAATGATTTGTTGAAAAAGTGTCAAATTAGGGTCTGTGCTTGCAGACTACCCAGGTGGTGTCACCTGGGGGGAAGACAGAGCCACAAAGGGAAATGAAATGTCTTATTTTGTAGAAATGTTCTTGAAAGTCTGCAATTACTAGGGGATTATTTGTTTACTTTTTTACAATCATAAATATGAAGCAACACCACCAGCTAAGTACAAATGTATATCAACTCTCTACCTTTAGATGATAAATTAAAGCATGCAAACTAATTGCTTAATTATGATGAAAGTACACACATGTACAACTAGCTAGAATTTTGACTTGCTTGATAAACATTCCTTTCATTAAGAGTGAATATTCTGTCACAGAGTACATTAACATGCATACACCGTATGACCCAACTATAGAGAGTTTTTTATCATGAAGACTTTGGTTGCTTTACAGTTGCTAGTTTGCCACAAGATCAATTTTGCACAGTCTAGACTTAAGCTCCATGACACACTATGAACATGACTGACAAGGAAAGCGGACAAAATATACAGTTCCTCAGGTAGACAAAGGAACATCCCTTAACTGCTCTTATGTAAAAATGTGTAGAACAGGCGTCACATGCATATTAACCTTTTTACATAATAGCAGTAAAGGGATGTTCCTTTGTCTACCCGAGGAGCTGTATATTTTGTCCGCTTTCTTTGTCCGTCATATTCATAGTGACAATCCTTGTTACACTGGTATTCATTAATCTTTCCCTAGAAACCTTTGTTATACACATGTATCTATCCATAGTGAATACAATTGGGATTACCGGTATTTGTGTGGCATATTAAGAGTTGAACATACCCATTAAATGTTATTAATTGCACTGTCATTTTCGTTCAGGTGGTTTAAAATGGTACATGTATGTGTGAAGAAGGATGTAGACTTTGCTACAACTTATTGCTAATGTGAGCACAAATTCTGATGAAAAGTAATATCGAACAGACCTCCATAATAGTACAAGACACTACGACCCAGTTTCATTGACTATTCATAGCACAGCATGAAATTTTTTGTGAATTATTGAGTACACGAACAACCGGTTTTTACACAACTTATAATTCACAACAACAGGTAATTTAAAGGCATATATGTAGCAATAACAAGAATGAATGCAAGTCATTGACCTGTATCAAATATTGAAATAAAACACTTTTGCTTTGGACTGTATGTGTATTTCGAATTTGACACTGAACTTGGCATTTGATGCTGAGTATTGGAGTTTTCGCTGTCTGAGCCAGCACACTACCGGTGTGTTGGCTCAGTCAGTAGAGCCTCACAACCGGGAGGTCATGAGTTCGAACCCCGGCCGCGTCATATCAAAAGTCGTTACAAGACGGGAGTTGCTGGTCTAAATGGTTGCAATGGTCTAAAAATCAAGACTATTACTTATTGGCTCTATAGCTCTTAAGTCGATTTGACAACTAATTGTTGTTATTTTCCCACTTGAAGACATTTTCAAGCCCCACCTTTTTTAGGGAAGTTCTAAATTAGTATTATCCTTCAAATGCCGTTGGAATTTAATCTTTTCATTTTTTTGGCCTGCAAATGGGACATACAGGTGTAGTACCTTTAAAGGGACTTGGTAGCATTGTTCAGATGAGAGAAAATAGTGCTAAGGTAGTGACTTCAATTTAAGATAATCTGAAAGTTTGAGTGAAAACGGACCATTATCAATGATAAAAATTGGGGAACACTGATCTGATCGATTCCTTAATTCTCCCAACTATATTATTACAATTTAATTACATTTTGGGTGAATGTAAATTGTCACAAAGCAATGAATTGGCTCTATACCAATCCAGACATTAAGTATTGAAAGATTTTTAAAAAGCCTGTTTTATATCATTTTTTTCATTGAAAAATGGTTGGGAAAATTCAAAAATTATTGGGAGAATCTACTGTTAGAGGGTGTCGCACAGTGACGCCTTCAAAGAAAACCATAAATATCTTTGTGGTTTGAGATTTTTTGAGAATTTTGTGCATGTTAGAGGGTTAGTACAGTAGAAGGAATATAATAAGTAAAATTTCATACAAAAATGATGAATTTTTTTCATCAACCTTCAACAATGTTACAGAGTCACTTTAATTGGTATACAACTTTTCTTTTGTATGAACACATCCAAAGCCTTCTCTAACATCCAGTGAGCTGCATAAAACTGTGGTTATTCATCATCTCTTAACCACTTTCCTGCTGTCAGAACACATTCAACCTCCAGTTCCTCCATGGTGACTGACAGCAGGGGGTGGTGTTTCACAAAGATCCTAAGTCAAACTTAACTC
Source organism: Strongylocentrotus purpuratus (assembly GCF_000002235.5). Taxonomy (NCBI): domain Eukaryota; kingdom Metazoa; phylum Echinodermata; class Echinoidea; order Camarodonta; family Strongylocentrotidae; genus Strongylocentrotus; species Strongylocentrotus purpuratus. The sequence goes on from NW_022145559.1 coordinate 320,277, forward strand.
TGAGTTGGACTTAAAATTTATGGAGAGCCATTTGTAGCCTTAAAATAAAAATATAATAAAAAGTGAAAAACCAAGTATTTTAGACTTTTTATAAATTCCACATCAAGAACATGAAATTTCCTTGATAATGAATGATTTGAATCAATATTGTATGCCTTTCGAAATAACTTTTACTAAAAATTTTCATAGATGCTAACAGCCATAATTGTTAAGTCCAAAATAGGATCTTTGTGAAACACCCCCCAGACCAGCAATAAACCAAACAAACCATTTACATTTAAACAAATGACCAAGATGTTGTTGATAAATGAAGTTGAATTGGAGGTGTGACTAGGTTATTACAGAATGTGTGTCAGAAATGAGCTGTTAGATTGTGGTTATTCATCGCTATTCATTGATTCGCTGTCGTGTGAATGCATTCAATGACCCTCTGTAGTACGTTGTAATAGATGAGCTGTTAGATTGTGATTATTCTTAAACTATTCACCAGTTCGCTGTCGTATGAACACACACCATGACCCTCTGTAGTATGATGTCATAGATCAGCTGTTAAATTATGATTCATCGCTATTCATTGCTTCTCTGTCGTGTGAACTCACTCAATGACCCTCTGTAGTATGGTGTAATAGATGAGCTGTTAGATTACTTCTCTGTCGTATGAACTCACTCAATGACCCTCTGCAGTATGGTGTAATAGATGAGTTGTGAGGTTGTGATTATTCTTTAACTTTCCACACTTCGTATGAACACAACCAATGATCCTTTGTAGTATGGTGTCATAGATGAGCTGTTAGATTACTTCTCCGTCGTATGAACGCACTCAATGACCCTCTGTATTATGGTGTAATAGATGAGCTGTTTGATTACTGCTCTGTCGTATGAACTCACTCAATGACCCTCTGCAGTATGATGTAATAGATGAGCTGTGAGGTTGTGATTATTCCTGAATTGTTTCCCACATTTTTCACATTTAAATGGCATTTCTCCCGTATGAACACGTTGATGAACCACCATAGAATCTTTACTGGAGAACCCCTTCCCGCACACCAGACACACATAGGGACGGATACCTTTATGACGCCTCTCATGGTTCCGCCAGCTAGAACGCTCCATGAAGCGCTTGTCACAGTAGCTACATGAGAAGCGCTTCTCTCGCTTGCCGTGCATGCGGGTGCGATGCTTACCCATGAGTTTCTGCGTTCGGAAGCCTCTACTGCACACGGTGCACTTGTAAGGTTTCAATCCTGTGTGTTCTCCTTGATGGTTGGTCAAGGCGCTGGCCGACGCGAAGGTGCGAGGGCACAGCTCACACTGGAAAGGTCTGACCGGGTTGTGTTTCTTGAGATGAGCATCGAGGTTACACCGTGTAGCAAACCTTTGTGAACACTGAGGACATTGGTAGGTACCCTTCCCTTCGTGGGCCTCCTGCTCGTGATACTTCCTCTGGTTGTACTGACGGAACTTCATGCCGCAATGGCGACACTTGTAAGGTCGCGGACGATCAAAGTAAGAGAAGCGCTTTCCAAGCATATCAACGGGAAATGCCGAAGCTGCTTCTGCTGGCTTATCAGAAACTTTCTCCTTTCCGTCTTCGTCAGTTACCTTATCAGCAGCTGCAGTTTTATCATTTTTTATTCCATCTTCTTTCCGCATCGCTTTGCTGGTGTCCTTACACTGATGTCTCTTGAATTCTGCTAAATCCTCAAACTCCTGCTTGCAATTCTGACAACAGAACTTGTTACTGTTCCAACCGTGCATCTCACGTTCATGCCTGCGTAAGTTATTCTTGGACGTGAATATCTTACTGCATACCTCACATCTAAATGGACGGGCTTGATGCTTCAAGATGTGCTTAGTCAATATCTGCGCATTCTCGCACGCTTCTCCGCAATGGTCACAGACGTACATTCCGCCCGCATAATCGTGGAAAGTCTCGTGGGCCGTTAGCCGGCCTCCGGTAGGAAAGTCTTTACCGCACGTCACGCAGATGAAACGGTTGTCCGCACTCCTGATGTGATGGGTCGCGGTCGCTTGCCTGATTTCGGTAAGCTTCTTCTTGACTTCCCATGTAAAGAGAGGTCGTATTTCCCCTGTGTGTTCCCTGTCATGGGCTAGCTTCATGTGTCTCATCATGCGCTTAGCAGACTTGTAGAAACACTGACACTCCTTGCACTGGAAGTTGTCCGTCTCTGTATGAATGAAAAGAAGTGGACAAAAGACATCAGGGGGGTGTTTCACAAAACTTGTCATCAGTGACAAATTACAATTTTGGTTATAAGTTACTGAAATCCTTGCTTCTGATTGGTTATCAGCAGATTTGTCACTGATTTTTTTTTCATTTGTCATTGAAAAAAGGCTTTGTGAAACGCCCCCCTGGGGAGTGTTTCACAAAGGCTAAGATCGACTTTAAGTTGGACTTAAATATGGCAGGCCATTCATGCCACTGGTTGCTCTCACCATTGGTCTCTCAATTATGATCTTTAGATCATATTTTTTCCTTCAATAATGAACCTTAAAAAAAGCTGAATTCTGTAGATGTGTGACCATGATTTGTACGACCCTTGAGAGACCATTGCCAGTATAAATGGTGAGAGCAGACAGTGGCATGAACGGCCTGCCATATTTAAGTCCAACTTAAACTTGATCTTAATCTTTGAAACACTCCCCAGTAATAATAATTATGACTCTCTTTTCCATCCATAAACAAGGTGTAGTAGGGTAAGAGCACATTCAGAATGAACCACTCTTTGGTCTACACTGTTGTACATTCTTCAATGGAACATGAGGAAATTCTTGAACAGTAACTATTAACTGTAAAACACATTCTTGATATTGTAGCTCTCGTATATTGCTGTTTCATGAATAACTTGATGCACTATCTATCAACAAAGTCTTAGGAATGGAAGACGATCGCCTCATTTTGTGATATCTCACAGGAGAGGTCCACCTTGATAAAGTTTGTTGTAGTAGAATCAGAAAATATTAGAGAAACAGATCAGTGAAAGTTTGAACAAAATCAGTCATTTTGACCTTCACCTCAGCATGATCTGAATGCATGTACCTTCCTTATAGCAGAGGTCATTAAATTTGACCTTCAACTGAGCATGATCTGAATGCATGTACCTTTCTTATAGCTGAGGTCATTTAATTTGACCTTCACCTCAGCATGATCTGAATGCATGTAACTTTCTTATAGCTGAGGTCATTTAATTTGAACTTCAATTTTAGCATGATCTGAATGCATGTACCTTTCTTATAGCTGAGGTCATTTAATTTGACCCTCAACTTAGCATGATCTGAATGCATTTACCTTTCTTATAGCTGAGGTCATTTAATTTGACCTTCACCTCAGCATGATCTGAATGCATGTAACTTTCTTATAGCTGAGGTCATTTAATTTGACCCTCAACTTAGCATGATCTGAATGCATTTAGCCGAGGTTATTTAATTTGACCTTCACCTCGGCATGATTTGCATGCATGTACCTTTCTTATAGCTGAGGTCATTTAATTTGACCTTCAACTTAGCATGATCTGAATACATGTACCTTTCTTATAGCTGAGGTCATTTAATTTGACCTTCAACTCCGCATGATCTGAATGCATGTACCTTCCTTATAGCAGAGGTCGTTTAATTTGACCTTCAACTGTACCTTTCTTACAGCAGAGGTCATTTAATTTGACCTTCAACTCAGCATGATCTGAATGCATGAACCTTTCTTATAACAGAGGTCGTTTAATTTGACCTTCAACTGTACCTTTCTTACAGCAGAGGTCATTTAATTTGACCTTCAACTCAGCATGATCTAAATGCATGTACCTTTCTTATAGCAGAGGTCATTTAATTTGACCTTCACCTCAGCATGATCTGAATGCATGTACCTTTCTTATAGCAGAGGTCATTTAATTTGACCTTCAACTCAGCATGATCTGAATGCATGTACCTTTCTTATAGCAGGGGTCATATAATTTGACCTTCAACTCAGCATGATCTAAATGCATGTACCTTTCTTATAGCAGAGGTCATTTAATTTGACCTTGAAACCTGCATGCTTGGCGTACTCCTTACTGTAGAAGACCCTCAGTTCAGTTCCTGGCTCTATGACCTTGATAGTTTGAAAGTGAATGTACCCGTAGCGTTGCACCGCTTCAATGTTCTGTTCCTCTAGATTCCTTGCACACTGTACGTGTAGCAGCCAGTTCTCATTGCGTTTGTACTTGCCATCTACATAGTAGAGAATCTTGCCCTGCAGACAAAGCTGAAAAACAAAACAAAACAAAACTCATATACAGTAGGCTTGCGGGTGCACCATGTGAGAGAGAGAGAGAGCAACCGCAAGCCTACTGTATATCTACATCACCATGCAAGCCAACACTTACAAGCAGCATCTAAAACAAAACTCACATTTGATCAGGGCTCAACATTGACAGGGACACATGGGCATCCAAAACTCAACTGATCAAAGAATTTGTGCACCAAGCCAGACCCCCAATAATCAAAGACCATTTCCCCCCCCCCCTCAACCACGACCTCCCCCCCCCCCCCCCCCCATGAGTTTTTAAAACAAAAAAGAGGATTCGGGGGGGGGGGGAATGGCATCTAACAACATTTCCCCCTTTAAAGTAAGAAAATTGTGAGAAAAAAAGGCAAGAATATAGAAAATAAGGGGAAAATCAGGATAAAATCGGGAAAAAGAAGAAGAAGAAGAAGAACAAAATTGGGTGAAAAAAAAAATCAAAAAGAAAAACAAAATCAGGATTTTTTTTTAAATCAAGTAATTATAAGGTCTGAATAGGTTTTATGGTACAGTCAAACTACCTCTGGTATTGAAAGACCACCTGCCTATAAAGACCATATTCTTGTTTCCCTTAAGTGGTCTAGTTATAAATATTTCATGGTACTTACCTCCCAAGATGATTCCTCTACGCATCCAGCGGCTTCATCTACCAGAGCTCCCAGGAAAGATCCAAACTCATAACCTTTCTCAAACGTCTTCTCGGCCTTCACTCCTATCACCTTCTTTTTATCATTCTCAGCAAAGCAGTAAACAAGATCTGGACAACAACAACAACAAAATAACAATACCGTAATTAACCACACTTTTTGCCGCTGAAAAAAATTTAAAGTAGGAGGCGCGGTTTATACACAGGTACAATTTTATTTTTATTTGTTTATTTTCTTAAAGTTTCGATTTATGCCCCTCCACCTGGTGCTATGCCTGGCAATGTCTCCCAGCTCAGTAATTGGTGTGTTGACTCACCAGTCGGAAACTAGAACAACATTCAAATTTGTCTGTCATCTTGGTTTGAAAGTCCTCCAATTTTTCTTCTATTACATAGGCGTACCACAAGGTTCTATCCTAGGTCCTCTACTGTTTTTTTAATTTACATTAATGATCTTTCACATTCAACTGCACCTCACAGTTAAATGAAAGGCCTTCCGCATGGGTTTTTTAACACAGACCTGGCTTGCTGCCGACAGAGTTGGCAACAACAAAAAAGGGCGAAAAGGGTGTGCGGTTAATACACGAGGGCGGTTTATACAACGTTAATTACGGTAATAGCTCACATTTATAATGCGCCTAATACTTTGTTTCTAGGCGCAATACAATTATTACCCCGGTCATCGGATTCAGGTTTACCCGCACACAATGTATGCACATTTTCCACTCCCTTGGGAGAATTCCGGCCAGTCGCCATTTTACAAGCGCTACTTGCTCATCCAACCACATTAATTTTCGCATCCTACCGGTTACCCATTTAACACTTGGGTGGAGTGTGGCAAATGTAGATTAACGTCTTGCCAAAGGACATTAGTGCCGCGGCAGGACTCGAACCCTGTACCTTGCGATCTTCAGTTGGGTGTATTATCCACTAGACCACAAAACTTCTATAAATTGTACCCCAAAATCATAACTTTGTCAATCTAAATCCTTTATATTGGTAATGCTACTATCACATATATGTAAGCCCTTTGCATCTGTATTATATAGGGCTGTGCACAACAGTGTAATGAGGTACCCGAGTACACTCCCAGGCTCATAAGCGAATACTCGAATATTCGGACGCCATGTTTTTTTATAATTTGTTTAAATTTTTTTAAATTTTTTTGATTTTTTTTGATTTTCTTTAATTTTTTTTTTAATTTTTTGATTTTTTGATTTTTTTTCTTTTTTTGCCGCTACCATACCACTTGGCAGTTTCCCAGGTCCCTCGCCGAAAACGCATGCAATTTTACTTTGAGTTGCAGTTGAAGGCGCCGATTTAATAAGAATAATAACAGTAAACAATGCTGTTTTAAAAACCAAAGATGGCAGAATAATCCATTTTCCTCCAAGTCCAAACAGAAATCTGGACATTTGGTCCCAGTTTCTGAAAGGTGAGTTTGACAGTGCTCGAGTTGGGAAACATTTTTACCGACGGTACCATGCCAGCGGCTGCCGCTCTCCCTGGCACGGGTGAGCGTGGGCCTGGACATTTAAAAAAAAAAAAAAAAAAATTATAATTTTTTTTTCTTTTGCAGCCGAATATTCGGGTACGAAAAATCGTACCCGAGTAGTTGTCAACCGTGCGGGTACTCGAGCATTCGACTACCCGTCGCAGCCTTAGTATTATATATAAGCACAATACTAACATAAGAATCAATCCACTATAACTTGGGTTAAGTCGAACATCAAAATATCACATGGCAATAACAATGAAAATGCCTGCAAAAGAAGGCCTATGCAACAAGGTTCCATGGGGATCAACAACATCAAGAAGAAGGAGTATAATCCTCATTTTATTTGTTACCTTGAAGTTTAGGTGGTGATGAAGCTGGTGGTAACGGCCCTAGACGTTGCTTCTCTCTCAAGATGATACTAGGAGGTGGCTCCAGGTCGCTATCCTCATTATTCTGCTGAGTTTCTTGACTGGTCTGCTGGGGTTGATCCACGATCTCCACTATGCCGGAGGCATCTTGACGTGAGGAGCCGACGCCCGATGACTGGAGCTGGTGGTGTGATCCATAGTCTCTCTGATAGTCTTCTTGTTGTTGCTGGAGGGATGGAGGAGGGTTGCTGCTGTAGTCTCGTTGGAGTTGTCCATCAGGAATGAGTTGCATAGGTCTGGTGTCTGCTTGTTGCTGACGTTGTTGATCTGGTTGGTTTGGGTGTTGAGATAGATGGGCAGGAGGAGGAGGTCTTACAGGGACAAGACCAGCCACTGGAAAATCAAATTAAAAAAATTGTCAAATAGAGAGAGACTCACTTCGCTGTTAATAGTGACCACCGTGTCAATAACAACCACGATTTAGGTATCACTAACAAATGTTTCTCATGCCAATCTGCACCTAAAGCCTCGGTCACAAATGCTATTACGAACTGCTACGAACGCCGTACGAACAATTTTCAGACAATGGAAATTTAGGAAGACAATGGAAAAACAGGGAGATTCGTACAAAATTATCGTTCGTACGAAGCTTTGTGACCGTAGCATAAAGAACACCAGAAGCATTTTTAGTATCGTTTTGACTGTCTTCACTCAATTTCAGACAAGGGTGAATGTGTTCACATTTCCTGCAGGGGCATATTCCTATCTTGGTTGATGACCTACATGTATATTCTTTTAAACCCCCCCCCCTCATCTCTCGCCTCCCTGTCATCCCTCTTACCCCCCCCCCCCCCCCTCCTACACATCTCCTCTCTCTGAAGGTCATGAACTCTCCTTACCTTCTAGGATAGACTGTAGATCTTGCCCGCTCTGTCTCCTGCTGTTGTAGGCCACTTCCCTGCTGCCATGAGGAGCAGCAACAAACACAGGTTGAGACACATGGTGCATATGTTGATGTGGTGGAGGTTGCAGAGAGTGCTGATGACTGAAGTGTGGTAGATGTTGTACATGTTGCTGATGATGTGTCAAACCACCCTGCTGATCTTCATGTGAGCCGGTTCTATGTGACCCTTGCTGGTCTACGTAGCGGTAGTCCATGTTGCTTCAGGCCTCGGTAGACCTCACACCTGTGTTTTAATACAATCAAACCTGAACTTAGTATTTTAAGATCTCAAAAGACCATCTCAATGTAAGTTTATATACAGACCACATTTCTTGTTTCCTCTTATTAACACCATTTCACATTGGTACATGCACGTATAAAGGTCTATCAACCTAGAGTAGTGTAGGACAAGGGACTGTGTGTTTGGATTGAATTAACATTAACAAAATTGTAAAGCTGTCACATTTGGTGCTGATAATATACTTTCGCACTGCCACTGTGCATGCTTCATTCTGTCACACACATTGGTTTCCTCATTGCCACTCAATTGATTCTACACATGAATTGGGTGTGACGGAATGAAGCACACGCCCACCAGGTACAAAAGTAAATCATTAGTTTACTTTTTTAGTAATGACAGTTTGACAGGGAGTTGGGTTACTGGACACTAAACAAACAAAACATACTTCTCTTTGCTGCTAATGTACTTTAGTACAAATAACGACTTTAGAGTCTATATCATGACCATTATTTGAACAATTGATGATTTTTGGTATGTTTTAGTAAGCTATCTCCACGGAAATGGATACGACAGTACACTAACTAGCGCCTTCTCTTTTGCCTTCACAATCACATTATCATTACTCATGATTCAATTGACTTTGTCTTTGATCATGTTTTTGGGGTCCAGACAACTCGCCACAAAGACAACCTGCCCCAAGACAACCCGCCACAATACCCTGGACATCTCGCCACAATACCCTGGACAACTCGCCTGTGGCGAGTTGTCCAGGGTGGGGTGCCTTTTCAGACAACTCGCCACACTTTTTTTCCCTTCATGATTTCTAGATCTAAAATCCCTCATCTTCATGATCTTAGATGAAATTGTCATTTTATGTATTCATTATTCTTTTATAAACACAGTCATGACAGGAAACATGGAAATTGTGAGTATTTTGAGAGCTGTTCTAAAGAATAAAGATGATTTTCCTGGCGCTTGCAACAAGACCCGCAACAAGAATCTATTTTGGACTGTGCAAAACTAACCTAGAAAATCTAGAAATAAACCACATTTCAATTTAATTTCGCAGGTCAACTGCCCCCTCCCCTATCAGGACGCCAGTGCTTCCACTTTTCAGTACCCTTTCATGAATTCCTACCATTAAAAATTATCAGAAGGGAAAAGGACACGTACAAAGGATAAAGGGGGCACTTTAGGGGAACCTGAAAAAGTGGGGGCAGTGTCCCCCCCCCCCCCCCAAATGAAGAATGCCGCCTCTGACGAAACTAACACAGAAAATCTAGAAATAAATCACATTTCAATTTGTTTTTCGCGGGTCAAATAACCACCCCCCCCCCCCCCCCCCATCAGTATGCCAGTGCTTCCAGTATCCTACCATTAAGAGACAGAAAAATGCAGCTGCTATAGACCTCTAGATCTAAATACCGAGAAGTTTTCCCAATGATCTGGCGATCGTACGCCTTCGGTTTGTCAAAAATATATTATTGTTGCAAGGGAAATCAGTTTTATTCTTTATTCTTTGTAATGACTGTGTTTATAAAAGCACGAAAATCATGAAAAATGACAATTTCATCTAAGATGAGGGATTTTAGATCTAGAATAGAAATCATGAGGGAAAAAAGTGTGGCGAGTTGTCCGAAAAGGCACCCCACCCTGGACAACTCGCCTTGTGGCGGTATGTCCAGGGTATTGTGGCGGGTTGTCTTGGGGCGGTTGTCTTTAGTTTGTGGCGAGTTGTCTGGAATTCATGTTTTTGATGGTTGAATGAAAAATATTCATCAAGACAAATGGCACTAATTAAATTATGGGAGTAATGCACTACCCACCATGAATATTTGTCCTTTTTAAAATAAATATTCATGAAATATTGCTTGTAAACATCTTCACATTACTGTTTGAAATCAACTGTCTCTGTCAGCTCAGGCTCAGCTCAGTACGGATCACACGGCGCGCTGCGCGCTGGTACGCCTCAAGCTGAGCGTCCCTGTGGCTGTGTGTGGGGGTACCCTGGCCTGGCGCTGGCAGTGCAGTGCCAGTGTAGCAGATCGAGCAGAGGTCACAACAAAACCGAGCTTAAATTGCTCCTTTTGCAGTCAGCTCATCTCCTGTTATTCCTTATTCTATCAACATACTACTTTGTCAATAATAATTAGCAAATAAATTGAGAATTCGGAACAACTTAGTGGGTTAAATACGATGAATAAAACAGAATTTGGTACTCACATACCCCATATTTTTTCTCCAGAAGTAAATCAGTCTTTCGATCGCGTCAACAGTATACAAGACAAACAAAAAAAAACACGAAATATTAGAGAGACAACAAAATTGGGTGCCTTATAAAAAAATGGCAAGGAAGATTGAAAACTCAGAATTGTCATAATTGCCGTCTTGGTACAACCATGACATCACATACATTAATTTTAATTTTAAAAAACCCTAAAGACTAGGCCTATATCATATCATGCAACTGAAGTAAGCAATTTTCTCAGGATCATAATTCCTCAGTTCTTTTGATCTATGAACTCCGTTTTTTTCTTCAGTCAATGCAAATGCATCACTATTATTATAGATCAAGAAAGAATTGTTAGGCAGGTTGATCCGGAGAAAATTGCTTTCTTCTGTTCAGGGGCGACTCAGCCAGCCGCTGAATTAATAAGGGAGGGGGTAAGAGCTAGCACATTTTTTTTTTTTTTTTTTTTCACAACGACTCAGCCAGCCGGTGAATAAGCGGGGGTGGGGGGGGGGGGAGGGGCACATTTTTGTTGGTCCTGAAAATTGGAAAATTTGGCCGGTAGATATTTCGTTCAGTTGGGGGGAGGGGGGGGGGGGGGAAGATCACCTTTTTTGGGCCACCCATATGGAACTCGTGCAGATCGTGTGGTTTGGTGGGTCCAGGCTTCGGTGGCCAATTGACAGGACGAATTTGGTTTTGGCAGCTAGGGGGACTCCCCATTATAATCAGGCCCGTAGCCAGAGTTTGATGCTGGGGGGGGGGGGCACATACACAGGGGCGGATACAGCCGGCGGCAGGAGGGGGGGGGGCCCAATTCATGATGAGAAACAATTTAGCGCCGACTCAGCCGGCCGGTGAAGTCGGGGGGGGGGGGGGGGGTAAGAGCACATTTTTGTTTGTGTGTGAGCTAGGGGGGGGGGGTCCAGTTTTTCATGCAAAATTCAGCGCCGACTCAGCCGGCCGGTGAATAAGGGGGGGGGGGTGGGGTGTTAAAAGCACATATACAAGCAAAATATACATATTGTTTTGTCGGGGGGCCGCTTTTGTTTTTTGTTTTAAAAAGGCTAAATTTACGTTATTATCCTATTTTTTTATCGTTTTGGGGGCTAAGGGGGGGGGGCCGGGCCGGAAAAAATTGCTACGTGGATCCGCCCCTGCACATACATGTAATCGATCGAGGTCAAAAAAGGGGTTTTAAAAAGTTTAACCGATCTTGTACATTTTTTTTGGGGGGCACGTGCCCCCCCCCCCCCCCCCCCCCCCGTGCCTGATTATAATAAACAGTATTCTATTTTGTTTCTCTCTGTGGCTTCGTTTTGCGCATTATATTTTATATGTTTTCAATATATCTTGTATTTCTTGTCACCTTTTTAATTTTTTATGTATATATTTTTTTGTTGAACAATCATTATTGATGACATATAAATATTTTTATATTAGTTTTGATTTAATAAAACATACAAATACAAAATAAAAACAATTTTTCTTCACTTTTTGCCGAGGCGTCATTTTTTTCATTTAAATTAACTCCTGGCAATCGTATTCGAAATATGTTTATTCAAGTTGTTCTCCACTCTTTATTTTTGTCTGAATGCATCGTCCCCCCCCCCCCTCTCTCTCTCTCTCTCTCTCTCTCTCGCGCGCGCGCGAAACGCATAAGCTTAGACGTTTCATTATGATTATTAGAGAAAGAAGACGATTTGTTGTACCGGTCTCGACTCTAATAATATTGTCTGAATTCAGTTTCCCCCTTCCGCGCGAAACGCTGAAGCTTTGACGTTTCATTAAAATTTGTTGACGTTTCATTAAATTATTTGAGAAAGAAGACGATTTGTTGTACCGTTCTCGACTCTAAATCTTTGTCTGAAATAAATGCAGAAGTCTAGACGTTTCATTAAATTATTAGAGACAGAAGACAAAATCGTCGTACATACGTTCTTCAGTGGCGTACGCAGGATTTTTCAAGGGGAGGGGGGGGGGGGGGGGGTAAGAGGACAC